>NC_091830.1:99400095-99728845 GCF_038994185.2 Dermacentor albipictus
AAGGAAGAATTGTTACGTTTGGCTAGATAGGAACGCTGACCCGGAGTATACATATAATAAACAATATTAGTACCGCAGGGCAACATCGCAATATATATTGGACCGACATTCCCTTTACTTGCCAACATAGATTACTAGGTTGGGTTGGGGACAGCAGTGGCACATGTTAAGGATACATTTCGTATTCAAGTATTTTAATGATTTACTGGCACGACCTGTCAAAGATAAATAACCTTTCAAAAAACACATGCATTGAACAAAGCCCGGGAAGCAGTTTCCCTTTGCTAAGTGTCTCGTTGGGACTTTCCAGCAGAGTTAATCCCACAGGCACAGGAAACAAGAACTACTATTCTTGTTCAGATGTTCGATACATAATAATTTTCGTTTGAGCACATGCTGGAACTGCGAGATTTGTAAGTGAAGTAACTGGGTGTAGTGGTAGCTACGCAAAAATACGCGAACCGTGCAGAACAGTTTGCTGCATAGACATGTGCTAACCTAAACGACGCTTTCTTTGAAGAGCAATTTCCCCTTCGGCCTTTTTTCTGCCTATTTATCCGTACTTCCATACCGCCGCCCCTCTTGCCATGTCTAGTACACCCACGTAGGTCTGGTCAGTGCTATAAATGAAATGCTCAGGGAGTTCAGGACGACCGGCAGCTGGCTAGTTGGTCGTGTATTATAATTACAGTAGATTAGCATAAAATGACACACGGACACAAAATAACAGAGTTGATATGGACTAGCGCTACAAGTAACCGTTGATTTGCATACCACTCACTGATACTTGCACAATTTGTTGTGCATGCGCGCCGTCGGGCTATCGCCTCACGAGGGGAGACACCGCCACACCAAGCTCGCGCTTATAAAAGAGTGGATTGCATAAATGTGTATTAGCGAAGCTTCCATAAGCTTGCATTCGTCTCAGTACGAATTCGTGAAAGCCATTCTTTGAAACCCGCGAGTATAGGTTTGTGTTGTCTTTCCTCGTGATGCGGTGATGCCTATCCGGTAATCAGCGAACGCAGTTCTGTATACCCGAATAGCGCACGCTTGGAAATCTCCATTATCAGAAAATTGCGCTGTTTCTCGTCTGCTTACGAAAACTTACGTTTGCTGGATCATCGTAAAAGGGACCGGAGAAGTCCTCGCACTTCGCTGCGAAGAGCCCGTAATCGCTGTTCGAGGCGACCGCCGAGGACTCTGGTGACGGATTGTAGTAGCGCCCGCTGAGTCCCACCGAGAGGGATAAAGATAAGCCTGGGATTTCCTTGCCGATGCTTCGAAGCCCCGCCAAGCTTTCTCTCTATCGAAGTGCATGGGAAAAGAGATAAGTGCAGATTTCAGCAGTGAGGCTAAAGTGAAGGGGCTCACCGTAACTACTGATTACAAGAGACAGTACACAGCTTTAGCTCAGCGAGATGGGCGTACGAGCGGGATTAGCGAATTAGCGGGTTAAAAATGCACATGCGCAAAACGCTGAACCAGTCATTTCGTTTAGACTATGCACTTCTTTGTCCCGATCCAACGGAGCTGGACCTCCGTTGTTCACGTAAATCGCGTGGCATGGTGGCGGTAGGCGCTACCCGCTTCGAAATGAATTTGACTTTGCTGTACAACTGAATATTGGTAAGCGCAATTCTAGGACACACAGAGAACACAGGACAAGCGCTAACTCTCAAGTTAGCGCTTGTCCTGTGTTTCTGTGTCTATCTCCTGTCCTGTCTTGGAATTGCACATACCAGTATTCAGTTGGTAAACGTGAACAAAGTAGCCCAGCAAGAAATTTTGTGAACGCGCATTTTGTTGGCGTTGCTGTTGCACAATTAATTTCGTTCATAGCAAATGACTGCAAAGTGGCTTTGGCTTAGTCTCTGGCCAACGCATATTGTGGTTAACTTTCTGGAGTTTTCGGGATTACTTCCCACTTTTAACACCTTTAGGCTTAAAAGGCGAATGGTGATGATGATTCATTAGCATCCAATTTCAAACTGGGCGGTGACAAATGGTCATCTAGCCTGCTTAATTTAATCCAGTATCCTAAACATGTTTTTTTTTTCATTCTAGCCTTTTCGTATTCATCTCTTTGCCGTTATATATTTTTTAAAACTTCTTGTACCGCTACATATGCCTGTAAAAGATGCGGTCGTATAAATTTCTAGCCTGCTTTTTTTCCGCTAATGCTCCAAACGTGCCCTACTCATCTCGACTGTTGACCGGTTGATGTTTCCGTGCACTTTAAGTCCAATCGACTCTGGATGATGTACGTAATCTGCGGGTCTCGGTGGGTGAATCCGTTCGCAGCCCGTGAGGATGTCTTGATGATGATGTGTGAGGTTAATGCGCAAGGGCCAGGTTTGGCCAAAGAGCGCCATGACAAGTGGTAATGTTGACGCGCCACATCGGCAAAGCTGCTCTTAGACAGGTATGACACCCGCCTACGTGCCTTCTTGAAAGATATATTTTCTTTGACTTTGATTGTCACAATATCTTTTTCTTTTTTCCAGGACGGGCAGGCGCGCGAGTATGCGGCGTGCTCGCCATCACAGTTGACACAATGTGGAGTCTTCTGGCATGTTTCGGAGGAATGTTCAGTGTCACTACACTTGGCACATGTCAGCCGGCCTCGACAGTTCTGTGAACTGTGGCCGAACCTTTGGCACTTAAAGCATCTGAGAGGATTGGGCACGTATGGCCTAACACGAAGTTTGATATAACCGGCCTCGATGGACTCGGGGAGGACACTTGAACCGAAAGTGACTATCAGGTGTTTCGTATTGATCTCTTTACCGTCTCGCGTGATCCTAATTCGCTTAACATTTATGACATTCTGTTCACTGAAGCCCTCCAAGAGTTCAGCTTCAGTGAGCTCTAGCATGTCATCGTCCGAGACAACGCCGCGGGTGGTGTTTATGGTACAGTGCGGAGTTACTGTTATTTGGGTCTCGCCAAATGAGACAAGTTTCGGCAGTTTCTCGTACTGCTTCTTATCGTGGAGCTCCAAGAGAAGATCACCACTTGTCATTCTCGACGCCTTATATCCTGTTCAAAAAACTTCAGTTAAAGACTTCGAGACAAGGAACGGTGAAATGTTACGCACTAGTTTGTCTGGGTTTTCTGAGTGGATCACATGATATCTAGGAAAGTTCTGGACTTGTCGTCCGCAAAACTGAAAGAGATCTTCGGTGCGCCCTCGTTTGTGAGGGCGATCAGGGAGTTAAGGAAAAGCGTTTTCCATGAGTACTGTAGGGTTTTCGGCCGCGATGCCGACCACCCACCATAGAGCCCAACAGGGGGACGTGACAGGAGTTCCTGCTGGAGAAACTCTGCCAACGCCAGCCGTACATCACTGCTATAACCAAATACAGCATAACCAAGGCTGGCTAGCTACACAAGGTTAACCCTTGCCGCCGGGAGACTTGGAAGTTAGCAGAAGTGAAGAGAAGACAGGAAAGATGAAAAAGGCGAGAGAGAAAGACGAAGATTGGAGAGGAGGACAGGAAAAGGCGACTGCCGATTTCCCCCGGGTGGGTCAGTCCGGGTGTGCCGTCTATGTGAAGCCGAGGCCGAAGAGGTGCGTTGCCTCCGCCGGGGGCCTTAAAGGTCCAAACACCCAGCATCGGCTCATATCATTCCAGGGCAGCTGTGTTAGTTCGCGAAACTTTGTCCAGTCGGCTGAGTCAACTTTCCATCAAGGAAGATGTTCATGACACTCACTTTGCTTTTGAAGGTTTAGAACGATGGGGAAGTGATCACTTCCATAAGGGTTATTAATGACATCCCACTCCAGATATGGCACAATTGTACTAGACGCTATGGTTAGATCTATCGAAGAAAATATTTTATGTGTAGAGCTGTAAAATGTTGGCTTTTTCTTGTTAAGCAAGCAGGAACTTGAAGTCAATAAGATGTTTTCTATAAGCCGTCCTCTCGCATCACAGCGTGAGTCACCCCACAGTGTGCTATGTGCGTTTAGATCACCGACGACTATGTAAGGGTGACGCAGCTCATCAATAAAGCTTTGAAATGTTGTGCTAGAGAGTTGATAACTTGGGGGGATGTATACGGACGTGATAGTCACTAGTTTATTGAATAATACTGCTTGGATAGCAACTGCCTCAAGAGGAGTTTGGAGTTGCAGTTGCCGACAAGCAACGCCTCTGTCGACTATTATTGCTACTCCGCCGGACGATGCAACAGCATCATCTCGGTCTTTCCGGAAAATAGCATATTGCCTAAGAAAGTTTGCTTGCGTAGATTTAAGATGTGTCTCCTGAACACACAACACCTTTGGATTGTATTTGTGTAAGAGTTCTTTGACATCGTCGAGGTTCCGGATCAAACCTTTCACGTTCCAGTGTAATATTTGTGTATCCATCTTGTTTGTCCATCGTCCGGACAGGCCGCCAATGGAATATGAACCTGGCAACGTTTAACGCTAGAACGTTATCTAGTGAGGCGAGTCTAGCAGTGCTATTGGAGGAATTAGAGGGCACTAAATGGGATATAATAGGGCTCAGTGAAGTTAGGAGGCCAAAAGAAGCATATACAGTGCTAAAAAGCGGGCATGTCCTGTGCTACAGGGGCTTAGCGGAGAGAACAGAACTAGGAGTCGGATTCCTGATTAATAAGAATATAGCTGGTAACATACAGGAATTCTATAGCAATAAGGACAGGGTGGCAGGTCTTGTTGTGAAGCTTAATAAGAGGTACAAAATGAAGATTATACAAGTCTACGCCCCTACATCTAGTCATGATGACCAGGCAGTCGAAAGCTTCTATGAAGACGTGGAATCGGCGATGGGTAGAGTGAAAACCAAATACACTATACTAATGGGCGACTTTAATGCCAAGGTAGGCAAGAAGCAGGCTGGAGACAAGGCAGTGGGGGAATATGGCATAGGCGCTAGGAATAGCAGGGGAGAGTTATTAGTAGAGTTTGCGGAACAGAATAATATGAGGATAATGAATACCTTCTTCCGCAAGCGGGATAGCCGAAAGTGGACGTGGAGGAGCCCGAACGGCGAGACTAGAAATGAAATAGACTTCATACTCTGCGCTAACCCTGGCATCATACAAGATGTGGACGGATGTGTGGAAGATGTGGAAAGTGCGCTGCAGTGACCACAGGATGGTAAGAACTCGTATTAGCCTAGACCTGAGGAGGGAACGGAAGAAACTAGTACATAAAAAGCCGATTAATGAGTTAGCGGTAAGAGGGAAAATGGAATAATTCGAGATCAAGCTACAGAACAGGTATTCAGCTTTAACTCAGGAAGAGGACCCTAGTGTTGAAACAATGAACGACAATCTTGTGGGCATCATTAAGGAGTGTGCAATGGAAGTCGGTGGTAACTCCATTAGGCAGGATACCAGCAAACTATCGCAGGAGACGAAAGATCTGATCAAGAAACGCCAATGTATGAAAGCCTCTAACCCTACAGCTAGAATAGAACTGGCAGAACTTTCGAAGTTAATCAACAAGCGTAAGACAGCTGACATAAGGAAGTATAATATGGATAAAATTGAACATGCTCTCAGGAACGGAGGAAGCCTAGAAACAGTGAAGAAGAAACTAGGAATCGGCAAGAATGAGATGTATGCGTTAAGAGACAAAGCCGGCAATATCATTACTTATATGGATGAGATAGTTCAAGTGGCTGAGGAGGTCTATAGAGATTTATACAGTACCAGTGGCACCCACGACGATAATGGAAGGGAAAATAGCCTAGAGGAATTCGAAATCCCAAAGGTAACGCCGGAAGAAGTAAAGAAAGCCTTGGGAGATATGCAAAGGGGGAAGGCAGCTGGGGAGGATGAGTAACAGCAGATTTGCTGAAGGATGGTGGACAGATTGTTCTAGAGAAACTGGCCACCCTGTATACACAATGCCTCATAACCTCGAGCGTACCGGAGTCTTGGAAGAACGCTAACATAATCCTAATTCATAAGAAAGGAGACGCCAAAGATTTGAAAAATTATAGACCGATCAGCTTACTGTCCGTTGCCTACAAACTATTTACTAAGGTAATCGCAAATAGAATCAGGAACACCTTAGACTTCTGTCAAGCAAAGGACCAGGCAGGATTCCGTAAAGGCTACTAATATTCACACTATCAATCAGGTGATAGAGAAATGCGCGGAATATAACCAACCCTTATATATAGCTTTCATTGATTACGAGAAAGCGTTTCATTCTGTCGAAACCTCAGCAGTCATGGAGGCATTACGGAATCAGGGTGTAGACGAGCCGTATGTAAAAATACTGAAAGATATCTATAGCGGCTCCACCGCCACCGTAGTCCTCCATAAAGCAAGCAACAAAATCGCAATAAAGAAAGGCGTCAGGCAGGGAGATACGATCTCTCCAATGCTATTCACAGCATGCTTACAGGAGGTATTCAGAGACCTGGATTTGGAAGAATTGGGGATAAAAGTAAATGGAGAGTACCTTAGTAACTTGCGATTCGATGATGATATTGCCTTGCTTAATAACTCAGGGGACCAATTGCAATGCATGCTCACTGACCTGGAGAGGCAAAGCAGAAGAGTGGGTCTAAAAATTAATCTGCAGAAAACTAAAGTAGTGCTTAACAGTCTCGGAAGAGAACAGCAATTTACAATAGGCAGCGAAGCACTGGAAGTCCTAAGGGAATACACCTACTTGGGGCAGGTAGTGACGGCGGATCCGGATCATGAGACGGAAATAATCAGGAGAATAAGAATGGGCTGGGGTGCGTTTGGCAGGCATTCTCAGATCATGAACAGCAGGTTGCCATTATCCCTCAAGAGAAAAGTATATAATAGCTGTGTCTTACCAGTACTCACCTACGGGGCAGAAACCTGGAGGCTTACGAAAAGAGTTCTACTCAAATTGAGGACGACGCAACGAGCTATGGAAAGAAGAATGATAGGTGTAACGTTAAGGGATAAGAAAAGAGCAGATTGGGTGAGGGAACAAACGCGAGTTAATGACATCTTAGTCGTAATCAAGAAAAAGAAATGGGCATGGGCAGCACATGTAATGAGGAGGGAAGATAACCGATGGTCATTAAGGGTTACGGACTGGATCCCAAGGGAAGGGAAGCGTAGCAGGGGGCGGCAGAAAGTTAGGTGGGCGGATGAGATTAAGAAGTTTGCAGGGACGGCGTGGCCACAATTAGTACATGACCGGGGTTGTTGGAGAAATATGGGAGAGGCCTTTGCCCTGCAGTGGGCGTAACAAGGCTGATGATGATGATGATGATGATGATGATGATGATTGTTTGTGTTTATGTGCTTTGTGTCATGTGATATCACTTAGGTTCGCTCAAGGGACCTTTCCAGGCCCCTTGATGCGGGGTATTTCTTTTTGTTGGCGCGCTCCAGGGAGCAACGCCGTTCCTTCGGCGTCTGAGACGCCGGAGAAATTTTTGTTACATCCATCGCCTCGTCAGAGGCGCTGGATGACGCCCGCTCAGCGGGCACGCGTGGAGGTTTTCTGCGCCTGTCTGCACGAGCAGTGGCCCTGGGACCGGCAGGCTCGGAGGTCTGCTGGTCCTTCGTGGTAGGGGGCGGAAGAGCAGTGGCTGCTCCCGCCAGGGGGGCTGATGGCGTAACCGCCGTCTCACTCCGTTAGACTTGCGCGGCCGCCTGATGATGTAGCGCTGCCCCCCGGCGCACCACATCGGTGTAGGAAGGACTGAACTGATTTTGGAGTGCGAAACGCTTACGTGCCTCTGGAAATGATAGGTTCAGTTTTACTTTCAGTTCTATGATTTGTTTCTCTTTTTTACATGTAGGGCATGATCGAGAGTAGGCAGGGTGGTCTCCTTCACATTTGGCACAGTGGTTTGTTGATGTACAGATGTCGGAAGCGTGTTCAGGGGAACTACACTTGGCACAAGTAGCACGTCCTCTGCAGTTCTGTGACCCATGCCCAAAGCGCTGACACTTGAAACATCGACGTGGATTTGGGATATACGGTCTCACGCGAAGCTTACAGTAACCGGTTTGTATTGTTTCAGGTAAGTTTCAGGTTCCGAATGTAATGATTATGTGTTTGGTAGGTATTTGCTTGTCATCTCGCCTCAATGTTATTCTTTGAACTTTGACTATGTTTTGGTCTTGCCATCCTTCAAGCAGTTCGCTTTCGCTCAGTTCGAGGAGGTCATCTTCTGAGAGGACCCCGTGCACTGTGTTCATTGATCTGTGTGGGCCCACTGAGACGGGAATTTCCCCAAATGCTACAACTTTCGACAGTTTGTCATACTGCACTTTGTCGCGGAGTTCCAGAAGAAGATCGCCACTTCCCATCTTCGTTACTCTATAGCCTGGGCCAATTGCTTCAGTGAGAGATTTAGCTACAACAAATGGTGAGGTCATTCTAACTGCTTTCTTATAGTTCTGACTATATACAACGTGGTACTTTGGAAAAGATTGTTTTGGCTGCATAAAGAAAGTGAAAGTCTCATCGGTGCGCCCCCTCTTCAGGGAGCGATCAGGTAGCGGAGGAAAATTATTTGCGATATAGAGCAGGGAAATTCGGCGGCGATGGTGGCCACCCACCACCGAGCCCAACAAGGGGACGCTACAAGGTTGGAAGAATACCTGCAGACGCCAGCCATGCATCGCCGCTATAATCTTATATATATATATACCCAAGGCAGGATATGTTACACACGGTTAACCCTTGCCGCCAGGAAATACGGAAGTAATAAGAAGTGAAGAGAAGACAGGAAAGATATAAAAGTGGGAGAGAAAGACAAAGATTGGAGAGGAGGACAGGAAAGGGCGACTGCCGCCCGGGTGGGTCAGTCCGGGGGTGCCATCTACGTGAAGCCGAGGCCAAAGGGGTGTGTTGCCGCCGCTGGAGGCCGTAAAGGTCCAAACACCCGGCATTGGCTCAACCCCCAGGATCCCCTTTTCCCCGGACACGGCTAAGCCGCGCACGGCTACACGCGGGAAGGTCCAACCCTCGTGTGCTCGGGTACGTGGTGTCGCAACACACCAAACGCCTGCTGACGCAGCCAAGGGTCTCATCAGAGGAATATCCCAGGAGGAGAGTCCGGAGGACATAGTGACCAATCTGGTCACGCCATGCAATCCCGGAGTCTTGTACGGCAAAAGAATGGGCAACAGAGACAACGTGATTGTTTCATGTGAAGGTTTTCACGTCCCAAGATATGTGAGGTATGGAGCGATGCTTGTCGAGTGCTCCTTGTATAAAAAGCACATCGACATATGCTATGGATGTGGAAGAACAGGACACAGGGCTGATGTGTGCCCCAACCCTGAAGACAAGATTTGCCGGGGGTGTGGCTGCAAGAATCCACAGCAAGATCACCACTGCGACGCGGAGTACCAACTGTGCGGCAAAGACCACCTCACGGGAGACAAGAAGTGCAAGGCAAGACACAATATACCGTACCTGGTCAGGAGACGCCGCCGGGAGCAACGGAGGAGGGAAGAAGAGGCCGAAGAAGAAGGAGAGTGCTACTACCACAACTACAAAGAAACCAGAGGGAGCAACAACAACAACCATAAGACTGTAGCGAGCAAGCAACCCTCAACTAACAGAGAAGAAACAAGCAGGAAAAACTATGGAAGGGACCGCTCCGTTTCCTTCGCGAGACTGCCCGGGGAAGCCGGTCGCCGACGCTCCCGGTCCAGGTCCAGGACCAGATTGTGGAGGAGATCAAGGTCGAGGTCCGGTCCGAGAACTACTCGAGGGGCAGACGGGAACAAAGCGCAGGTGAGCTGGGCAAGCACGGTCTCCGGCACTGCTACTCAATCGCCTAAAGTTAATAAAATTAAGGGTCAGCCACAGAACAGGAAATGATACAGATTAGAAACATGTTAGAACAGATTACCCGAAATAATGCAACGCTTACAAATGAGATCAAGCAGCTTAGGACAGAAAGCTCGAAGCTTCAGCTACAAAAGAAGAATCGCAACACACCCTCCGCCAGTACGAGTTCGACGCCTAGAGAAGCTCCAACGCCCGTTCGCATACAAGCGAACGGGGAAGCATCACCGCACAAAAGTGGGGCTCAAGAAACGGTTAAAGAAAAGAGTGTCTTTGCAATCAGCAAGGTTATCGAAACGTTTAAGGGAATTTTCGATGGGTTACAGCAACAAATCAGAAAAGTGTATGTAGACTATAAACAACGATTCGATGGATTAGAGAATAGAGTAGAGGCACTAGAAAGCGCACCAAAGGACATTCGGCCGGCAGGCGCAGGACCGGTTAAAAGTAAACCGTATAGCAGACTGGATGCGGTAGAAAATAGCAAGACCACCGTGGAAGAACAGATAAATTATCATGGCGCCGCGTAACCAATACGCGATTTGGCAATGGAACTGCCGCCGGTATCGTCGAAAGCGAGGAAACCTGCAGCAGTTCGTAACAAGTAAGGAGACGCCAGATGTCATCGCCCTGCAGGGGACCAGGGGGATGGCAAAATTATCGGGGTATAACTCTTACAGTGCTTCCGGCGAGAAGGCGACCGTCAACACCCTGATACACAAAAACCTCTCGGCTGTCAAGCACGATACCAGTATGCGCGGCATAGACCACGCCTTGATTGAAATAATCCCCTCCCGTAAAGAAGAAGGAAGTCTATTTATTCCTAATTTATACAGTCCACCCCGACACAAGCCCAAATTTGGCTCACTCTTTCGCGATTTGTTGAGCGCAGCGCACAAGCAGGCGCTAGGCGTGGCCGGCGATTTTAACGCGCCACACGCGGCTTGAGGTTACAGCATAGAGAACATTAAGGGCGGAAACCTATGGGCAGACGCTCAGCACGAAGGACTAACGCTCCTAACTAACCCTCAGGCACCAACCAGAATAGGAAACAGCGTAACCAACGATGCGACACCAGATCTCCTATTTACGAAGGATGTAGCAGATTCTCAATGGACAAACATGCAGGAATAGTTAGGTAGTGGCCACTACACCGTCGTCACAACGGTAAAAGCAGGCCTGAGGAAAAACAGGGATAGAGAACTGAACCTTGTTGAATGGGACTCTTTCCGCAGCATCCGACAAAAAGATGCCGAAAACACTTTAACGAACATCGAGAAATGGGCAGAGAATCTACAAGAAAGCATCAAACGAGCTACCAAAACTGTTCCAGATGAGGCAGGTATAGCAGAGATGGATAGCAGATTATTGCACATGTGGGAAGCGAAAGGTAGTATGCTGAAAAGATACAATCAGTAAAAACATAATCGGAAATTAGGGAAGAGAATTGTGGAATTACGGAAATCGAGATATATGCACATAGGTTGACGCAGGAAAAATTGGAAGCCACGTGCGACTTGATGGAAATGCAGATAGGAATGTCCAAGACCTAGAACATTCTCCGATGTCTTTTGGACCCCGGCAGTACAAAAACACTACAAAGACACAATCTACAGAAGGTTACACACAGCTACGACGGCAGAGAAGAAGAGCTCTCTCGAGAGCTTTCGAGATGCGGAGAGGAAGCTATTCCCGGATTACCTAGGTAACGAGAATCCTGATCCTAATACTCCTATTACGGAGGCAGGAATCAGATATGAACTTACCAGGCTCAACCAGAAATCTGCACCAGGACCTGATGGGATAAGCTACAAAACACTCAGAAACCTTAACGTTGTATACATCCGAGCTCTCAGGGAGTACATGAATAACTGCTGGGAGCAAGGTAGCATTCCAAATGGATGGAAATCAGCCCAAATCGTTTTTGTACCGAAGCCTGAGAAGAAACCACAACTCACGACCTTAAGGCCCATATCGCTAACATCCTGCGTCGGTAAACTCATGGAACATGTGGTTGTCACACGCCTCACGAGATACGTGGATAATGGAGGACTTTACCCAGTAACCATGGTTGGATTTTGACCCAAGTTATCGATGCAGGATATAATGCTCAAACTAAAACGTCAGATCATAGATGCGTGCGAGAAAACTTCGACACCAAGGCAATACTAGGTCTCGATGTAACTAAAGCCTTTGACACCGTCACTCACAAGGCAATACTACAAAATCTCCAAAAGCTGGATGTAGGACGTAAAATATACGCATACATCAAAGACTTCTTGATGGATCGTACCGCTAAGATTTCAATTGGAGAATCGAAATTGGAGGCGCTCAAACTAGGTAATAGGGGTACCCCGCAGGGTGCAGTCCTATCTCCCTTTCTATTCAACGTGGCAGTCATTGGTCTTCCTGCGAGACTCGAAAAGATAGAAGGACTCGGACACAGCCTCTACGCGGACGACATCACCCTTTGGGTGTCGGGTGGAAGTGATGGGCATGTGGAAGAGATTCTTCAAACAGCAGTAAACACGGTCGAAGACTACAATCAGAGACAAGGGACTGAGATGCTCCTCGCAAAAATCAGAACGTCTACTCTATAGACCCACATGCCGGGGTCAAAAAAGCATTAGGGAAAGGCCGGGCATTGTGGTCACAGTAGAAGGCACCACGATACCAATAGTGGACAGCCTGAGAATACTGGGACTCCACATATGCGAAAACGGCCATAACGGAGAAACCATTACACTACTTGACAATATTGTTCAACAAACGATCAGACTAATAAAGCGGATATCCAACAGGCACTATGGCATGAAAGAGCACAATCTCATCCGATTAATAGAAACATTCGTAATCAGTCGTATTGTATATGTGGTCCCTTACCTCAAGCTCTACGCTGCGGAGCAAGCCAAGATATAATACATTACTAGACTAGAAGGGCGTATAAGCAAGCCTTGGGACTTCCGGCAAATACGTCAAACGAGAAATTCTTGGCGCTCGGCGTGCACAACACACTAGACGAACTTACTAAGGCCCAGAGAGTAGCGCAGAATGAACGGCTTACACAGAGTTTGACCGGAAGACACATCTTAGATGACATCGGAATAACCTACTAAGCACAGCACGGAGTGCGGAGAGACATCCCAAGGAAAATAAGGGAACATCAATCAATACCCCCAATTCCCAAAAACATGCACCCGGAGTTTCACCAAGATCTAAGAAACGCAAGAGCTAGAGCTCTGCACAAAAGATACCGTAATGCCAGGGACGTGGTCTATGTGGACGCGGCGTAGTACTTAAATAGAGTATGTCGATAGTTGCTAGAGTCTAGAGGGTGACCGCAGAGTTAGTGGTGGTAAGAACAGGGAAGGCGGAGGTGACGGAGATACTGCTTTAGCACTGGCAACAGCCTGCACGGAAGCTAACATCATAGTAAACGACTGCAAGACAGCCGTCAAAAACTATGGCAAAGGAAGAATCTCGCCGGAAGCGCTGAGAATTTTTAACTTGCGTGAACATCGTGACATTCACATTATACGGGCACCCGCACACTCCTCCCTTCCCAGGAACTAAATAGCGCGCAACCTAGCTCGAGAACTGACAGGCCGAGCAGGTGACACGCTACAAATATAGGGAAAGGAGAGAGACCGCATGACCATGCAGCTTTAACGAGATCACCAAAGACTATAAACTGGGAAGAGCAAATTTCTCCCCGGCACAATCCTTGCTTAGTAGACGGCACGCGACGGCATGGCGCCTCTTACAAACAGATACATATCCCAACCCGGTGGCCTGCCACAGCTACTACCCGGACCTACTACCCGGAAGTCCGGCAGCAGTGCACCCAGCGAGCAGGGCGACTAAGTGATCCTGTATATCGTTACAGCCACACGTTTCCTGGGGCCTTGGAACAACGCTTCGGCTTGCCATCAACGACGCAAGCTGCCTGAGCCCTTTGGTTACTCTGACGCCCGTGCAACCCACTGCGCATCCTCGTCTCTGCCTACGCTGACGGAGCAGAGTGCCCGGCTGCCTACATAAGCCCGGAATCCCTGCTTCGCTCTTCAGTCCGGCAGCAGTGCACCCAGCGAGCAGGGCGACTAAGTGATCCTGTATATTGTTACAGGTAAGAACAAACGACCTTGACACGTTATAGTAATTACCTTGCTTGCTGCACTGCTGCCGGACAACCAAAAAAAATTACCGACGATTACGTTACTTCCTAATGCGAAATTTGAGCGCAGCAAATAAGCTGTTTCACCTTTTCGATAGATTGAGGCAAAGAAATCGAGCAACACATGTATGCGCTATCACAGAATTTTTTTTTATTTTTCACACGTATTCCTTTAACAAAGACTCCACTAACAGTTCTTGACAGTCATGAAGGAAGCTTTGTGGTCGGAGAAATAGGCTGATATATGTTCGACTTGGTACACCAATGCTTGATTCTCAAAGACGAGATCTATACAAGTGCCTCGCGAGGTTGTCACAGCCGTGGGACGCGTTACGAGCGAGAGGAACGGGATGTTCTCCCGCATTCTCCCACAACCCGAGACTCGCAGGAAGAGGGGGGAGGGGGGCGGCGTGTACACCCAGCGGCAAACGATGGGGGCAGAAGCGCGCGCAGCAAGCGGACAACACGATAAAGGGAGGAGGGAAGAGATAGCAGCGACTGACTGATGCCGCTGACGCCGATAGTGACTCAACCCCTATCCGCCACACAAGAACAGGGGGGGGGGGGGTACCCTTTCGTCCTCTTTCTGCATGGCGGCGACGGTGTTCTATGCAGTCACGTTATCTTGAATCTCTAGCGGCGTCAGCGGCATCCAGCGGTATCAGTCGGTCGCTGCTAGCGCTGGGGGGATGAAAGGGGGGCGGAGCTGGTTACAAGGCCGACGACAACGCCGACGCGAAACCCAGGAACGGACGCCAAAGAGCTGCGCTCTAAAATAGATATATATTTTGTATTTTGACTGCTTTTTGACGTGAGCACACGATGTCAAAGAAAGAAGAAAAGGAACTCGCAAGTGCGTTATCAGACTTGCGCAGGGAAATGCGGACTGAAATGAGGCAAAGTAAAGATAGTCTGCGCTTCTGTAGCGACACCTGTGATGAAGTTAAGGCAATTACTGGTGACATCAAGGTGGTACATCAAGAAATAAAAGCGTTAACAGCTCAGAATCAACATCTCAAAGCGGAAAACGAGAGACTTGAAAAAATGGCTGTGGCTTAGGTAAGGTTAAGCCCAGGATGCGAAGCATACTAGCCTTTATTTTAGTTGTTGAACCACTGTTTAGCCTGGTGAACTGCTGTTGCTTGGCTATATTTGGTTCGGCTAGACGAAGAAACAACTCATGCATTACTTCTTCGCCTTCAAGAGTGGAACGCGACAGCGTTCCCGTCGACCCGCCAAGGGGTGTAAGACAATGGGCTACAGGGCAGCGACTACGCGCCCCGCATTGGACGCGGTGAGCGTCGAGCAAAGCAGCGTTCGGCGCGGCAACGAAATGTGCGCCTGAGCAAGAGACGCACGCCTTAGAAACAGCGCGTTTCTAAGGCAACACCGCATTCACTAGAGGCGCTTTTGTACCGCTTTGAAGCGTTGTACTCGTGGCTCAGTGGTAGCGTCTCCGTCCCACACTCCGGAGACCCTGGTTCGATTCCCACCCAGCCCGTCTTGCAAGAGTTGAGCCAAAGCCACTTCTCCTCTGTCGTGACGTCACGGTGTCACGTGATTTCATGGTCACCGCCGCGCCTGAGGAGCTGGGTTGAGCCCTCCACTTCTCCTCTGTCGTGACGTCACGGTGTCACTTGATTTCATGGTCACCGCCGCGCCTGAGGAGCTGGGTTGAGCCCTCGTAATATGCTTCGCATAAAAAAAGTGGACGAGCTCGAACAATATCAGCGTAGTAATAATCTGGAAATCAGGGGTGTGCCAGAGGAGCTCGACTCGACCTCAGTGATACAAAAGATCGGTGAACTTGTTGGTGAAGCCGTAACTGATACTGATATCGACATTTGCCACCGGGTGCCCACGGCCCACAGTGAGGATAAGAACATCATTGTACGGTTCATATCGCGAACCAAGCGCAACACGTTCCTTGCCAAGTCAAAAAAAAAAAGCTGTCATCTGAAGATGTCGAATATAAGGGCACAGGCATCACTACCATTTACGTGAATGAGCACTTAACTCGACAGAACAAGCAACTTCTTGGGGCTGCCCTTGCAGAAAAGAAAAACGCCGGATGGAAATACGTCTGGGTCAGCTCGGGTAAAATTTTGGCACGGAAAGATGAACAGACCGATGCCATTCGAATTGCAAACAAGCAAGATATCGCACGCATCAAATAATCTTAGACGTCATTGTGTTGGCCCGGGTTTCTAATTTAATCAGTAGGATGCTCAACTCATCCCCTTTCATTACTGAATCGTCCACGCTAAAATCCAATCTTCAATATTTACACCCATGTTTTTCCTTATTACACTTAAATGTCCGTAGCATGAGGAACAAACAAGATGAGCTGGACATTTGGCTAAAATCCCTGCAAGTTAATTTTGACGCATTCATGTTCACAGAAACATGGTTAAGCAAAGATGAGCCTTCTCCTTGTTTTACTGATTACATTCCAATACGATTAGACAGAACAGGTAGAGGTGGTGGACTGATTATTTATATACAGCGAAAGTATGCATATAATATTGTTGATGAGTGCACAGTTATGAATAAGGATATAGAGTGCTTAACGGTGGAAACCAGCACGTTTTTAATTGCTGATCTGTACAGGCCACCGACTGGATACAAGCGGCATTTCCTACAGCATTTAGAAAATGTAATAATCTATTGTATTAATACTAATAAGCAGTTCTTTCTCTTGGGAGATGTAAACATCGATACGTTGGCCGACGACTCTTCTGCGCGCGACTTGATGAATCTCCTATTCTCTTATGGATGCGAAAATGCTATTTCTATGCCAACCCGAATTACTTCACAAAGTTCTACTTCCATAGATATATGTGTTTCAAACCTGAATACATCAGACTTCAGAGCAGGGACATTATCATGTGACATCAGTGACCATCTGCCTATATTCTTTGCCACACAACACATCCTAACCACGAACTATAAACGCAGCAGGCTTGAACATAGGCTGGTGAATGACTCATCGTTAAGCTACTTTCATTCTTTAATTGAGCGGGCTGACTGGTCAAATGTGTACTTAGAGCAGGATGCAAATTCTGCGTAAGAGGTTTTTCTTCGGGTCTTTCTTAGTTGCTACAATGATGCATTTCCACTAAGAGAGTATAAGAAATGCAATGGGAAGAATACAAAGCCCTGGATTGACACCGCCCTGCTAAAACGCATCAAGAAAAAAAATAATATGTTCCACAAATTCATTAAATGCAAAGACGGTGACTTGTTCAAAGAATTTAAAAAATATCGCAATCAATTAAACGCTGATATAGAGAAAGCCAAACTTGCATATTATGAAGCAATGTTTGCTAGGATAAGAACGGATCCGGCAAAGATCTGGAGACAGGTAAATTACCTTACTGGAAGGAACCCATCACCGGTTAAGGCTGACCAAGTAGTAATCAATGACTCGATAGGAGGCAAGACGCTAGCAGATGAAATTAACGAGTGTTTCATTAATGCAGCCGTACCCCAGCCGTCTATTCAACAAAGTGGGGCCTACTGGCCTTCGCGTCGAGTAAATTCACTTGTTTTGGATGCCGTTACCGAAAGAGAAATCAATGGTCTTATAATATGCTTAAAAATAATGTCGCAAGTGGGTATGATGAAATTAAAGTTGAAACTGTAAAGCGAGTGTCATTAATTATCAGTCCTTTCCTAGCCTACCTCATTAGTCTCGCATTTTCTACTGAAGTCTTCCCAGATAAATTAAAGCTGGCCAAAGTAATTCCAATACACAAAGGAGGTAGAATTGACGATATTACTAATTGCCGGCCAATCTCAGTGCTACCGGTGTTTTCAAAGATTTACGAATTGTCAATCAATAAAAGACTCTCAAAATATCTAACCAAGTATATATAATATCACCCTCACAGTATGGTTTTCAGAAAAACAAGACAACTCAGGACGCTCTTCTTGCCGTGAAGCAGCAAATAATCAGAAATATTGAAGATCAGCTCTTCACCTTAGGCATATTTCTCGATCTGCGCAAAGCTTTTGATTCTGTTGAGCACGAAATCTTAGCTATAAAATTAGATTGCTATGGAATTCGAGGTATCACATTGGACCTTATCAAGAGCTACTTATCGTTTCGGCGTCAGTTTGGTAAAATAGACTGTAGTTCTTCAAGACAGCTTGACATTAAACTAGGTGTCCCGCAAGGTTCGATATTCGGCCCGTTGCTTTTCCTCTTATATGTTAATGACATTACGGAACTACAAAGAACACCCACAATAACCATGTTTGCAGATGACACTAGTTTATTTTTTACAGGTAGAACATTGCATGACATTGAGCAATCGGCCAATCTGTATTTAAATGATTTATCCGCATGGTTGCAACAGAACAAACTTCAGTTGAATGCAGTAAAAACAAAGTACATGATATTTAAGCCAAGCAATAAGCATAAAAAATGATTAACTTACAGTACAGAGGACATAACTTAGAACAAGTAAGTGTACAAAAGTTCCTTGGGGTATGGTTTAGTGAAGAGTTGTCTTGGACCCCCCATGTCAAACATCTGCTCTCCGAACTCGCGAAGACTGTTGGATGTATTAGAAAAAATTACCGACGATTACGTTACTTCCTAATGCGAAATTTGAGCGCAGCAAATAAGCTGTTTCACCTTTTCGATAGATTGAGGCAAAGAAATCGAGCAACACATGTATGCGCTATCACAGAATTTTTTTTTTATTTTTCACACGTATTCCTTTAACAAAGACTCCACTAACAGTTCTTGACAGTCATGAAGGAAGCTTTGTGGTCGGAGAAATAGACTGATATATGTTCGACTTGGTACACCAATGCTTGATTCTCAAAGACGAGATCTATACAAGTGCCTCGCGAGGTTGTCACAGCCGTGGGACGCGTTACGAGCGAGAGGAACGGGATGTTCTCCCGCATAAGTGTTAGGAAATTGCTGTTTGTCTTTATGTCAACATTAAAGTCCCCCACTACTAACATCGGTGTGGATCGATGGACGGTTTATGCGAGTTGCAGGAAGTGCACGACGTCTTTCGTGAGTGCGGTAGCGGACCCACGAAAGCGGTATCAGTCGGTCGCTGCTAGCGCTGGGGGGATGAAAGGGGGGCGGAGCTGGTACGAGGCCGACGACAACGCCGACGCGAAACCCAGGAACGGACGCCAAAGAGCCATTTGTGTAGCCAGCCCTCCTCCACAGTCTCTCCTCCTCCCTTCCATCATCCTCCCTCGCCCGGAGAGCCGACAGCGCGCATGCGCGGCGGCGGAGCAGATTCGTCAGCGAGCTGGTTACGAGGCCGACGACAACGCCGACGACGACGCGAAACCCAGGAACGGACGCCAAAGAGCTGCGCTCTAAAATAGCTCCTCTTCTACCCCTTTGGCTAAAGCAATCACTATATACTCCCTGTTCTATTCTAAACTTTTGTATGGCATTCTGGTCTGGGGGACAACGACAAAAGGGAACTACGATAGGCTACAGCTGCTGCAAAAACGTGTCCTCCGGATTTTTGTGAACCACACCGGCCCTATTAGTTTGTTGCCGACACAACCACTTTTTCCTAGATTTGACGTTTTACCTGCAAATAAAGTCTATTAATGGATACTGGCACAGCGAATTTATAAACAGAAACTCCACAGTATTTACACACCTGTCTTGGCGCAATATGATATCCGTAACCCCAAACGCAGAAATAAAAAAGTCAGAACAAATTATGGAAAACAAGATCTGGAATATCAGGTAATAGACATGTTAAATAACTGTGCTTCTATTTTGGATTTCTGCCTACCCAGAAAAACGTTCAAACGTGAACTGCGGTTCATTTTGTTTTCCGTCGATTCTGCTTTTGGTTGAAAGTGTTATGTTACAATGACAAATGTAAATTTCCCTTTCAATTGTTGACTTCCTTTTAGGTATTTTTGTGATATGAGCGAATCTTCAATGTGATTTAAAAAAAAATAAACTGTCCATAGTGTTTAAGTACACCCATATTGTATAGAATGTATGATGTAGGCTGTATGCATGTACTCTTTGTAACACCGCTTCTCTTTTGTTACCAGCTCTCTGCTGTACTGCTGCAGACTGCTCCTTTGGTTACGGGGGCAGAGACCTCATCAGGCAACCATGCCTTTAGTCTCTGCCACCCGCAGGATGATGTGATTTTTCTGCAAAATAAAAACTGACTGACTGACTGACTGACTTAACACGGATAGATCTAGATTCTGTCAAGAAAGGGCGGTCCTACAACATATTGTTTGGGCTTGTCCTCGGACACCCACACAGAGTAAAATAAACAAGACCAGAGAGCAGTGGGAGACCGTGTTGTTCAGCTGTGCACCGGAAGGCCAACTCTAGGTAATGCAGCAGGCCGGAGATGCCGCCAGGGCCCAAGGGCACTAGGCCGTCATCCAAGTAGAGAGGCCTAGGTCTCACATCTGCTCTGCGCAAATAAAGTTTATTCCTCGACGCATACTCTACGGTACCTGCAGCCGCATATTTGAATGACGAGCTTATATTGTCAGCTTTTACTCACTCGTCTTATTTCGCACTTTCTTTCTCGATTGATACTGATAATGGTTCTATTGCATTGACGAAAGTGTATTATAGTTTTTGCTACCTCACTGAGTCGGAAATTGTTACCTCTTGAGCTTTACCTATTTTCACAAATCGTCCCCGTGGCAGCAATGCCCAATTCAAAATAAGCGCATAAGACGACATAGTTTTTGGGCTTTTTGACCCGTTCAACCCTACTGGTCCACCAAACTTTTGGCTGGGATCGATGCCGGAAGTGAAGAGCACCACGAGGACCCTATATTCAAGCCGGTGGGTTCAATATTTTGGAGTTTATCGGCATTTGAGTTTGCCATGTGGCCGACCGGGCGGTAAGCCTAACAAAGCCTAGAGCAATAGCGGGGCTCCGCGGCCTCCCCGGCTTCGACCCGAGGCAGAGAAGACCCGGAGCGATGTCCCGAGAAAGCATCGCCATCTACGACCGACCCTCAGTGACAGGCCCGACAAGATTTTCGGCAGAATCGCAAGAAAACAAGGAGGAAGACCTCCAAGACACCACCGAGGTGGCTGCCTGCTGCCCGCGGCAGCAGGCAGCCACCAAGCCCTAGGAAGCAGCACCCCATCGACACAAAGCTCACAAGTAAGCAACAATGGCGGAACCGACACAGATTGGGAAATCGCCGTGTCAAAAAGGCAGAAAAGCCGCCAACGCAGCGATAACAAGCAGCAAGCTTTGGCAGGAACGCCGGGGAATGGAAATTCCCCAGGCGCTGCGAAGGTCATAGATGGTGCGCCAACTGCGCCGTAGAAGAAGAGAGAGGGAGGAGAAGCGCCGAGAAGGAGACTGCCGCCGCTCCCCAGAGACGACTTTAAGGTAGTCCTTCGGCCGAGGGGACTGGCTGTTAAAAGCCTGCAGACGCACCAGCTGGCGCGAGCGGTGGTCGCGGGCACTGAGCAAGGATGTAAGGCGGAAGACCTCATCATCCGACTGCGCAACGGATCCAATATCATCATCAGCAGCACAGACAACGAAGAGGCGGCCCAGACGATTAGGCGCATCATGCAGCTGAGCTTCGGGGGCAAGAACTACGCTGTCAACGCGCACGTGGTGGCGCCGGAAGGCACGTTGCGCGGGGTCACCCACGGCGTGGACCCGGGGACCTCACCGGAAGAACTCCAAGACCAACCTCAGAGTCCGCACGCAAGGCGTGAAGATCGTTGCAGCCGGAATACTTCGGAGATCCAGCACGGCCGTCATCACCTTCGACAGACGCATCCTCCCGAAGCAGGTGCTGTACTACTGTGGAGAGATCTGCTGCTGCCCGTATCGGCCAACGAGGCAGGTGTGCTCGCTTGCGGCCAACAGGGGCATCGAATGGACGTCTGCCCGAACCTGGAAACCAGGACGTGCAGACAGTGCGGCTGCCAAAACCTGGAGGAGATGCACCAGTGCACGCCCAAGTGCCTGCTATGCGGCGGCGACCATGCGGTGGGTACGAGAGACTGCAAACAACGCCTTAAGTCAGCAAACGCGCTTCGATGGGGCACCCAGCAGCAGCTACGGCGCAGCTGAAGCCGAAGCCGAGGAAGAAGACCACGATGGTTCCAGGACGAGAGCCAGGGCCCGGGCCGGAGCGGATCCCGGAGCCGCAGCCGCGGCAGGAGCCGAAGCCGAAGCCAAGGGTTCTTCGGGGACGAGTCATACCCACCCCTGGGCAACACCGACAAGAAGCAGCGGCAGCAGAAACAGCAGCAAAAGAAGAGCGGCGGAGGAGTTCAGGTGAGCTGGGGAGACGGCACTCCCAAATCGCTTTTTGCACCGCACTCGAACACACAAACAACACAAGACAGACAACTAATTGAAGAAATCAAAAGCCTCAGGCGCGAACTCGAGCGAAGTCGCGAGGAATCGAGACAATTAAAGAGACAGCTAAACGACTTAATCAGGTAACACTAGGGTATTTACGACGTAACTTAATATCTGCATCGTCTGAAATAAAAAAAAAACTAGCATATTTTTAACCTATGTGCGACCCAAACATGAGTACGCATCATCCATCTGGCATCCCTCACAAGCTTATCTCGCCGATGACTTAGAAGCCACACGAAACCGCGCTGCTCGCTTCATTACGTCACAATATTCAAGACATGTCAGCGTAACCACCCTAAAACAAAATTTGTCTCTCCCATTGCTTGCTTCACGGCGCGTAACCTCTCGTCTTTGCCTTCTTCACACTTTCTTTTACTTCACCCATTCAGGACACGCCCTCTTAAAACGCCCGTTCAGAACATCATCCCGTTTATCTCATACTCGCCCCTTGGCGGCGATAAAGTGCCGGACGACGGCGATGGGCAGCTCATTCTACCCCCATGCCATAAGACTTTGGAACGCACTGCCGGATGACATTGTTTCGTGCAGTGACCGCAAAACATTTCACGAATAACTAAACGATTTTGATAATGCCAACATAACCACATGAATACCACATCTATTTATTTATCGTCTTGTTGGTAGTGTGTATATGTTCCGTCTTCTTCTTTTTTGAAATTTTCTTTTTATGTACCTATTACAACTAATGTGCACTTTATTATGTAACTTTCTTACGAAACTGTACGACTTCGATGCACGCCCCCCCCCCCCATATGTAATGCCTTTGGGCACTTAAGGTTGAATAAATGAAATAAATGAAATGAAATGAAAAACAAGAAATGAGGGCAAGTTGTACACCGACTAGCACAACTTCTCTGCCACCCCAGACCATGGAGCTGGCACAACAAAACAGCGAAAAGGGAAACCCCGTTGACGACATCTGAAGTCTTATATGAATCTACAGAGCCAGATGCAAAGTCAAATGCAACAGATGCAAAGCGAAATAGAGCAAACACAACAAAAGTTTGCCCTGCAAGAGCAGAGTTTCCGAAATTACGTAAAGAATCAGAATACGCAAAGAACCACCAATGACGCCACAGACAGACTGTACAACGAACGTAGGTTCGGCGCAGAAACACCCAACGCAACCAACAATAATCGCACACGGCAGAACGGAAACAACACCATTTAGAAATCTGGCAATGGAACTGCAGGGAGTACAAGCGCAAGCAGGCCCTCCTACAGCAATTCATATACACCAGAGGAACCCCCACCAGATGTAATCATATTGCAAGAAACAAACAGCACCCCCAGGCTCAGGGGCTACACATGTCAAGAGAGCGGCCGCACCGCGACCCTCATAGGCAAACAAATAGTAGCCATAGCACACAAAGAGATAGAGGATACCCAAATAGAGCACGTAATCACGAAGATAATTCCCAAAAAGAAAAGAAAAGCCAAGATCACCTACATCGTAAATCTATATAGCCCACCCAGACAAACAAAGGGGAACTTTATCAGGCTCTTTGCGGAGGCGAAAAAGTTAGCGGGGCAGAATACTCTAATCATTTCGGGCGACTTTAACGCCAAGAGTCCGAGATGGGGCTATACTAACGAGGACAAAAAGGGGCGCGGCATCTGCACGGCGGCAGAGAACGTAGGGTGCGAGCTGCTAACTGACGAGAACCAACCAACCAGGCAGGGGAATAGCGTCAGCCCAGACACGAGTCCTGACCTAACCTTTATCAGGGGCGCCAAACAAGCGGAGTGCGAAAACCTGCTCGAGAACCTTGGGAGCGACCATCACATAATAAGGATCAGCACGGTGGCGGGCAACGTCCGGAGGAAGATTGGCACGGCTCGGCTGACGGACTGGGACGCCTTTAGAGCGCACTGCAAGCAGCTCAAAGGCAGCATCGTTTCGGCGGAAGAGTGGAGCCAACAGCTCAGGCGAATCCAAGACCTATACACGAAGGAAGTAGACAGGGTGGAACAGACGCCGGAGTTGGACAAGCGGCTCCTCAGGCTATGGGAGGCGAGACGCGGGCTCACCAGGAGGTGGAAGAGACAGAAACTCAACAGAAAGCTAAAAAAGAAAATTGCGGACATCACAAAGAAAACGGAGGAGTACGCGACGCAGCTGGCCAGACAGGGGTGGCAGCAATTTAGCAATTCTCTAAACGGCACCCTCAGTACGGCCAGAACGTGGCAGATCCTCAGGGCCCTCATGGACCCGAGCACAAACAAATCCGAAGGCAGCAAGTCAAAGGCACGGACGAACAAGGCACCAGTACGAAGGCACGGACGAACAACTCCTTGAGGAAGTCCGGGTGAAATGCTACGGCAAAGACCAGGTCGAGAGCAACCAGGAAGAATACCGCGGCGAAGAAAACCCTACCACGGACCGACCCATCGTGAGAGAAGAGGTCGTCGAGGCGATAAGATCGGCCACCAAGAACACGGCGGCGGGGGCGGACAAAATCCGGAACTCGCTAATCAGAAATGTCGGCGACGAGGCCATCGACCAACTGACGGCCTACCTCAACAAGCTCTGGCAAGAAGGAAGAGTTCCGGCGGAGTGGAAACACGCCGTCGTCGTAATGATTCAGAAGCCAGGGAAGAAACTCCAAATAGAAAATCTCAGGCCGATATCCCTAACGTCGTGCCTGGGCAAGCTGTACGAGAAAGTGGTCACGAAGAGGATCCAGTCGCACTTGGAAAACGAGCGATGGTACCCGGATAGCATATACGGTTTCAGAGCCAACCTCTCAACGCAAGACGTGCTGCTCCAACTCAAGGAGGAAGTGCTCGAGACGATGCTGAAAACGGGCGAAAACGTCGTCATGGCCCTTGACATAAAGGGGGCCTTCGACAACGTGAGCCACGCGGCCATCATGGAGGGCATCAACAACACCAACTGCGGGAAGAGTGCACGATTACGTCAGGGACTTCCTGAGCAACAGAACGGCGACGGTGGGGCTGGGCGAGCTGAGAAGCAACGTCTTCCCCACGCCGTGCAAGGGCACACCCCAAAGATCCACCATATCGCCCGTCCTATGCAACGTGGCGATGATTGGCCTGGCAAGAAAACTTAAGGAGATCCGAGGCATCCAGCACGCGATATACGCCGACGACATGACGATCTGGGTCACCCAAGGATCCCTCGGAGAGAAGCAAGAAAAACTGCAGGAAGCGGCGACCTGCGTGGGAAACTACACCAGACAAAGGGGACTGCGATGCTCCACGGAGAAGTCAGAGCTCCTCAGGGTCGGCAAGCACCCAACGCAAGCGACACTGGAGGTGACCCTCGAGGGACACATCCCGGAGAAGAACATGATTAGGATCCTGGGCATGTGGCTACAAGGCAGCTGGAAGTGCAGCCACACCATTAGCCTGCTGAGCAAGGCGGCGGAACAGGTGGGCCGCATGATCAATAGGGTCGCCCAAAAGAGATACGGAATGAAAGAAGAAGACACTCTCAAGCTAGTCAATAGCCTAATTGTCAGCCGAGTCACGTACTCCCTGCCGTACCACGTGACGACCAAGGCAGAAAGAGAGCAAGCAGACACCATCCTTAGGAAGGCGTACAAGACGGCTATGCGTCTACCGAGAAACACGTCGAACGAGAAGTTGCTCCAGCTGGTCATCAGCAACACCTTCAGCGAGCTCGCCGAGGCTCTGCTGGCTACGCAAACCGCGAGACTCAGAGGCACCCCTACGGTACGAGCGCTCCTGAGGAGGTTGGGTCGGGATACGAGCGGACGGATAGACAGATACGCGGACGTACCGGACCACCTCAGGAAAACCATTATTGTGGGACCACTGCCAAAAGATATGGATCCCAACCTACACGAAAACAGGCGAAAAGCTAGGGCCGAATAGGTTGAGAGAACGCTAGCCCAGCTAGACAATACAGTATACACGGACGCCGCCGTATATCTACACGGAAGAGAACGCGTGGCCGCGATGGTAGTGGTTAACAAGGAAGGAAACCCTATCACGTATGCCACGGCAAAGGTCACTGGCACAGCGGAGGCCGAGGAGATTGCCGTAGCGCTGGCGGCAGCAGAAGGTTATAGAACAGACGGATCTCTCAACACATTGACGGACTCAAAAGAGCTGTGCAGGAACTACACGAGGGACAGAATCAGCAAAACTGCCGTCAAAATACTCAGCGGAGTCACCTCCGCCGAGAAGGTAAAGCCCAGCCACAAACTAATGTGGATCACGGGTCACGTAGGCATAGGGGGGAACGAAAGGGCAGCCAGCCTAGCTAGAGGCGAAGCGTTCCGAGCAGGGCGGTCGAATGCCCCGGAGACCCACCTACAGGCTTGCGAGGGGGGATATGCAGAGACCCTGAACTTACATAGAGGAACTAGAATTAGATATCCGCCACCACACAAAGACCTCACAAAGGAGGAAGTGACCAGCTGGTGCAGACTACAAACTCCTTCCCCTACTTACATGTGCTCAATAAGATGCTTCCAACACAATACAGGGCCACCTGCCCTTGGTGCGGTGCCACACCTACACTCTACCACATCACCTGGGAGTGCGAACGCAACAAAGCATTCCACAAACACGAACACCCGAGTGCGGAGCAATGGGAGAGTCGGCTCACCAGCAGCGAGCTGACGGCCCAATGGGCCCTAGTGCAGCACGCGAGCGATGCAGCACGACTCAGTGGAGCCTTGGAATAGGGGCCCACCCTTGAAGAAAAGTCTCAAGTCGCCAGCGCCAATAAGATGAAGACGACGGAGACCTCGTAACCGCGAAACTCTTGAAAGACTCAATAAAAGCTTTAACTCGCTCACTCACTCCGCGTTTAACACATACGAGTAATTAGCCATGCGTACATAGACAATGATGAGCGAGTTTTCGGCTAGAAAACTAAAGAAAACTGTAAAGAGAGAAGTGGTTCTTGTGGGGAAAGGAGGCAAGGCTGGCACTATTTTCTGCAACCCTTGCGGGAGCACGGCTCAGCGCCAGCAGGGGGATGGATATGGGAGTGAAGGAGATAAAAGAAGGGAGAAAGGTAGAAAGTCGCCATGGCAGCAGCGGAGCAGCCCGGCCGGGAAGGCCCAATGGCTTCGACCGGAGGAGTGGACTGGTGATAGACCATTG
The DNA here is from genome assembly GCF_038994185.2 of Dermacentor albipictus. Classification (NCBI taxonomy): domain Eukaryota; kingdom Metazoa; phylum Arthropoda; class Arachnida; order Ixodida; family Ixodidae; genus Dermacentor; species Dermacentor albipictus. Next base: position 99,427,559 of record NC_091830.1, read on the forward strand.
GAGGTGGCCCAGGAGAAGCGAAGTTGCGGCGCATCGAGAGGCCCGACGTGGTTAATAGCCGTTAGGCAATTCGTCTTTGAAGAAATTTCCTAGAGTTTCGCCGAGAGCTCCGACGAGTCGAGGTACTCGACGACACTTAGGAAGGTTGGCAGCTGATTACGATTGGGGAAGAGGATGTCTGCCTGTCTTGAAATGTACTGGAATGCCCTGTTATTCACATGTGTCACATACGTCTGGGAAGGATACTTCGAATGCCGCTACATGCTCACTCAGACGGTAATGCTAAAAACTGAGGACATGGGTATACGGCACGCGGCTGCCACTACGCAGCCATATGCTACCTCGCTACCTCGCTCCTCCGTTGGTGACACTAGCCACTGCACTATCGATGGATTGCACGTTACAAGATGGCAAATGTGACACCAGAGCAGCAGGTCACCAATGGTGCCAATTCGCATCGGCGGTATCGGAGAGCTCACAGTGCTTTGCGAAAGAACGAAGAAAATGGCGGTTCCGTGCTGATTATAGAGCTCAACAAGCACACTATCCTGACCTACTGCCCCGCGTCGTTTTTGCCATTGATACAATATGGAATGCAAAATTATTTTCGTCGTTAGGCTAGCACGCTGGCTATTCGCAAAGCAATGTCGCTGAAGAAGACAAATTTGAAACCGCGATCCGTACCTCATCAGGGCTTTACGAGAGTTCAACCGTATGCCATTCCGTTTAGGGACAGCTCCCAGCACGCTCCAGCGCGCTATGAACGCCGTGCTAGGCCCGCTTAAGGATCATAGCTGTGTTGTATACCTATTTGAGCTCTTGGTTGTGGGTGCAGCAGATGAAGAACAACTTCGGAACCTAGACGAAGTTCTTGAGAGGCTCTACAACGCAGAATTCCACCTAAACCGTAAGAAATGCCAACTTACTGCCATCCCGCATTGGGTTAATCCATCTCTGAGAAACGAGCCCAGCATCCGCCTGAAACGATTTCAGCCACTCAAACTTCTCCACTCCGCCGTACATAAAACAGCCACAGTTGTTTTGGGGCGCCGCGTCTTACATGGGAAAGGTTGTTGCTAACTTCGTGTCGACAGCTGCTTCGCTTACTGAGGTGCGCAAGAAAGAAGCTCTGTTTAAATGGGTTCAATGAAAGGAATGTACGTTCCAATGTGTCAAACATCATCTGATGGATTTCCCTGTACTGACCCACTTCATTGAAGACTGGACCATAGAGGTGCACACAGACGCTAGCCAGGTTCGACTCGGAGCAGTACTTCTGCAGCGCGACCAAGATGGTTCTAAGCATGTTTTCACCTAAACCAGCCGAAAACTTTCAGTGTTGAACGTCACTACTACTCGAACGAGCTAGAACGCCTAGCCGTTGTGGGGCGAGTTGCCGACATAGTTGCACACTATCTGCTGCGTCGGCAGATCACGGTGGCAACAGATAATTCAGCAATTTCATGGATGTCCTCAAAGCAGCACCTGAAGCATAAGTTCGCACCCTGGGTAATACGATTCCAAGAGCATAGCCACAGCGTCAGACATCGCTCCGGTACTTTGAACCAAGTGGTTGACGCATGGTCGCGAAATCCTAGCGCGGATGACTCGTCTGGAATGAAGGAAGCCTGGATCTCTTTACGTTAACGCGTCACCAAGGCCCAACGCCAAGACACGGATGTGGTGGACACCATAGCTGCAATTGCGGACGCGCAAAGCAGCAGCAAATTTGTCATGCCTGACGCAACTCTCTATCGTCGTCAATGGAAGAATAAGTGGCAAGGTCAAGAACACCTTCTGGTCATTCCTGCTTCTTTGTGGCCTGGTATTCTTCACGCCGTCCACAACACACCTGAAGGCGGACACACAGGCCAGCGAGCGACGCTGAAAAAAAGTACAGGGGCGCTTCTTGTGACCAAAATTGGGAATATTCGCTATTACGTGCTACCTGCGAAGTATGACAGCCACACAAGTGGCTTCCAGGCTGCCAGCCTAGGCTACTATATTTGACGCGGTTGACATCGCCCATGTTGGCCCGCTACCATGCCCGCTAAGCGCAGGGCGGCCGCGGGGGGGTGGCGAGGCGCGCGAGGACGGCGAGGCGCGCGAGCCGCAGAAGTAAAGCTCGTGAGCGGCGAGACCGCAATAGACCCGCGTAATTGGCTGGAGACAACGACTGCACGTTAGCGTCGTCACACAATGCCCGAACGACGTGCACAGTGTTCGGGCAGGTGCTAAAGTAGTGTGAGACGTCCGCGCACACAGCGGCACACGTACACACGTTGGACGTGTGTAGGTTGAATCTGTAAAGATAGGAAACAAAATGACCATGGCCGGTAAACAAGTGGCAGAGAAGTTTATTAGGTGGAAACCAGCCTGGGATATCGTCGACACGCGGAACCCAGGGGTAAAGGTGAGTGGAAGACCCCTCGCGCTGCCAGTAGCCCTCCTGTCTCAACACGCACTTCTTGGACGTACCTGGACTGGGTAGCAGCTCAAGCCGTTGGCTTCGTTTACGCCACCTCCTCCTCCCGCCCCTTCGTGTGACCATCTTGCGGGTCCTGCTGCTCACCTGTTTGCCTCCGGCCTCCCCTGGTCAGTGCCCGGTCCGACTTGCAGCATCACTGACCTGCCGGGCCGGCCTACCATGGAGCCGGCTTGCGCATGCTCCTTTGCTGTACTCAATAAAACTCGCCCGTGCTGCGGATGGCAGCCGGAGCGGTGGGTGGGTGGCTGGGGGGGGGGGGGGTTGTTGGTTTCTCGCTAAGGAGCATAATTTTCAGTCTGCGCTTAGCTCCTTCTCTTATTCTTCATCCTCAGTCATTCTTCTCAACTTCTCCAGGCTTGCCTCCGTTTTTTTTTCTTTTACTAATTGGCTTTTCTACAAATTCTCTTTGGGATGGAATTAGCCTCCCCTCTTCATTTATTTTGATTGGTTTATGCCTGTCATACCTAGCTGGTGGTGCGGGCTTCGCCACTTTATTTTTCTTTCTTTTTCTTTTATGGGGACATACAAAGCTACCATAGAAAGCGGCTGGCAATAGCCACATTCTGATTGCTGTTGACCACTTTTCCAAAGCCGTGGACGTAGCTGCCACGTTTTCTCTGACACCTAGCTAGGTTAGAAGATTTTACAGAGACCGATTACAACTGAGGCATCGTCTTCCGAACAAATTAATACGGAATGGCGCACCCACCTCCCGCAGTTGCGAACTCCGCACCACCCTACGCCAATCAAGAATTGCTCCACTATGCCTCAGTGTACCATGCGCCAGGGAACGACCTGACGGAAAGAGAGAACCGGACAATTCAAGCACGTTTGGCTCCTTACTGCATCACTACCCAGGCAGCACACCAGCATTGGTCCAACCATGGCCCAATGCTGGCAGAAATTGGTACCAATGTTGGACCAATGTTGGCGTATTGGCAAAGTGCAACCCAATCCAATGCTGGCCCAGCGTTAAAGCCAAGATTGGACCAATGTTATGCCAATGCAGCAGCCATTGTGCTGCCAGCGTAGGACCAGCGTTAAAGCCAAGATTGGACCAATGTTATGCCAATGCAGCAGCCATCGTAGGACCAGCGTTAAAGCCAAGATTGGGCCAATGTTATGCCAATGCAGCAGCCATCGTGCTGCCAGCGTAGGACCAGCGTTATAGCCAAGATTGGACCAATGTTATGCCAATGCAGCAGCCATCGTAGGACCAGCGTTAAAGCCAAGATTGGGCCAATGTTATGCCAATGCAGCAGCCATCGTGCTGCCAGCGTAGGACCAGTGTTGAGCCATATCGTTGCCATTATTAATGCCAGCTTTGAGCCAATGCCCTTTGCATGACGAATATTCTAGATATGCTGGCTTTAGAGCACGCACATATTCTTACCGCAAACATTTTGCTAGCGGCATTTTTTGTAGCAATTGTCCCCTTACTGTCTTCCTCAATAGTACCTAGGAAAGCTCGACAAAAAGATGTCAAGAAGCAGAAGTCATATATGATTGCAAATAATAATAAAAGAATACTGAAATTGACGTTTATGACAGTTTATTTGCGAATAAATTGTCACAAACAGGCATTTTCCGTGGACCTAGATGGGTGACGCTCGGTTATCTTCAAACAGTTTATTTACAGGCACTGCCCTCAGGATAGGAATTGGGCAAGGTGCCGAGGACGGTGGGCTGGCCAGGGGTTTTAGGGCAGGGAGCTGACGTCGGTAGGCAGGTTTGTCAGTGCTTGGATAACAGCGGGCTTATCAGGCCCCCGAGGACCACGATAACGCGGTGGTTTCGTTGATATTGCCACCATATCCCATAGCGACTTCACCATTACTTGGAGGAAATGTTTGCACTGTAAAATGAAAAGAAACAATGTCAGAGATGTTGGTATGACAAATGTATGTGGGAGAGTTTTCATTTGAAAAATCGCCATACTGCAACAATATTATAAGTCTGAGCAGAGAGTTCGAAGGGGTGAATCAAGAAACTTTCTTGCAAGAGATTTGTCAAGTAACACTTCTTAATATTTCGACATATATGGCATACCTTGTACAAGATGTAACGTAATATTTAGAACAGACATAAAATGCGCAGGATCCGTCCGCTTTGTTTACAGCTCACACCTAGTCAGCGTAGCACTTTAAAATTAAATATTGCAGCAAAACCTGCTGCAGCACAAAAACCCTAGTTTCAGACTGTGTAGACACAATGCGGCCTTCGTGCGAAATTTTTAATGTGGAAACCGAGAAGTTCCGTCAATAAACACTAGTAAAAGAAGCATTTATTATACGAAAAGAAAGAAATACTGTCAGCTGGAAATGATGCTTGACCTATACCAGTGAGAAGAAGCGTGGTTCCTCGGTATCACTAGCAGGATCAGGCCGCACGCGTGGCTTGATAAAATCATAGTCCTGGAATTTGGGTGAAATTCACAGAGATTTACACGTGGTTCTACTCCAGGCACTATTCAAAGGCTGCAAATAAAAAGAGCTATTTAATTACAGGCATTCTACATTAGCCAGGCCTGTTTCAGTAATATATATACCACGTGATAATGCTTGGGTGATATAGTTTGGGTGATATTGCTTCTGATAAAACTTATAACATGCGCAAAACAAATGCACTCACCATTGTATGATCCATGCTTCTTTGTATCCGAGTTCATCCCACATCGAAGATGGTGCCCACGAGCGCCGACTTTTTTTTCTAATTGTTGTTTCGCCTATATTAATTATAACACTCACAAAAATTCGTGGCCAAATTGCTGCGTATTTCAAGATGTAGGCTTCTCAGTAGGAATGACGACCGCAAGCGAGCATTTTTCACGAGGAGTGCGCTGGCAAGAACGGACGGCAAGCACTCAGGCGGTGTTGCACCCAGTCGGCGTGCTAGCGACGCATAGAAGGAAAGAGTGAAAGGAAAGGGTGAACAAAGAATACGGCGTAAACGCTACTTTCCCCCGGTGGACCTAGCCCAAACGGGTTTTGGGGTGGCAGCGATGGAGGGCGACAAGGAGGACAATAGTGACCCCGCGGCTTTCCCCCATGCTTCCGAGAGCACCCAATTCGACACAGCAGCTTATGGCTGTCTGAACGCTTGATGATAGCATTGACCAGGCTCACCTGGGTGCGTGAAGGAGAGGCAAGGGGGGGCTGAAGGACGGAAAGCTAGGCGGAAAAAAAAATCCGTAATGCGCCGTGCCTACTAAAGGCAAAGACAAGAGGTTGTTGACACGCAAATGCCAAAACGTGCAATTAATTTTTTTTTCTGTCAGGGGCATTCATACAAGGAGCTTACTACACATGCACGAACAAACAAATATATTACAATAGGAGCATGATGTCGCCGCAACATGTCATGCATGCTAAACAAACAAACAATAGTTTCACTAATGCATATGCGCTCCATCTCGATGCAATATAAAACGGTTCCATCAGCTCTGAGGCACTGTAATTATCGATTCTCCTCAGAATCCTGACCCACTAAGGGCGTCTTGCGCTGGAGTTTGAGGTATAGTAGCGGCGCCTGGTGGCGGCGCGGGAAACGACATCTGGGTCGTACCAGCTTGGGTCGTATTGAGCCCTGGCTGTGGCGAAGCACGTTTCTAGGCCGAGTTTTGCGTCGATTCGCACTTTTTTCTGCCCTGTTGCGAGTGCGAAAAGGCTCGTCACTTCTCGCAGACCATGCCGACCACGCTGCGAGCTCGCCGCAGCCTATAGTTTAACGAAAACGGGCTCTCCGTGTGCCGTGGGACGCAATGCTGGGAGCAGACGGAATCGGTGGCGCCGATCCGGAGAGACCTATAGCCCAGCCTCGAGAAGGCGTCACCGTCATTACTTCTGTGTCGTGGGCTGCCATGAACAAGATGGCCTGAATCCCAACATCATATTCTGCCGTTTTCCTTCAAGGCCTCAGGAAGTGGAGCGTCGGGCGCGCTGCACAGCTGCAGTTCGTCGCGCTGAGTAAGCGAAACTTCGCGCCATGCTGACTGCTTCGCCTGTCTTGAAGCTTGCTTGATTATCTGCGTTCTAATGTTCGGTCTTTTGCACCTACAGTCCCGACAGCAGACCGACATAGCAGCAGGCATGGCTGGTAATTCACGATTCGAGACCTGGCCACAGCGGCAATTAACAATTCGACCGATGCGAAGTGGTGAAGTGACCAGGTGTGTGCAAATGAGCACAAATGGTCGGGCTCATTCGATGACAATTCACTACTCCACTACGAGCAGCACAGGTTAAGAGAGTTAAATGCGCTCATCGTTGATCTTAAGCCAGCACGTCGAGGCAACGCAGCAAGGCAGTATTGATTGCAGCACATCGATGTTCGAGCGCTGTCATTAAAACCTACATCAAGCGAGCGGCGTACGAGCTCGCGCTGCAGCGCGATTCGCACGTACGTGCGAGCTCATATGCATTGCACATGTATTACCAGTTATTACTAAAAAGGACAGATGGCCGCTACTACAACGCAGGCAATAACTACATGTTTAGCGGCATGCAGTCAACAAAGATTGCAGGAGGCCCGCCGTTTCGCGGCATGTCGAAAGAACGCTGCCTTCGCGGCGCGTACGATCGTGCGCTCGAGCAGTTCGTACATCGCGGCGCGTACCGTCGTGTGCTCGAGCAGTTCCGTACACATGATGTCTGCTTATCGTCGCTGTGGATTCATTTATAGCAAGCATTTCCTCGCGTTTGTGCGCCTGAATCTAGCAGCGAGCTTGCAAACCTTACCTGAAGTTCCACTTCGTACGCGACTCGCTTCACTTGCGATTGACACGGTGCTAAAACTTCGCCGCCCAATTATTGAACGGCGTACACGTATTCGGCACTGCATAATTTCTTGCCTTTACGCAGCGTGCCACCCCTGAAAAAATCTTCGGCGCCCGATATTCGCTGCAGGCCGTGAAACAACACAACCGAAAGTGGCGGGTCCATAGTGCAAACGTGCGTTCCGAAGCAGACGACCGAGCTTGGTACGACCCATTTTAGCGCAGAGGGCGCTTTTTAGCACCTTTTTCGCAGCGCCCCCTGGGCAATGCAAGAGCCCCAAAGCCGCGGAGCGTACATGCAAAAAATACAATGCGCAGGCAAATTCGCAATAACGTTGCTTCTCATGGAAAGCTCAAGTTCTTATTCACGATCAATAAAGCAGCGGCTAACTTTATGCGACTTCCCCTGCTTGCTACGTGGTACACTGGCTTTTCTCTTTAGGGGACACATTTCGGTAAAGGAGAAGTGCAATAATGGCGGTGTACCATTCATGGAGTTGACATGGGAGAACATATTTTCGGTTCCTGCGCAGTGTGCCTGTGATCAGTGCGTTAGTTTTCAAAACACGTTGTTAAATCTCAGCAAGTCGTAGAGCACTAAAAGCCGACAAGGCGAAAATTAGCTTATTACGGGACAATGTCCTCCATAGAAAGCCAACTAGTAACCCATATTGGCAAATCCATACGAAAGTCGGTCCAATAATTCCCGCCTTGTTGAACGGCAGTGCAAATATTGTTTACTGACTGTGTAAAGTGGACCAACATTGGATCTCTACAAGAATGGCACAGCCAATATTGTTTACTTACTGTGTAAAGTGGACCAACATTGGATCTCTACAAGAATGGCACAGCCAATATTGTTTACTTACTGTGTAAAGTGGGCCAACATTGGATCTCTATCAGAATGGCACAGCCAATATTGTTTACTGACTGTGTAAAGTGGGCCAACATTGGATCTCTATCAGAATGGCACAGCCAATATTGTTTACTGACTGTGTAATGTGGGCCAACGTTGGATCTCTATCAGAATGGCACAGCCAATATTGGCGCCACGCTGTTAACCTTAGGCAAACATTGGGCCAGGAACCAGAATGGCACTGCCAATATTGGAACCACGCTGTTAATCTTAGGCCGTCATTGGGCCAAGAAGTGCCAATATGTTTCCAACGTTGGCCCAACCTGACGTGCCACCTGGGTAGTAAGCCGGGAGAAGCAGGCTGGGTTGAACACCTCCAGGCTGCTGCTTACTCAGTGAACACTTCGTAACAGAGCTCAGCCGGCACATTGCCGTAGTAAATAGTCTGTCGCCAGGTGCCCAGATGTATCATGCTCAGCTTGGATACGCTGATCAGACTTCTACGCCCCGCCAGGTGACATGCATCATGCCACAACATTACAGAAGCTTGTAAAAGTGGTGCGAGGGCGCAATACGTTCAAATTCGTCAGTACGAACGTCGTCATCGTCCCGCGCCGCAGCACCAGATAGGAGATGAGCCGCGGGTCCAACGAGGTAGTTGGCCGCCGGCCAAGAAGCGAGACACCTAATTTGAGGGTCCCTTTGTGATCATAGAACACCTGGTGGAGAACACATGGCATGTTGGCACTTGGGATCAACAGGGATGCTTGGAGAAGAGACGAAGAATTCTGCAGTTCATGTGGCTCGTCTCAAAAGGAGGGCCCACCGAGAAATCAAATGGGGTTGTGCAATGAGATTCAAAAACGCCTCTCCCTGTGTGTTCTGTGCACTACGCAGAACAACAGCAGCGGTGCACGCAAGGTGACATTTAACATCGACATTAAACTTTAGCCGTCAACCTCACCGGTAATTATCTTCAATCAAAGCATCCAGCATGGAAAGCTTCGCTTACATCGATTCCCACAGTGCGTGGGATCTGCATATCTTTTACTCGAAGAATCGCCGGTGTGTTTACGAACATCGCCTGGGCGTCTGCTTTCTCGCAGAGCAAGTCCACAGGTTGTAATCGGAAGTGAACTATACCAGGAGATGAAGAAACATAGGCACCATTAACATATGTCGGGCTGGTTAGCTCATGGTAAAATAAGGGTAAATGTTTTTATTAACATTCCCGAATAAAAAGCATACATAATTTCATTTATGCACAGATCATTCGCTTTTAAACAGGTAATAAAGTTACATTTTTGCAGGCTTTTAAAAGAGAAGGAAACACATTGATATTGCAGACGTCTTTTCTGCTATTCAATTGCAGAATAAATATACACTTCTACAAAATTGTCTACTTCATCACAGTCTAGAAAATAGTGACACGTGTACTTGTCTTCATCGGGCGACACGTTTCACCGCCTAACAAATGTTATCGCACAGCGCAGGACGCGCTTCCATGTGTCGGAAGTTTCTGGAATGTTATCGCTGGTTCCATCCACTATCTGTGACCGAACCTGGTAGAATCTCATTGCAATCTGGCTGGAGACTTACGAACGAATTGCGACTTTCAACAACTGGGACTCCAACGACAAGCTGCGGCATGTGTACTTTGCCTTAGAAGACACCGTCAGAACGTGGTTTGAGAACAGGGAGTCGACCTTGACAACATGGGACCTGTTCCATAATGGCTTCCTGTGCACCTTTACGAGCATCGTGCGCAAGGAAAGGGCCGAAACCATGCTCGACGCCCGAGTGCAGCTACCTACGAGAACGTTGCCATATTCACGGAAGATATGAACCGTCTGTTCCGCCACACCGACCCGGATATGCCCGAGGAGAAGAAAGCCCGCCTTCTCATGCGTTGTGTGAAGGAAGAACTTTTCGGAGCAATGATACGAAGCCCACCGAAGACTGTAGAAGTGTTTCTTCGCGAGGCCACCAGCATTGAGAAGACACTAGAAATGCGGAACCGGCTATTCAACCCCCACACGAGCTCTACCAACTACACAGGAATTCAATCGCTGGCCACGGGCGATCTGCGCGAGGCTATCAGAGCGGTCGTACGGGAAGATGATGATGTGTGGTTTTTTGTGGCGCAAGGGCCAGGTATGGCCAAAGAGCGCCATGACAAGTGGTAATGTTGATGATGTATTATGGAAGATGTAACTTGGCTGTAAAGTGGCCTAAAATATTCGCTGTAAAGTGCGTAAAATTAACTTGTTTTAAAATTATGGCGATGACAGATGACGAGTACTACGAACATTAAAATCCATCGCAAAAGAATGATGCAGAATAGAAAATATATGACATGGTAAAAATGCCGGGAGCACTGTTGCCTCGCCAGAGTCCTTGAAACACAAGGGCCTAGAGGCACGTGCTACACGAAAGCTCTATCGCAGCGCCATCCTCTGAAGAGAGGAGACGCTACAAACATGTTGGGCTAACAACATGCAACACAACATCTTTCAGATAACCTAGGACTGCGTTAGTGTCGAAGAGCGGTTCTGGGCCGAGTAACATTACAGGATGAAGGAGAATCCCGGTCAAAAAATCCGTCAGGGCTATCTTAATGGACTCGTAGAATTCTTGAAGGTCAGTCAGGAATTCTTACAGGTACTCTCCCAATACCAATAGGATTCTTAAAGGTCAGTCAGGAATTCCTACAGGCACTCTCCCAATAGCAATAGGATTCTTAAAGGTCAGTCAGGGATTCCTACAGGTACTCTCCCAAAACCAATAGGGTTCTTAAAGGTCAGTCAAGAGTGTCTATATGCACCCTCCCAATACAAACAGGGCTCTTAAAAGTCATGTAAAAACTCTTACAGGCAACCCTCCAATGCCACTAAGAGTCTTGTCGTTTATTGGAGATTCTTTACATGTAGCTTTTGTACACCATGCAGTAGGGCGCTTAAAGGTTAGATAGATTTCTACGGGCATCATGACCGTCCGAAACGAAAACGTCCGCGCAGCCGATTAACCGAGTTGAACGTGTAAAACCTCATGAAAAATCTGCAGTAATCGAAACCGCGATCAGTCTTTGTTTAGTGCTTTTACTTTTATTTAGCCTTTGTGGTGCCGAAATCGGCAGATGCATGAGGCAACTAGCAACCGAGTGGCTTTCCGCAGTACATCGGTGAATGATATTTCTTCACCTCATGTTAATTACGGTTACACAATAACATGAGTTGCGCTACCTTAAGAGTGTCGAGGAGAGCAGAAACTAATTGCCGCTATTTTAGCACAGCTACCGCGTGAGTATATTATGTATATATAGTATATATAAGCGACATCACAAACTTGGGCCAGTTAGAAGCGGAATGAAGGCTGCGCTACAATATTTTTCGGTGACTTGTCATCAACTCATAAGCTCAGCGGGTGATTAAGATCTCGTACTCTATTTTTGTGGCTGCCGAGCAATACACCATGCATCTATGCGTTGCTCTTTTGCACCACTGATTGCATCAATGTAACGACAAAACCGAACTGGTCATGTCGAGTGCAAATAAAGCTTCAATTTCCTTAATTTTGTTTGTCCTGTTAAAAATGGAGTGTGGAATGCGCACATGCCTGCTTACTGACTGGCATACAAGCTGCCCAGGTGGCACGTCAGGTTGGGCCAACGTTGGAAACATATTGGCACTTTTTGGCCCAATGACGGCCTAAGATTAACAGCGTGGTTCCAATATTGGCAGTGCCATTCTGGTTCCTGGCCCAATGTTGGCCTAAGGTTAACAGCGTGGTGTCAATATTGGCTGTGCCATTCTGATAGAGATCCAACGTTGGCCCACATTACACAGTCAGTAAACAATATTGGCTGTGCCATTCTGATAGAGATCCAATGTTGGCCCACTTTACACAGTCAGTAAACAATATTGGCTGTGCCATTCTGATAGAGATCGAATGTTGGCCCACTTGACACAGTCAGTAAACAATATTGGCACTGCCGTTCAACAAGGCGGGAATTATTGGACCGACGTTCGTATGGATTTGCCAATATGGGTTACTAGTTGGATTTCTTTGGAGGACATTGGCCCGTAATCAGCTAATTTTCGCCTTGTCGGCTTTTAGTGCTCTACGACTTGCTGAGATTGAACAACGTGTTTTGAAAACTAACGCACTGATCACAGGCACACTGCGCAGGAACCAAAAATATGTTCTCCCATGTCAACTCCATGAATGGTACACCGCCATTATTAACGCGATAGCGTTAAGGAGCTCGTGTCGCAGAAAAGCCGGTGTCGTCGGCGTCGGGTGTCGGCGTCGGTGTCGGCGTTTGCGGCGTTGACCGTGAGCGATAAATCACGGCAGGCGCTTCATAAATAAAAAGCAACTTCCAAGATTGGCCCGGTGGGAATCGAACCAGGGTCTCCGGAGTGTGAGGCGGAGACGCTACCACTCAGCCACGAGTTCGATGCTTCCAAGCGGTGCAAACGCGCCTCTAGTGAATGCGGTGTTGCCTTCGAAACGAGCCGTGGAAAGTTATAATGCGGTGTATATCGGTAATTATGAACATGTAACGTACAGAAGTCGCAATTACACGAGTTGCGAAGTGAATTTCCGCTGCATTTCTTCTGCGCTTTCCGCACACGCAGAGCCATCTTGCGGCAAACACAGAAGACTCCCTCCTCTCAATGTACGGCGCTGCCCCGACAGGAGGCGCGCCGCGCGCGCATTGGGACCGCTGCCAGGCGCGTCGCGGGACTCCCTCTCCCCTGACGACGCTTCGCCGTGCTCCCGGTTTAGATTACTATCTATCTCTCTGCCCGTGCCGATCACGACGTTTGGCTGGCGTAGATCGTTTCCCCTCCGAGACACCGAGTTCTTTGGTTCGTTCCGTTCGCTCAGGCGCACGTTTCGTTGCCGCGCCGAACGCTGCGTTGCTCGACGCTCACCGCGTGATAGGTGGGCGCTAAGTCCGATGCGGGGCGCATCGTAAGTGATCGCTGTGCCGTAGCGCATTGTCTTATACCCCTTGGCGGGTCGACGGGAACGCTGTCGCGTCCCACTCTTGAAGGCGAAGCTTAAGCGTCCTCCAATTTTTTGTCCTCCTTGTTGCCCTCCATCGCTGCCACCCCGAAACCCGGTCGGGCTAGGTTCAGCGGGGGAAAGTGGCGTTTACGCCGCATTCTTCGTTCACCCTTTCCTTTCGCTCTTTCCTTCTATGCGTCGCTAGCACGCCGACTGCGTGCAACACCGCCTGAGTGCTTGCCGTCCGTTCTTGCCAGCGCACTCCTCTCGTGAAAAATGCTCGCTTGCGCTCGTCATTCCTACTGAGACGCCTACATATTGAAATACGCAGCAATATGGCCACGAATTTTTGTGAGTGTTAGAATTAATATAGGCGAAACAACAATTAGAAAAAAAGTCGGCGCTCGTGGCCACCGTCTTCGATGTGGGATGAACTCGGATACAAAGAAGCATGGATCATACAATGGTGAGTGCATTTGTTTTGCGCATGTTATAAGTTTTATCAGAAGCAATATCACCCAAGCTATATCACCCAAGCAATATCACGCGGTATATATATTACTGAAACAGGCCTGGCTAATGTAGAGTGCCTGTAATTAAATAGCTCTTTTTATTTGCAGTCTTTGAATAGTGCCTGGAGTAGAACCACGTGTAAATCTCTGTGAATTTCACCCAAATTCCAGGACTATGACTTTATCAAACCACGCGTGCGGCCTGATCCTGCTAGTGATACCGAGGAACCGCGCTTCTTCTTACTGGTATAGGTCAATCATCATTTCCAGCTGACAGTATTTCTTTCTTTTCGTATAATAAATGCTTCTTTTACTAGTGTTTCTTGACGGAACTTCTCGGTTTTCACATTAAAAATTTCGCACGAAGGCCGCATTGTGTCTACACAGTCTGAAACTAGGCTTTTTGTGCTGCAGCAGGTTTTGCTGCAATTTTTATTTTAAAGTGTTACGCTGACTAGGTGTGAGCTGTAAACAAAGCGGACGGATCCTGCGCATTTTATGTCTGTTCTAAATATTACGTTAGACCTTGTACAAGGTATGCCATATATGTCGAAATATCAAGAAGTGTTACCTGACAAACCTCTTGCAAGAAAGTTTCTTGATTCACCCCTTCGAACTCTCTGCTCAGACTTATAATATTTTGGCAGTATGGCGATTTTTCAAATGAAAACTCTCCCACATACATTTGTCATACCAACATCTCTGACAATGTTTCTTTTCATTTTACAGTGCAAACATTGCCTCCAAGTAATGGTGAAGTCGCTATGGGATATGGTAGAAATATCAACGAAACCACCGCGTTATCGTGGTCCTCGGGGGCCTGATAAGCCCACTGTCATCCAAGCACTGACAAACCTGCCTACCGACGTCAGCTCCCTGCCCTGAAACCCCTGGCCAGCCCACCGTCCTCGGCGCCTTGCCCAATTCCTATCCTGAGGGCAGTGCCTGTAAATAAACTGTTTGAAGATAACCGAGCGTCACCCATCTAGGTCCACGAAAAATGCCTGTTTGTGAAAATGTATTCGCAAATAAACTGTCATAAACGTCAATTTCAGTATTCTTTTATTATTATTTGCAATCATATATGACTTCTGCTTCTTGACATCTTTTTGTCGAGCTTTCCTAGCTACTATTGAGGAAGACGGAGAGGGGACAATTGCTACAAAAAATGCCGCTAGCAAAATGTTTGCGGTAAGAATATGTGCGTGCTCTGAAGCCAGCATATCTAGAATATTCGTCATGCAAAGGGCATTGGCTCAAAGCTGGCATCAAGAATGGCAACGATATGACTCAACACTGGTACTACGCTGGCAGCACGATGGCTGCTGCATTGGCATAACATTGGCCCAATCTTGGCTTTAACGCTGGTCCTACGATGGCTGCTGCATTGGCATAACATTGGTCCAATCTTGGCTTTAACGCTGGGCCAGCATTGAATTGGGTTGCACTTTGCCAATATGCCAACATTGGTCAAACATTGGTACCAATTTCTGCCAGCATTGGGCCATGGTTGGACCAATGCTGGTGTGCTGTCTGGGTGGTTGAGACGCACAACAAGAATGTTATTCCTTCAGCCTGCGTAGGACTAGCTGTGCCAATATGTCTTAAAATTGATGCAATCATGCATTTGTGCCATTAATGGACAAACTAATAGGGACCGATAGATTGGTAGACCAGTAGACTGGTAGAGACCAATAGACTGGTAGCCCATCAGACTGGTAGACCATCAGACTGGTTGACCATCAGACTAGTAGACCATCAGACTGGTAGACCATCATACCGGTAGACCATCAGACCGGTAGACCATCAGACTGGTAGACCTTCAAGGTCCGAAATTACGTATAGCCATCAGACATGTAAAAATGTTTCTTTCTTTCAGATTCGGCTTTCCGACACTCCAGAAGGACGTGGAGGACGGTCAGCCTCTCCCCGCATCTGCCACAGGTTGGAGGCTCGTTTCCGGTGAGTAAAAAGTTATGTGTGCCAAATGTGTGACCTATTCTTAGACGACAGAATAGGACATCTGTCCGGCGTGATTTTGTTACGGAAGGCCAGTGTCCTAACTGTGGCTTTATCACGTGGAGCTTATTATTTGTTTCCGCGTCCCATAGCCGTTGCCACTGGTTCCGTAGTTTCCTCCGTAAGAAGGGCTTCAGGTGCAGCGGTACGATTAGCAGAATGCGATGCAACTGACGTGGCCATCTGGTCCGCAAGAACGTTACCTTCGATGCTCCTATGACCTGGCACCCAGCATATGATAACATGCTGATTACCTATATACACTTTACACAGAGCAGAATAAAGTTCGTTAATTACCGGATTTTTGTGGTTAGAGAATGCCATCAAGGCCTTCACAACACTAAGGGAATCCGTATAAATGACTGCTTTCTGGAGTTTTGATTTCCTGATATGCTTCACAGCCGACAGTAGAGCGTAGGCCTCAGCCGTAAAGATACTGGTTTCCGCATGCAGTACATGGGTTTCCGAGAAGGATGGCCCGACGGCTGCGTAGGACACCCCGTCGTGTGACTTCGATGCGTCTGTGTAGAACTCCGTGCAGGAGTGTTTGAGTTGGAGTTCCCGGAAATGCATCTGGATTGCAATCTCTGGAGCGTTTTTTGTAACTTCCATGAAAGATGTATCGCATTGTATCAACTGCCACTCCCAAGGAGGTAGCAGCTTGGCTGGATGCATTAGACGAAGTCCGAGGAGTGGAACATGTATTTCATGACTAAGCTCCCTCACACGCAGCGAGAAAGGCTGTCTTACGGAAGGACGATTACGAAATAGGGTAGCATTTGTCATATCATTAATGGTGTTAAAACAGAGATGTTCGGGATTAGAGTGGACTTTCAAAAAATATCTTTGGCTGATGTATGTTCTCTGGATATGAAGTGACCACTCATTCGATTCTGCATATAAACTTTGTACGGGACTCGTTCTGAAAGCTCCTGTGGCTAAACGGATACCCAGATGGTGAACAGGGTCTAGCATCTTTAGTGCGCTCGGGGCGGCAGAGTGATAAATGACGGCACCATAGTCTAGTCGCGATCGAATGAGGCTTTTATATAGATTCATTAAACACTTCCTGTCACTACCCCACGTAGTCTGGGATAGAAGTTTCATTATGTTCATTGTTTTCAAACATTTTTCTTTAAGATGTTTAATGTGGGGGACGAAAGTGAGTCTGTAGTCAAGTATGACACCTAGAAATTTGTGTTCTTTGTTTACAGGTATCTGTTGTCCATACACTTCTAAGCAGGGATCCGGAACCAGGCCTCTCTTCCTTGTAAACAAAACACAAGAACTCTTATGAGGATTGATTTTGAATCCATTTTTCTCTGCCCACCCTGACACCTTGTTCAAACCATGCTGTACCTGTCTCTCGCATACTGCGAGGTTACAGGATTTGAAGCCTATTTTAATGTCGTCCACATAGACGGAATACCAAGTGGCCGGTGGTAAGGAAGCACGACGTGTTGTCATCCTAAAAATAAAGAGGGTGCAACTGAGCACGCCACCCTGGGGTACACCGGTTTCTTGTGCAAAAGAACGTGACAGCACATTGCCCACTTTCACCCTGAAGGTACGATTGGACAAGTAGCTTTTTATTACGTTTAGCATATTACCATGAATGCCCATTTCTGACAAATCTCTCAAGATTCCGTAGCGCCAGGTCGTATCGTACGCCTTCTCCATATCGAGGAATATCGATAAGAAGAACTGTTTGTGTACAAACGCGTCACGAATATGTCCTTCAATACGTACAAGATGGTCGGTTGTGCAGCGCCCTTCTCGGAAGCCACACTGAAAGGGATCAAGCAATTTGTTTTGTTCAAGGAAATGTATGAGTCGCCGATTTATAATTTTTTCAAATACCTTACACATGCAGCTTGTGAGGGCTATCGCGCGGTAACTTGCCACTGAAGAAGGGTCTTTCCCTTGTTTCAAAACAGGGACCACAATGGCTTCTTTCCATGCCGTTGGAAGGTACCCTGCGTCCCAGATAGTGTTGAAGAGTGTAAGT
The DNA here is from genome assembly GCF_038994185.2 of Dermacentor albipictus. Taxonomy (NCBI): domain Eukaryota; kingdom Metazoa; phylum Arthropoda; class Arachnida; order Ixodida; family Ixodidae; genus Dermacentor; species Dermacentor albipictus. The sequence continues at coordinate 99,445,232 of NC_091830.1, forward strand.
AGTGTTACTTGTGTGTCATTGTGTAAGTTTTTGAGCATTTCATACATGATTCTATCGGATCCCGGTGCAGAGGTCTTGCATGCGCTCAAGGCAGCTTTCAACTCGGCAGCACTAAAAGGGCAATTGTACGGTTCATTCTGTCGGCATTTATTGATGAGTGACTTGCATTCTTCTATTTGTTTATATTTTAGGAAGGATTGCGAATAATGATTTGAGCTTGATACACTCTCAAAGTGTTCCCCCAGTGAGTCGGCCTGATCTTTCAGTGTATCGCCCTGTGTATTTACTAGTAGGAGTGAATATGTTTGCCGCCCTCTAATTCTATTTACGCGGTTCCAGACTTTCGCCTCATCTGTAAACGAGTTAATACTTGATAAAAAGTTCTGCCAACTTTCTCTTCTGGCCTGCCTGCGGGTTCTCCTGCCTTGAGATTTTACTTTCTTAAAGTTGATAAGACTCTCTGCAGTGGAGGAAGGGCGTAGCAACCCCCACGCTTTGTTCTGTTTCTTACGAGCAATCCTACATTCCTCGTTCCACCACGGGACACGCCGTCTGCATGCCAAACCACTTCCTTCAGATATGCATTTAGATGCGGCATGTATTATGAACGCTGTAAAATACTCCACAGCGGCATGGATTTCTAGAGAAGACATATCAGCCCATGAGAGTCTAGATAGATACAGCCGACTGGGAGAAATTTCGAAATCTATCTTCCACCTAGGAACTTGTGGGGGAAATTCATTTTCTTTAGATGCTCTTAACAATACGGGGAAGTGATCGCTCCCGTAAGGATTGCTCGTAACTTCCCATTTGAGTTCAGGCAGTATAGACGCGGAAACTATACTAAGGTCTATTGACGAAAAGGATCTGTTTGCAAGAGAGTAATATGTGGGTTCTTTCTTATTTAGAAGGCACGCTCCAGAAGAATAAAGGAACTGTTCAAGGAGACGACCTCGCGCATCGATGCGAGAGTCTCCCCACAAGGTGCTATGCGCATTGAAATCGCCAAGAACAACATAAGGTTCTGGCAATTGATCTATATAGGATTGAAATTCATGTTTCGTTCATTTGTAATGTGGGGGTATGTAAAGAGAGCTAATGGTGATGAGTTTGTTTAGAACAGCTCGAACCGCCACTGCTTCGAGAGGCGTTTGTAGCTGTAAACGTTGACACGCAATGCTCTTATGGATAATAATGGCGACACCGCCCGATGATGCGACAGCATCATCGCGATCTTCGCGATAAGTTATGTACTGTCGGAGAAAGTTTGTATGTTTGGATTTTAGGTGTGTTTCCTGTAGACACAGCACTTTTGGATTGTATTTATGGATGAGTTCCTGCACATCATCAAGGTTTCTAAGAAGACCTCTGACGTTCCATTGTATTATCTGTGTATCCATATTTGGAGTAAATAGGTGCTGTGTGTACGGAAACAGAACTATTATTTACAGAGATTTCAGAGATTAGATTACAGAGCTCTTTCGAGGCCCTGTAATCGGGGTCTTGCCCTTTCTGGAGCGTTCGAGTGAACCTCGCCGCTCCTTAGGCGCTTGGCGCCCCTGTAGGATAGGTGCAATGTCCATTGCCTCTTGTGAGGCGCCGGACACCTGCTCTTGCGAGCGAGAAGTTACCAGGGAGAGTCCCGCCTTGGAGGGCAAGACCCCTGCGCCCACCAGCCCGGAGGTCGATGGGGTTCCCTGGGGGATTTGGCTGCGCCGGCCGTTGCCAGCGCTGGAAGGGACCTGGGAGGTTGAGGCAGCCTCGGCTGCGCCCACCTTCAGGGTCGATGATCCCTTCTCCTCGGTTGACGGAGCAGCGCTAGCTGCTACCGCCGCGGGGGCAGATGGCGTAGCTGCCAACTCACTGCTTGAGGGTCGGACAGCCGCCGGAGGCCGTTGTGACGCTGCCCCCTGACGCGCCACATCGGCAAAGGTTTTCTTGGGCAGGTATGATACCCGCCTTCGTGCCTCTTTGAACGAAATATTGTCTTTTACTTTTATAGTTACAATTTCTTTTTTCCTTTTTCCATGAGGGGCACGACCGCGAGTACGCGGCGTGATCCCCGTCACAGTTTACACAGTGGAGAGAGTTATTACATGCTTCAGTGGCTTGTTCAAGGGCACTACATTTCGCACATGTTTGGCGGCCTGGGCAGCTCTGCGAACTGTGGCCGAAACGCTGGCATTTGAAACATCTTAGGGGATTCGGTACATATGGTCTGACACGGAGCTTGATGTACCCGGCCTCTACAGACTCGGGCAGAATACTTGAACCGAATGTGAGTATTAGGTGCTTCGTTTGGATTTCTTTACCATCCCTTCTGATCTTTATTCTTCTGACATTGACAACGTTCTGATCACTGAAGCCCTCCAAGAGCTCAGCTTCTGTCAGCTGGAGCAAATCGTCATCAGACACAACGCCGCGGGTGGTGTTCAGAGTGCGGTGAGGAGTTACTGTCAATGGAACATCCCCAAATGACACTAGATTGGGCAACTTTTCGTATTGTTTCTGGCCATGTAGTTCTAACAGGAGATCGCCACTTGCCAGCCTTGATACCTTGTAGCCTGGACCAAGGACATCAGTTAAGGACTTTGAAACTAGAAAAGGGGAGATGTTTCGTACTTGTTTGTCGGATTTCTCAGAGTGGATGACATGGTACCGTGGGAAGTTGGGTCTTTGACGGCCAAAGAACTGGAATACATCTTCGGTGCGCCCTCTTTTTTGAGGGCGATCAGGAATTAGAGGAAAGGAACTTGCCATAGAAAAATGTAATTTTCGGCGATAACCCCAACCACCCACCATGGAGCCCTACAAGGGGACGTTACAGGGACTGTAAAAACAGGTCCTGCAAACGCCAGCTGTACGTTATCACTATAACCAAATATGAGATAACCTAGGTTGGTTATTCACACAAGGTTAACACTTGCTGCCTGGAAGATTTGGAAGTAAGCGGAAGGAAGGATGATGATGTGTGGTGTTTTTTGGCGCAAGGGCCAGGTTTGGCCAAAGAGCGCCATGACAAGTGGTAGTGTTAACGATGTATTATGGAGGATGTGACTTGGCTGTAAAGTGGCCTAAAAATAGTCGCTATAAAGTGCGTAAAATTCATGTACTATAAAATTATGGCGATGACGAATGACTAATACTATGAACATTAAAATCCATCGTAAAAGGATGATGCAAAATAAAAATATATAGGATGGTAAAATTACGTGGAGCACTGCTGCCTCGCCAGAGCCCTTGAAACCCAAGGGCCTAGAGGCATGTGCTATACTAAAGAGCTATCGCAGCGGCATCCTCTGAAGAGAGGACCCGCTACGAACATGTGGGGCTAAAAACATGCAGGACAACATCTTTCAGGAAACTTAGGACTGCGGAAGGAAGGAGAAGACAGGAAAGATGAAAAGTGAGAGAAAGACGAAGGCTGGAGGGAGAGAGAGACAGGAAAAGGCAACTACCGATTTCCCCCGGGTGGGTCAGTCCGGGGTTGATGATGATGATGTGTAGTGTTTTATGGCGCAAGGGCCAGGTTTGGCCAAAGAGCACCATGACAAGTGGTAGTGTTAACGATGTAATATGGGAGATGTGACTTGGCTGTAAAGTGGCCTAAAAATAGTCACTGTAAAGTGCGTAAAATCTGCGTGCTAGAAAATTATGGCAATGACTAATAACGGATACTATTACATTAAAATCCATCGTAAAAGAATGATGCAAAATCGAAAATATATAAGATTCTAAAATTCACTAGAGCACCACTGCCTCGTTAGAGCCCTTGAGAAACAAGGGCCTAGAGGCATGTGCTACATAAAAAAAATTATCACAGCGGCATCCTCTGGAAAGAGGAGACGCTACGAGTGTGTGGGGCTTATAACATGTAATACAACATCTTTCAGGAAGCCCAGGACTGCACTGGAGTCAAACAGCGGTTCTGGGCCTAGTAACATTACTGGATGAAGGGGGATGCGCTGCCGGTATGCTAAGGGAAAATGCTTCTTTCTTTCATGTTCGGCTTCGCGACACTCCAGGAGGACGTGGAGGACGGTCAGCCTCTCCCCGCATCTACCACAGGTTGGAGGCTCGTTTCCGGTGAGTAAAAAGTTATGTGTGCCAAATGTGTGTCCTATTCTTAGACAGAATAGGACATCTGTCCGGCGTGATTTTGTTACTGAAGGCCAGAATCCTAACTGTGGCTTTATCACGTGGAGCTTATTATTTGTTTCCGCGTCCCATAGCCGTTGCCACTGGTTCCGTAGTTTCCTCCGTAAGAAGGGCTTCAGGTCTGTGACAGGAACTGCAGCGGTGGGATTAGCAGAATGCGATGTAACTGACGTGGCCATCTGGTCCGCAAGAACGTTACCTTCGATGCCCCTATGACCTGGCACCCAGCATATGATGACATGCTGATTACCTATATACGCTTTACACAGAGCAGAATAAAGTTCGTTAATTACTGGATTTTTGTGGTTAGAGAAAGCCATCAAGGCCTTCACAACACTAAGGCAATCCGTATGTATGACTGCTTTCTGGAGTTTTGATTTCCTTATATGCTTCACAGCCGACAATAGTGCGTAAGCCTCAGCCGTAAAGATACTAGTTTCCGCATGCAGTACATCTGTTTCCGAGAAGGATGGCCCGACGGCTGCATAGGACACCCCGTCGTGTGACTTCGATGCGTCTGTGTAGAAGTCCGTGCAGGAGTGTTTGTGCTGGAGTTCCCGGAAATGCATCTGGATTTCAATCTCTGGAGCGTTTTTTGTAACTTCCATGAAAGATGTATCGCATTGTATTAACTGCCACTCCCAAGGAGGTAGCAGCTTGGCTAGATGCATTAGGCGAAGTTCGAGGATTGGAACATGCACTTCATGACTAAGCTCCCTCACACGCAGCGAGAAAGGCTGTCTTACGGAAGGACGATTACGAAATAGTGTAGCATATGTCATATCATTAATGGTGTTAAAACAGAGATGTTCGGGATTAGAGTGGACTTTCAAAAAATATGTTTGGCTGATGTATGTTCTCTGCATATGAAGTGACCACTCATTCGATTCTGCATATAAACTTTGCACGGGACTCGTTCTGAAAGCTCCTGTGGCTAAACGGATACCCAGATGGTGAACAGGGTCTAGCATCTTTAGTGCGCTCGGGGGGCAGAGTGATAAATGACGGCACCGTAGTCTAGTCGTGATCGAATGAGGCTTTTATATAGATTCATTAAACACTTCCTGTCACTACCCCACGTATTCTGGGAAAGAAGTTTCATTATGTTCATTGTTTTCAGACATTTTTCTTTAAGATGTTTAATGTGGGGGACGAAAGTGAGTCTGTAGTCAAGTATGACACCTAGAAATTTATGTTCTTTGTTTACAGGTATCTGTAGTCCACACACTTCCAAGCAGGGATCCGGAACTAGGCCTCGCTTCCTTGTGAACAAAACACAAGAACTCTTATGAGGATTGATTTTGAATCCATTTTTCTCTGCCCACCCTGACACCTTGTTCAAACCATGCTGTACCTGTCTCTCGCACACTGCGAGGTTACAGGATTTGAAACCGATTTGAATGTCGTCCACATAGACGGAATACAAAATGGCCGGTGGCAAGGAAGCACGAAGTGTTGTCATCTTAACAATAAAGAGTGTGCAACTGAGCACGCCACCCTGGGGTACACTGGCTTCTTGTGCAAAAGGACGTGACAGCACATTGCCTACTTTCACCTGGAAGGTACGATTGGACAAGTAGCTTTTTATTATGTTTAGCATATTACCATAAATGCCCAGTTCTGACAAATCTCTCAAGATTCCGTAGCGCCAGGTCGTATCGTACGCCTTCTCCATATCGAGGAATATCGATAAGAAGAACTGTTTGTGTACAAACGCGTCACGAATATGTCCTTCAATACGTACAAGATGGTCGGTTGTGCAGCGCCCTTCTCGGAAGCCACACTGAAAGGGATCAAGCATTTTGTTTTGTTCAAGGAAATGGATGAGTCGCCGATTTATCATTTTTTCAAATACCTTACACATGCAGCTTGTGAGGGCTATCGGGCGGTAACTTGCCACTGAAGAAGGGTCTTTCCCTTGTTTCAAAACAGGGACCACAACGGCTTCTTTCCATGCCGTTGGAAGGTACCCTGCGTCCCACATAGTGTTGAAAAGTTTAAGTAGTGTTTCTTGCGTGTCATTGTGTAAGTTTTTGAGCATTTCATACATGATTCTATCGGATCCCGGTGAGGAGCTTTTGCATGCGCTCAAGGCAGCTTTCAATTCGGCAATACTAAAAGGGCGATTGTACGGTTGATTCTGTCGGTATTTATTGATGAGTGGCTTGCATTCTTCTATTTGTTTATATTTTAGGAAGGATTGCGAATAATGTTTTGAGCTTGATACATTCTCAAAGTGCTCCCCAAGTGAGTCGGCCTGATCTTTCAGTGTATCGCCCTGTGTATTTACTAGAGGGAGTGAATATGTTTGTCGCCCTCGAATCCTATTAACCCTGTTCCAGGCTTTGGCCTCATCTCTGAACGAGTTAATACTCGATAAAAACTTGTGCCAGCTTTCTCTTCTGGCCTGCCGGCGGGGTCTCCTACCTTGGGATTTTATTTTTTTAAAGTTGACAAGATTCTCAGCGGTGGGAGAAGCTCGCAGCAACCCCCACGCCTTGTTCTGATTCTTACGGGCGGTTCGACATTCGCTGTTCCACCACGGTACACGTGGTTTGCATGCCAAACCACTTTCTTCGGGTATGCAATGTGATGCGGCATCAATTATGAATGCTGTAAGATAATCCACAGCAGCATCAATTTCTAAAAAAGATAGGTCAGCCCATGAGATGCTAGAGAGAGTTCGAAATTTCTGCCGGTCGGCTGTGTCTATCTTCCACCTAGGAGCTTGTGGAGGACATTCGTTTTCTTTAGATGTTCTTATTAGTATGGGGAAGTGGTCGCTCCCGTAAGGATTTTTCATAACTTCCCATTCCAGTTCAGGCAATATACACGGGGAAACTAGGCTGAGGTCAATTGATGAAAATGTTCGGTTGGCGAGAGAATAATATGTGGGTGCCTTCTTATTCAGCAGGCATGCACCAGAAGAGAAGAGGAACTGTTCAACGAGACGACCTCGCGAATCTATACGAGAGTCGCCCCACAGGCTGTTGTGCGCATTGAAATCCCCAAGTACAACGTACGGTTCTGGCAATTCATCTATGAAGGACTGAAATTCATGTTTGCTTAGTTTGTAGTGGGGGGGTATATAAATCGATCAAATAGTGATACGTTTGTTTAGCAAAACAATTCGAACCGCCACTGCTTCAAGGGCCGTTCCTAGCTGTAAATGTTGACATGCTATGCTCTTTTGGATTACAATTGCAACACCTCCCGATGATGCGATTGCATCCTCGCGATCTTTGCGAAAAGTAACATGCTGTCGGAGAAAGTTTGTGTGTTGTGATTTGAGGTGTGTTTCCTGTAGACACAGCACTTTTGGATTGTGTTTGTGTATAATCTCTTGCACATCATCAGGGTTCCTAAGAAGACCTCTGACGTTCCACTGTATGATTTGTGTATCCATATGTAAAGTAAGTTGGTGCTGTGTGTACGGAAACTGAAAGATGTCTTAGATTACAGAGCTCTTTCGAGGCCCTGTAATCGGGGTTTTGCCCTTTCTGGAGCGTTCGAGGGAGCCTCGCCGCTCCTTAGGCGCTTGGCGCGCCGTGACGACAGTTGTAGTGTCCATTGCCTCTTGGGAGGCGCTGGACACATGCTCTTGCGAGCGAGTTTTCTGTGAGGGTCCTGCCTCGGAAGGCAAGATCCCTGCGCCCACCAGACCGGGGGTCGGTGGGGCTCCCTGATGGGTCTGGCTGCGCCGGCTGTTGCCAGCGCTGGATGGGGCCGGGGAGGTCGGGGCAGCCTCGGCTGCGCCCACCTTCGGGATCGATGGCCCCGTCTGCTGTGTTGGCGTAGCAGCGTTAGCTGCAGCCGCCGAGGGGGCGGATGGCGTCACTGCCGCCTCACTGAGTGTGGGTCGGACAGCCGCCGTAGGCCGTTGTGGCGCTGCCCCCTGACGCGCCACTTCGGCAAATGTGTTCTTAGGCAGGTATGCCACCCGCCTACGTGCCTCCTTGAATGATATATTTTCTTTCACTTTGATCGTGACAATTTCTTTTTCTTTTTTCCAAGATGGGCACGACCGCGAGTACGCGGCGTGCTCTCCATCACAGTTTACACAATGCAAAGAGTTCGTGCAAGCTTCAGACGTGTGTTCATGGGCACTGCATTTTGCACACGTTTGGCGGCCTCGGCAGCTCTGCGAGCTGTGGCCAAAACGTTGGCATTTGAAACATCTCAGGGGGTTTGGCACGTATGGCCTAACACGGAGCTTAATGTATCCTGCCTCGATTGACTCGGGCAGGACACTCGAACCGAAGGTGATTATCAAGTGTTTCGTTTGGATTTCTTTTCCATCTCGCCTTATCTTAATTCTTTTGACATCTATAACATTTTGTTCACTGAAGCCCTCCAAGAGCTCGGCCTCAGTGAGCTCCAGCAAATCATCGTCCGAGACAACGCCCCCGGTGGTGTTCATAGTACGGTGCGGGGTTACTGTTAGTTGGTTATACCCAAATGACACAAGCTTAGACAGTTGCTCGTATTGTTTCTTATCGCGGAGCTCAAGGAGGAGATCACCGCTTGCCATCCTGGTCGCCTTATATCCGGCTCCAAAAACATCAGTCAAAGTCTTTGATACAAGGAACGGTGAAATAGTGCGCACTGGTTTGCCGGGTTTTTCCGAGTGAACTACATGGAAACGTGGGAAGTTGTGGACTTGGCGTCCGAAAAACTGAAAAACTTCATCGGTGCGCCCTCTTTTCTGAGGGCGATCAGGGAATGGAGCAAAAGAGCTATCCATAAATATATGTGAAATTTCGGCAGCAACGCCAGCCACCCATCATGGAGTCCAACAAGGGGACGCTGCAGGGCCTCAAAAAGAGGGCCTGCAAACGCCAGCTGTACGTTGCCGCTATAACCTAATATGATATAACCAAGGTTGGCTACTCACACAAGGTTAACCCTTGCTGCCAGGAAGGTCGGAAGTAATAAAGAAATGAGAAGGAGACAGGAAAGGTGGAAAGTAAGGAAAAGACGAAGGTTGTAGGCAGAGAGAGACAGGAAAAGGCAACTACCGATTTCCCCCGGGTGGGTCAGTCCGGGGGTGCCGTCTATGTGAAGCAGAGGCCAAAGGGGTGTGTTGCCTCCGCCGGGGGGCCTTAAAGGTCCAGACACCCAGCATTGGCTCAACCCCCAGGATCCCCCTTTCCCCAGACACGGCTAAGCCGCGCACGGCTACACGCGGGAGGGGCCAACCCTCGTGTGCTCGGGTCCGTGGTGTCGCAACCCACCAAACGCCTGCTGACGCAGACGCCCCTGCGGGGCGTACGGGAAGAGTTGCAGAAGTTGTACCCTAGGTCGCAGCATCAAGTAGCCTCAATCGCCGAAATCGTCAAAGATGAGCTTGAGCGATCCCTTGGAGTTCATGAGGTGCAACCGGAATCACCACAGCCCCAGCCGGAAGCGATGATCTACGCCGCCGTCGCTCGCCGCCAAGGCCCCCCTGCACGACGGCGCCAGGGACATTTAACGCCACAGTTCCGTCGTCCACCGCCGCCGCCGCCGCCAGCACGCCCACCCGTCGCCCAGCGCCGCTACGCGAGGAAGACGGACATTTAGCGCGCTCCTGACCACCGCCCACTCTGCTACCACTGCGGAGAAGCGGGTCACGTCTACCGCCGATGTCCATACCGGGAGACGGGACTGCGAGGTTTCGCCGTCAACGCGCCGCGCCCACAGCTTGGAGAGCGCCCACGCGATATCGCCGACTACCTCAACGCCACTCAGTGGAGCACTCGAAGACAATCTCGTTCGCCATCACCAGGCCGCTACTTGTCGCCGCAGCGCCGACCATATACTGGCCCAGCCCGGGGCCGGTCTGCCAGCCCATATCCGGAAAACTAAAAGCAGCAAGCGATGCAGGTGTGGTTGCTGTTCGTCGAACTGACGAAGATCCTCCGCCGCCGACGAAGACGACGAAGAGGCCATCTCGACGACATAATAACGACACGCCGCCGTCCCAACTATGTCAGAAAGCGATGACCACGCCCGCGAAAGACGACCTGACGACGCCACATACCAGCCACAGGTCAACGCGACGCAGCCGTGATCCGACGCCAAGACCTAACTGTAACGCAAGACATAGAACCACCGACCTCGATGCGCTTCTCGACGGCCATGCAGTTATCTCCTTAGTGGACACAGGGGCCGACTACTTCGTAATGAGTGGACGCATCGCCGCCCAGTTGAAGAAAGTTAAAACTGCATGGGAAGGCCCTCATATTCGGACCGCTGGAGGACACCTCATCACGCCGACTCGAATCTGCACGGCAAGAATTACCGTTCATGACCGGACTTACCGTGCCACCTTCGTTTTCCTCCAACACTGTTCACGAGACGTCATTCCTGGCATGGACTTCCTGAACCAACACGGCGCAATCATCGACGTGAAGTCGAACTCGATAACGCTGCCGGAAGATCGAGCGATACCGCTGGAAAGCTCTCGTAGTCACCATGCCTTAAGCGTGCTCGAAAGTCTAGTCAGCATCCCGCCACGCTCCAGCATTGTCATTTCCATCGGCAGCAAAACACCTGACGATGTAGAAGGCGTCATCGAGGGTGACCAACTTCTACTGCTAGGCCGTGAAATTTGCGTCGCACGAGGGATCGTTCGACTGCATGGAGGGAAAACTGGTGTTGCTGACGAACTTCAGCCAGGAGTTCAAGCACATCAGCAAGGGCACGACGATCGCGTACATCGAGGAAATTCTGGAATCCAGTAATGCGTTTGTCCTCTCGGATTCCGCCGCATCTACCCCGACGACCGTGGTTCCCGAACCAGACTACGCCATTGATTCAAGTCTCCCCATGATTAAGCAACAACAGCTCAGAAGTCAGCTCCGACGGTACAAAGGCTGCTTTTCGACGTCATCGAGGATTCGACAAACACCATTCGCAAAGCACCGCATAATCACCGAGGAGTGCGCTCGACCACTCCGCCAGAGCCCTTACCGAGTTTCGCCGCGAGAACGTGAAGCTATAAGAGAACTAGTCGACGAAATGCTGCGCGACGACATCATCCAGCCGTCGAAAAGCCCGTGGGCATCCCCTGTTGTCTTAGTGAAGAAAAAGGACGGAACCTTACGTTTCTGCGTCGATTATCGTCGACTGAACCAGATCAGAAAGGATGTACACCCCCTACCACGGTTAGACGACACATTAGATCGGCTCTGCAACGCAAAATATTTCTCGTCGATGGATCGCAAGTCTGGCTACTGGCCAATAGAAGTCGACGAGAAGGATCGCGAAAAGACCGCCTTCATCACGCCAGACGGCCTGTACGAGTTCAAGGTCATGCCATTCGTTCTGTGCTCGGCGCTTGCAAGGTTCCAGCGCGTCATGGACACGGTGTTATCAAGATTGAAGTGGCAGACCTGTCTTGTTTACTTGGATGACGTCGTCTTCTTCGCCGGAAAATTCGACGATCACCTTAGGCGGCTTGCGACAGTACTAGAGGCCATCAAATAAATCATCAGGGCTTACTCTGAAGCCAGAAAAGTGCGGTCTCACTTACGATGACCTTCTGTTCCTAGGCCACGTCATCAGCAAGTCTGGAGTCCGCCCTGACGCGCAGATGATAGCTGCCATCGCAAAGTTCCCGCAGCCCATCGACAAGAAGGCAGTGCGTAGATTCCTTGGCATGTGTACCTACTACAGGTGTTTTGTAAAGGACTTTTCACGCATCGCTGAGACGCTGACACAGCTAACTAAATGCGACGCCGAGTTGAAGTGGGAAACGCCGCAGGCCGAAGCATTTCAAGAACTCAAACGACGCATGCAGTCACCGCCCGTACTTGCGCAATTGCACCAGCTCGCCGATACCGAAATCCACACTGACGCCAGTAGCCTAGGCCTCGGTGGCGTCCTTGTCCAGAGAAAAGATGGACATGAACACGTGATAGCTTACGCTAGCCGGTGGTTGTCAAAAGTGGAAGGCAATTATTCTACAACCGAAAAGGAATGCCCCGCCATCGTTTGGGCTACAGCGAAATTTCGCCTTTACCTATACGGCAGGCCATTCAAGGTCGTCAGCGACCATCACGCCTTGTGATGGCCAGCGAATTTAAAGGATCCTTCAGGACGGCTGGTGCGGTGGAGCCTAAGTCTACAAGAATATAATATCACTGTAACCTATAAGTCTGGACGAAAACACTCTGATGCCGATTGACTATCACGCGCCCCCATTGACTCGCCGCCGCAAGATGACGAAGATGGCGACGCCTTCCTTTGCATTTTAGGCGCGGAAGGCTTCGCTGAACAGCAGCGAGCAGACCCGCAGTTGAAAAACCTCGTCCACTATTTGGAAGGGCATACCGACGTTGTCTCTAGGGCATTTAAGCAAGGATTCTATTCGTTCTCGCTTCAAAACAACCTTCTCGTGAAGAACTCAGCAGTGCGCGCCAACTACCTTCTGGTTGTCCCGTCAGGACTCCGTCCAGAAGTATTGCACGCCCTACATGTCGATCCGACCGCTGGACATCTCGGATTTTCGCGGACACTATCGAGGATACAGGAAAGGTATTAATGGCCGCGCCTGACCACCGACGTCGCCCGTTCTGTCAGAACATGCCGAGATTGTCAGCGACGCAGGACACCACCCACAAGGCCAGCCGGATTACTGCAGCCAATCGAGCCTCCTTGCCGACCATTCCAGCAGATCGGGATGGACTTGTTGGGACCCTTTCCGACGTCAACAACCGGAAATAAGTGGATCGTCGTGGCGACGGACTACCTCACCCGCTTCGCTGAAACTAAAGCACTGCCTAAAGGTAGCGCAGCCGAAGTGCCGAAATTCTTTGTCGAAAACATCCTGCTGCGACATGGCGCCCCAGAAGTCCCCATCACCGACAGAGGAACGGTCTTTACAGCGGAGCTCACCCAAGCCATTCTGCAATACAGTCAGACAAGGCACAGGAGGACAACGGCCTACCGCGCGCAGACGAATGGTCTTACGGAGCGGCTGAATAAGAACCTCGCCGACATGCTAGCAATGTACGTCGACGTCGAATGCAAGATCTGGGAAGCCGTCCTGCCGTACGTAACATTCGATTACAACACGGTGCAAGAAACAACAGAGATCACGTCGTTCAAGCTGGTCTTCGGCAGGAACCCGACGACGACGCTCGACGCCATGCTGCCGCACGTCACTGACGAGGAGAATCTTGACGTCGCTACCTATCTCCAGCGCGCCGAAGAAGCCCGAAAGCTGGCCCGCCTGCGGATCAAGAACCAGCAGAAGACCGACAGCCGACACTACAACCTCCAAGAACGCTTCCTCGAGTACCAGCCCGGCGACCGTGTTTGGGTATGGACCCCGATACGCCAACGAGGACTCAGTGAGAAAATACTGCGACGCTATCTCGAACCCTACAAGGTCATACGACGTATTCGCTCACTGGACTATGAGGTCGTGCCATACGGCATTTCGCATTCACAGCGGCGCCGCGCAAGATCTGAAGTGGTCCGCGTGGTGCGTCTTAAACCCTTTTACGGACACTGACGAACTTCCTTATTTTGTTGTTTTTTTTGCTACGAGTGCTTTTCTTTATTAATTTCGTTTGTTTGCAGCATCGGGTCGATGCTTCTTCTAGGAGGGGGGTACTGACACGTGTACTTGGCTTCATCGGGCGACACGTTTCACCACATAAGAAAAGTTATCACACAGCGCAGGACGCGATTGCATGTGTCGGAAGTTTCTGGAATGTTATCGCTGGATCCATCCACTGTCTGTGACCGAACCTGGTATAATCTGATTGCATGTGTGCGTGACGCGAATAATGTGGAACTTTGTGGAAGGCGCGCGGGTCCCAGCGATTAGTCTGGAACATTCGACGATTGATGTTTAATAGCCGACGCGCTTGACCCGTTGATCAGATTTCGAAGACCGCCGATCGTGTTCGCCGCTACCGTTGTTCTTTGAGTGTAGTCTGTTTTTGAGGTCACAAGTTCGCCCAATACAACGCTTGCGTCGTTAATCACAGTTTTGCTGACTTCTTAACCGTCACTACCACGTGACAATAGGTTAAGCATTTCGCAGAAATTCAAACTTTAAAAGGCGTGTATACGTATTAACATGTCTTCCCTTTACTTCGCCTTTTAAGAAAAGAAAGAAAGGTATGTACAGTGCTCACGGAATAAAACGCGTCAATTTAGGGCTAACTAATGCCCATACTTTCGTTTCCCCCGGCTGCAGTTCGTGTCACATCGACGTAACTTTGGTGTGTACACTTAGAGCGGAGTCAGAGTCACCTTTAGTGACCAGATTCATAGCGACATGACATGGTACTCTCGAGTTCTCTGCACATATGCTGGGTTCTACCAAATACTCGCTGTCGCGTTTCATTCCGTGAGCACTGTACGTTTCTACAAGCGTTTTCGTGCCCGTTGCTGGGACAGTTTGCTGAGGAGTTCTTCTACATTGACCCTCCTAAGAATCTCCGTCTCTACGCTCAGCAGCGACAAATCGCTTTGGCGGCTGTGAGTCATCGTTGATCGTAGCCTGTTCTTGGTCACTTTCGGCTTGCTGAATGATAATTCGCCACTGCACTTCGTGACCATCAAGCACAAAAAAAATTGGAGGACGCTTAAGCTTCGCCTTCAAGAGTGGGACGCGACAGCGTTCCCGTCGACCCGCCAAGGGGTATAAGACAATGCGCTACGGCACAGCAATCACTTACGATGCGCCCCGCATCGGACTTAGCGCCCACCTATCACGCGGTGAACGTCGAGCAACGCAGCGTTCGGCGCGACAACGAAACGTGCGCCTGAGCGAACGAAACGAACCAAAGAACTCGGTGTCTCGGAGGGGAAACGATCTACGCCAGCCAAACGTCGTGATCGGCACGGGCAGAGAGATAGATAGTAATCTAAACCGGGAGCCCGGCGAAGCGTCGTCAGGGGAGAGGGAGTCCCGCGACGCGCCTGGCAGCGGTCCCAATGCGCGCGCGGCGCGCCTCCTGTCGGGGCAGCGCCGTACATTGAGAGGAGGGGGTCTTCTGTGTTTGCCGCAAGATGGCTCTGCGTGTGCGGAAAGCGCAAAAGAAATGCAGCGGAAACGCACTTCGCAACTCGTGTAATTGTGACTTCTGTACGTTACATGTTCATAATTACCGATATACACCGCAGTATAACTTTCCACGGCT
Source organism: Dermacentor albipictus (assembly GCF_038994185.2). Classification (NCBI taxonomy): domain Eukaryota; kingdom Metazoa; phylum Arthropoda; class Arachnida; order Ixodida; family Ixodidae; genus Dermacentor; species Dermacentor albipictus. The sequence continues at coordinate 99,460,534 of NC_091830.1, forward strand.
GGTTTCGAAGGCAACACCGCATTCACTAGAGGCGCGTTTGCACCGCTTGGAAGCATCGAACTCATGGCTGAGTGGTAGCGTCTCCGTCTCACACTCCGGAGACCTGGGTTCGATTCCCGCCGGGCCAATCTTGGAAGTTGCTTTTTATTTATGAAGCGCCTGCCGTGATTTATCGCTCACGGTCAACGCCGCCGACGCCGACACCCGACGCCGACGACACCGGCTTTTCTGCGACACGAGCTCCTTAACGCTATCGCGTTAAAATTCTAACTGCAACATGAACATCTGGGATGATGATGATGTGTGGTTTTTTGTGGCGCAAGGGCCAGGTTTGGCCAAAGAGCGCCATGACAAGTGGTAATGTTGACGATGTATTATGGAAGATGTGGCTTGGCTGTAAAGTGGCCTAAAAATATTCGCTGTAAAGTGCGTAAAATTAACTTGTTATAAAATTATGGCGATGACAGATGACGAATACAATGAACACTAAAATCCATCGTGAAAGAATGATGCAGAATAGAAAATATATGAGATGGTAAAAATTGCCTGGAGCACTGTTGCCTCGCCAGAGCCCTTGAAACACAAGGGCCTAGAGGCACGTGCTACACGAAAGAACTATCGCAGCGCCATCCTCTGAAGAGAGGAGACGCTACGAACATGTTGGGCTAACAACATGCAACACAACATCTTTCAGATAACTTAGGACTGCGTTAGTGTCGAAGAGCGGTTCTGGGCCGAGTAACATTACAGGATGAAGGGGAATATGCTGCCGGTATGCTAACGGAAAATGTTTCTTCCTGTCAGATTCGGCTTTCCGACACTCCAGGAGGACATGGAGGACGGTCAGCCTCTCCCCGCATCTACCGCAGGTTGGAGGATCATTTTCAGTGAGTAAGAAGTTGTGTGTACCAAATGTGTGTCCTATTCTGAGGCGACAGAATAGGACATCTGTTCGCCGTGATTTTGTTACGGAGGGCCAAGAACCTAACTGTGGCTTTATCACGTGCAGTTTGTTATTTACTTCTGCGTCCCACTTACGTTGCCAGTGGTTTCGCAGTTTCCTTCTTAAGAAAGGCTTCAGGTCCGTGACAGGGACCGAAGCAGTAGGACTGACTGTATGCAATGAAATTGATGTGGCCATCTGGTCTGCTAGAACGTTACCCTCGATGCCCCTATGTCCAGGCACCCAGCATATAATGACATGCTGGTTAGACATATACGCTCTACAGAGGACGGAATAGAGCTCAATAATTACGGGGTTTCTGTGTTTACAGTGTGACTTCAAGGCTTTTACCACGCTTAAGGAGTCTGTAAATAAAATTGTTTTTTGAATATTTGATTTTCTGACATGTTTCATAGCCGACAGTAGTGCATGGGCCTCAGCCGTAAATATGCTTGTTTCAGGGTGCAGTACACCGGATTCCGAGAAGGATGGGCCAATGGCTGCGTAGGACACCCCGGCATGCGACTTAGAAGCGTCTGTATAAAACTCTGTGCACGAGTACTTGTACTGGAGCTCCAAGAAGTGCATTTTGATATGTGTCTCCGACGCATGTTTAGTGACCTGTACAAAGGATGTGTCACATTCTATCAGCTGCCACTCCCAGGGTGGTACTAGCTTAGCTGGAGGCATTAGGCGTTGGTCGAGAACTGGGACATCCATTTCTGTGCTAAGTTCTCTTGCACGCAATGAGAAAGGAAGTCTCACAGAGGGTCTGTTATGAAAAAGTGTTTCACATGTCAAGTCGTTAACGGTTGTGAAACACGGATGTTCCTTATTAGAGCGCACATTCAGAAAATAGTTGAAGCTGATGTAAGTTCTCCGAAAATGGAGTGACCACTCATCGGACTCAACATACAAACTTTCAACAGGGCTTGTTCTAAATGCCCCAGTGGCCAGACGGATTCCCAGATGGTGCACGGGGTCTAACATCTTTAGCGCGCTCGGGGCGGCAGAGTGATACACTGCGGCTCCATAGTCTATTCGCGACCGAACTAGGCTCCCGTAAAGATTCAACAGGCACTTCCTGTCGCTACCCCATGTTGTGTATGATAGGATTTTAAGTAGGTTCATTGTTTTTAGACATTTTTCTTTAACGTGTTTTATGTGAGGAATGAAAGTGAGCCTAGAGTCAAGAATAACACCAAGGAATTTGTGTTCTTTGCTGACAGGAATTTGGTGTCCGCCCAGTTCTACACAAGGATCTAGGACCAGGCCTCTCTTTCTTGTGAAGAGAACACAAGCACTTTTGTGGGGGTTGACCTTAAATCCGTTTTCGTCTGCCCACTTGGAAACCTTGTTCAAGCCCTGCTGTACCTGTCTTTCGCATACTGTAAGGTTGCAGGATTTGAAGCCTATTTGTATATCATCTACGTATACGGAATAAAAAATGGCAGGTGGTAGTGAAGCACGTAGCGTGTTCATCTTTACGATAAAGAGAGTGCAGCTGAGCACGCCTCCTTGGGGTACACCAGTTTCTTGCGTAAAGGGACGTGAGAGTTCATTGCCGACTTTTACTCGGAAGGTACGATTTGTCAAATAGCTTTCAATTGTGTTCAGCATATTTCCACGGATGCAAATTCCCGACAGGTCTCGTAAGATCCCGTAACGCCATGCCGTGTCATATGCCTTCTCCATATCGAGGAATATCGATAGAAGAAACTGTTTATGTGTAAAGGCATCGCGGATATTTCCTTCCATGCGCACAAGATGATCGGTTGTGGACCGCCCTTCTCGGAATCCACACTGATAAGGATCGAGTATATTGTTGAGCTCAAGGAAATGTATAAGTCTGCGATTAATCATTTTTTCAAAAAGCTTACACAGACAATTAGTTAGAGCTATCGGACGGTAACTTGCCGCCAAGGAAGGGTCTTTTCCCTGCTTTAGAACAGGAACCACAATCGCTTCTTTCCATGTGGATGGGAGGTATCCCGAAGCCCAAATAGTATTGTATAGTGTAAGAAGTGTAACTTGTGCGTCTGTATGTAGGTGTCTGATCATGTCGTACATGACTCTGTCTGGTCCCGGTGCAGTGCTTTTACATGTGTTCAAAGCAGCTCTCAACTCGGCAATACCGAAAGGCCGATTATACGGTTCATTCTGCCTAGACTTTCGTATGATTGGCTTACGCTCCACTATTTCTTTATGTTTAAGTAAGGATTGGGAATAGTGCGTTGAGCTCGACACTCGCTCAAAGTGCTCCCCAAGTGAGTCTGCCTGGTCTTTTAGTGTATCGCCTTGTGTGTTTACTAGAGGTAGTGAATATGTTTGTCACCCTCTTATCCTAATTACCTTGTTCCAGACTTTGGCCTCATCTGTATAGGAATTTGTACTCGATAAAAACTTCTCCCAACTTTCTCTTCTAGCCTGTCGGCGGGTTCTCCTGCCCTGGGACTTTATTTTCTTAAAGTTAATAAGATTCTCCGCAGTGGGAGACGCTCGTAGCAACCCCCACGCTTTGTTCTGTTTTTTACGAGCGATCCTACAATCGTCGTTCCACCACGGGACACGCCGTTTGTATGCCAAGCCATTCATTTCTGATATGCATTTAGATGCAATATCTATAATGAAGGCTGTGAGATACTGCACAGCAGCATCAATTCCTAAACAAGACATGTCATTCCATGAGATACTAGTTAAGTTTCGGAACTTCTCCCAGTCGGCTGTATCGATCTTCCACCTAGGAGCCTGTGGTAGACATTCTTTTTCTTTATGTGTTTTTAGCAGTATAGGGAAGTGGTCGCTTCCGTAAAGATTGTTGGTAACTTCCCATTCGAGTTCGAGTAGTATAGACGCGGAAACTATACTAAGATCTATTGACGAAAAGGTTCTGTTTGCAAGAGAGTAATATGTGGGTTCTTTCTTATTTAGTAGGCACGCACCAGACGAAAAAAGGAACTGTTCAACGAGACGGCCTCGCGCATCGATACGAGAGTCTCCCCACAGGCTGCTGTGCGCATTGAGATCGCCAAGAACAACATAGGGCTCTGGCAATTGATCTATCATGGACTGAAATTCATGTTTGTTTAGTTGGTAATGCGGGGGTATGTAAAGCGAGCAAATAGTGATGAGTTTGTTTAGTAGGACAGCTCGAACCGCCACTGCTTCAAGGGGCGTTTGTAGCTGTAAAGGTTGGCAAGCTATACTTCTATGAGTGACTATGGCAACACCGCCCGATGATGCGACGGCATCATCGCGATCTTTGCGAAAAGTTAGATACTGTCGAAGAAAGTTTGTGTGTTTGTTTTTTAAATGTGTTTCCTGTAAACACAGCACTTTTGGATTGTGTTTTTGTATAAGTTCCTGCACATCATCAAGGTTTCTGAGAAGACCTCTGACGTTCCATTGAATTATTTGTGTATCCATATTGGAGGTCAGTAGGTGCTGTGTGTACAGAAAGAGAAGTAGTGATTATGGAAATTACAATGATTAAATTACAGAGCCTTTCGAGGCCCTGTAACGGGAGTTTTGCCCTTCCTGGAGCGTTCGAGGGAGCCTCGCCGCTCCTTAGGCGCCTGGGGCGCCTTGGGGGTAGGTGTAGTGTCCATTGCCTCTTGTGAGGCGCCGGACACATGCTCTTGTGAGCGAGAAGTTACCAGGGAAGGTCACGCCTTGGAGGGCAAAACCCCTGCGCCCACCAGCCCGGAGGTCGATGGGGTTCCCTGGGGGATTTGGCTGCGCCGGCCATTGCCAGCACTGGAAGGGACCTGGGAGGTTGAGGCAGCCTCGGCTGCACCCACCTTCGGGGTCGATGGCCCCTTTTCCTCGTTTGGCGGAGCAGCGCTAGCTGCAACCACCGTGGGGGCAGATGGCGTAACTGCCGACTCACTGCGTGTGGGTCGGACAGTCGCCGGAGGCCGTTGTGACGCTGCCCCCTGACGCGCCACTTCGGCAAAGCTTTTCTTTGGCAGGTATGCAACCCGCCTGCGTGCCTCCTTGAATGATATATTCTCTTTTACTTTTATAGTTACTATTTCTTTTTCCTTCTTCCAGGAGGGGCACGACCGCGAGTACGCGGCGTGATCCCCGTCACAGTTTACACAGTGGAGAGAGTTATTACATGCTTCAGTGGCGTGTTCAAGGGCACTACATTTCGCACATGTTTGGCGGCCTCGGCAGCTCTGCGAGCTGTGGCCGAAACGCTGGCATTTGTAACATCTCAAGGGATTTGGCACGTACGGTCTTACACGGAGCTTGATGTACCCGGCCTCAATCGAGTCGGGCAGGACACTTGAATTGAAGGTGAGTATTAGGTGTTTGGTCGCTAGTTCTTTTCCATCTCGCCTTATCTTAATTCTTTTGACACTTATAACATTCTGTTCGCTGAAGCCCTCTAAGAGCTCAGCCTCAGTGAGCTCCAGCAAATCATCGTCCGAGACAACGCCGCGGGAGGTATTCATCGTGCGGTGCGGGGTTACTACTACTTGGGTCTCCCCAAATGATACTAGCTGTGGCAGCTTCTCAAATTGCTTCTGGTCCCGGAGCTCCAAGAGGAGGTCACCGCTAGCCATCCTTGACACCTTATATCCTGGGCCAAAAACTTCGGTAAGGGACTTAGATACTAGGAACGGGGAGAGTGTTCGCACTTGCTTAGCTGGTTTTTCTGCGTGGATCACATGAAAACGGGGAAAATTGTGGACTTGACGTCCGAAAAACTGAAAAACTTCTTCGGTGCGCCCTCGTTTATGAGGGCGATCAGGTAGTTTAGGAAAAGTATGTTCCATAAGTAATGTTGGGTTTTCGGCCGCGATGCCGACCACCCACCATGGAGCCCAACAGGGGGACGTGACAGGAGCTCCTGCTATAGAAACCCTGCCAACGCCAGCCGTACATCGCTGCTATAACCAAATACAGCATAACCAAGGCTGGCTAGCTACACAAGGTTAACCCTTGCCGCCGGGAAACTAGGAAGTGAGGAGAAGTGATGAGAAGACAGGAAAGATGAAAAAGGCGAGAGAGAAAGACGAAGATTGGAGAGGAGGACAGGAAAAGGCGACTGCCGATTTCCCCCGGGTGGGTCAGTCCGGGGGTGCCGTCTACGTGAAGCCGAGGCCAAAGGGGTGTGTTGCCGCCGCCGAGGGGCCGTAAAGGTCCAAACACCCGGCATTGGCTCAACCCCCAGGATCCCCTTTTCCCCGGACACGGCTGAGCCGCGCACGGCTACACGCGGGAGGGTCCAACCCTCGTGTGCTCGGGTACGTGGTGTCGCAACACACCAAACGCCTGCTTACGCAGACGCCCCTGCGGGGAACATCTGGGAATGAGCCTTCAAGATCTTCACGAATTAGAAGCTTCAGCATGGCTGCCACAGAAGAACAGCCTTCGTTGCTTGCAAATGAAATAAACTGTTCAAGCTCATCGGGAAATATACCAGCCTGATCAGAAAGATACGTTTTCACGAGATGCATTACCTGCAGTCGCATCTGCGCTGCGAAAAAGCAGTTCCGATCTGTTTTCAGCAAACTTCGAGCAGACTTCGGTGTAAGCGCTCAACCGAGCTGTGAGAGCATGCAAAAGAGTGGCAATTATGACGAAGAAGGTTTCACAGCGGAACTTAGCTTTAATAGTGTTTGGCTCTGGACTGCTCGTGCTTTCAATGCTCTCGTATCGTGTAGATTCTTTTCCCTTTCTCTGGGTGCTTGCTTTATACGAAGCATTGTCCGACGCTTCCTTCGGTAGGTTTTGAATTTCATCGAAGGTCTCTCTTCAGCCGAATACATAGTCACACAGCGATTTCACCAGGCTTACGGCAGCAGTCACAGACAGTTTTGGGCTATGACGTATCTTGCTGGTGGCATTGAAGCGCCGCAAAACTCTATCCTAAAACTCGGCCATGAGCACGGTTTCCAGCGTTGTCATTTCCTTTAGCAAAGAATTTGCTTTACACTTTGTTTCTGCTCGTTCATCATGATGTTCAGATAGTTCCATCAAGGCAGCTTTAATTTCTCTAGATCCAGCCACGAGAGCCCTCGCTGCATCCGCTCGGCCTGTCCACCGCATGTCTGAGACTTGCTTTGGCATTACCGCTGTCACGTTTTGTTTCAAGTGAGCCTGAAGTATAACCCAGCGATGTGTAGAGGCAGCAAAGAAAACTTATATACGCTGTACAAGCCCGAAAATACTAACGGCCCAATAGGATCTACAGCATTCGCCCCGACAAAGTTAGAAGAGTAAGCAGCGCAAGGAATAAAATTTGCTTGCGGATTGTTTTTTTTATTTTTCAAGTGAGCCTGCATGCCGAAGTATTTGCCAGCCATATTGCTCACTTCGTAGTCTGACTGGCCACAACAGTATTGGAAGTTAAATTTCAAGATTTTTTAAGAAGTCAAGCGTTGGCTGCGCGATATCTTTCCTTTTCTGACTGGTTATGGGTAAAAACCCAAGAAAATGTTTTTCAGGCTCATCATTAGTGACATGGCGAATAAACGCTGTATGTTGATCCCTGTGACTCGAATCAGGTGTAGAATCAACTGGAAGAGCCAAGTGCTTGGTAGTTGCAATCTCGCGCGCGATTTTTTTCGGACTTGAATTCCAAGAGCTTCTGCAACCTCTTACACAATGGTTGAGGAGAGGTAGCATGTCTTGCCACTTCCAGCGTTCCTCAAGTTCATTATATGGGCAGCAAGGAAAGGATCAGAGTTGGCGATCAGTTCAAGACACCGAAGGAAGTTGTAATTTTGGAGCGACACTATTAATCCCCGAGAGAGAGCCCCCGTTCTGCCAGAAACATTACAACAGCAACTACGTGCTCAAGAAAATTTCCACGGTAGGGTGCCCGTTCCGAGCAGTGCTCTTCAAGGGATGGAATGACTGAGGTTCTAAGAAAACGTTGCTTGCCCAGGTAAAGCACGCATTGTCTGTGAAACTCACTTTCCTCTTTTGTCTACCTTCGCATTTGCCTTGTTACATGAACTTAACCCATCTGGCTCCGAAAATTGGTCCTTTCTTGCCAACAACAGAGTACAAGTAAGCGTCAGCTTCACCTCGGCGGTCAAGCACTCGGAGGTGCCCCTAAGCGCGGAAGGCCCGGTTCATTTCAACCCTTTGGAGCCTAGATAATCGGCCCCTGGGGACAGGGGCCGATTAGAAGTAAAGTAAAGCTTAGTAAAAAAGAAGTAAAGGGGCGAAGGAAGCGGTTCGCACGGTCTGGCGTTCGGTGTCTTTCTTTTCCATGACATATACGTAGTGCAACTGATGGTGGTCTGCTCCGGACCACCATCTGATGTAGTTAGCTCTTCGAAGGGTTCGATGTTAGAGTGAATTTGTGGACATTTACAATGTGGCGAACGCGCTATAAATTACGGATCCGGGACCTCAAACAGGTGTGACGTAATGCTAAGTGATATTGCTCGCATTTACCGCTAAATCGCTACTAAAGGTTTTCTTGCCTTGTTTGTTTAGAACAATTTGCGCGTAGATTTGGGTACTGTCGTCCATACCGAGAGAATTGTCGCTTCATTGAAAATCACTTCGGAACCTAAGCTCGGCCTCGTACACTTTATCTTTTACGCCTCATCTTAAGGTGCATAACATTCAAGAATTGTCATATATATGCGGCATGAGGCGAAAAAAGAAAAAAAAAGAGGACGACGTATGCGGATCCGTCCAAACGCCACGAGCCCTTGAGGCGCGTGACCCGTGCTGTGAGCGGGAGAGAAGCCGCGCTGAGCTCGCATTATTGACGTGGATCGGGGCCAAGGAGGTTGCAGAGTCAGCATCGCAATGGCGACGGGGGCCATGGAGGCTAGGTCAAGCCCATGACGCTGGTGATCCAGGGTGCGGCCGTCGACCTCGGCGACGTTCGAGCGAGGCTCCTTGGACCTGCTGCAGCCTCTCACTGCGGTGCCGGGCGCTTCAGGAACGATCCCCCTTCAGAGGCGGACCAGCACGTACGATAGTACCCGGGACGTCTCGTCGGCACTCAAAGAAGTAGCGGCGGAACGCGGCCTTAGGCCTAGCCAGTGAGGCCGGAGTGTACGTCACCGACGGAGTTCGGGACACCGGCATGAAAAGACGGACAGATGGACTGGCCGACATCAAGGCAGCGACGTCTACCGCGACGGCGATGAGAAATATCCGACAGGCATCGGCCTCAAAGAATAGAGGCGCCAAGAGGCTGTGAGGACGCTCCTTTCTGTTAGTACGCAGCCATAGGCTAGCGTTGCAGGAATTTCACGTAGAACACGCTAAGGACTGACGTGACCGGCAATAAGGACATGTTTAGTCACTGTTAAGTAGGTGGCTTAGGTGTTGGCGTCTCTTCATGCTGTTTGGTTACCTGAGTTTTGCTTTGAGTTTTTGATGATGATGATATGTAGTGTTTTTTTGCGCAAGGGCCAAGTGTGGCCAAAGAGCGCCAAGGCAGTGTTGATAAGTTCGCAATGTAGTTATGAGTTCTGTGGGGTTAACGTAAAGTGGCTGTATAGGGGCCTTAAAGATAGTCGCTCTTGAGTGCGTAAAATCTATATGTAATAAGATTATGTCGATGACAAATGACGTGTTCTATGTGTAATAAAATCCATCGTGAAAGAGTGATGCAATAAAGAAAATATATTAGATGGTGAAATTACTTGGAGCACCACTGCCTCGCCAGAGCCCTTGAAACACAAGGGCCTAGAGGCATGTGCTATATGAAACAGATATCACAGCGGACTCCTCTAAACAGAGGAGACGCTACGAGTGTGTGAGGCTAATAACATGTAATACAACATCTTTCAGGAAGCCCAGGACTACGTTGGAGTCTAACAGCGGTTCTGGGCCTAGTAACATTACTGGATGACGGGGGATGTGCTGGCGGTATGCTAGGGGAAAATGTTTCTTTCTTTCAGATTCGGCTTTCCGACACTCCAGAAGGACGTGGAGCACGGTCAGCCTCTCTCCGCATCTACCACAGGTTGGAGGCTCGTTTCCGGTGAGTAATAGTTATGTGTGCCAAAAGTGTGTCCTATTCTTAGACGACAGAATAGGACATCTGTCCGGCGTGATTTTGTTATGGAAGGCCAGAATCCTAACTGTGGCTTTATCACGTGGTGCTTATTATTTGCTTCCGCGTCCCATAGCCGTTGCCACTGGTTCCGTAGTTTCCTCCGTAAGAAGCGCTTCAGGTCTGTGACAGGAACTGCAGCGGTGCGATTAGCAGAATGCGATGCAACTGACGTATGATGATGATGATATGTGGTGTTTTGTGGCGCAAGGGCCAGGCTTGGCCAAAGAGCGCCATGACAAGTGGTGATGTTGACGATGTATTGTGGAAGATGTAACTTGGCTGTAAAGTGGCCTAAAAGTAGTCGCTGTAGAGTGCGTAAAATCTACTTGCTATAAAATTATGGCGATGACAGATGACGAATACTATGAACATTAAAATCCATCGTAAAAGAATGATGCAGAATAGAAAATATATGAGATGGTAAAAATGTCTGGAGCACTGTTGCCTCGCCAGAACCCTTGAAACACAAGGGCCTAGAGGCACGTGCTACACGAAAGAACTATCACAGCGCCATCCTCTGAAAAGAGGAGACGCTACGAACATGTGGGGTTAATAACATGCAACACGACATCTTTCAGATAACTTAGGACTGCGTTAGTGTCGAAGAGCGGTTCTGGGCCGAGTAACATTACAGGATGAAGGGGAATATGCTGCCGGTATGCTAACCGAAAATGTTTCTTGCTGTCAGATTCGGCTTTCCGACACTCCAGGAGGACATGGAGGACGGTCAGCCTCTCTCCGCATCTCCCACAGGCTGGAGGCTCACTTCCGGTGAGTAGGAAATTATGGGTGCCAAACGTGTGTCCTATTCTGAGACGACAGAATAGGACATCTGTTCGGCGCGATTTTGTAGTAGACGGCCAAAATCCTAACTGTGGTCTTATAAGGTGGAGCTTATTGTCCGTTTCCGCATCCCACATGTGTTGCCAGTGATCTCGCAGCCTCCTTCGCAAGAAAGGCCTCAGATCTGTGACAGGCACTGCAGCGGTAGGGTTAACAGCTTCCAATGTGATTGACGTGGCCATCTCGTCCGCCAGAACGTTACCTTTGATTCCCCTATGGCCAGGGACCCAGCATATTATGATATTCTGGTTAGATGAGTACGCTTTGCACAAGACCGAATATAGTTCATTAAATACGGGATTTTTATGTTTGCTGAGTGACATTAAGGCCTTCACGACGCTGAGAGAGTCTGTATAGATCGCTGCTTTTGGAAGTTTCGATTTTCTTAAGTGCTTTACAGCAGAGAGTAATGCGTAGGCCTCGGCCGTAAAGATACTTGTTTCCGGATGTAGTACATCGGATTCCGAAAACGATGGGCCGACGGCTGCATAGGATACCCCGGCATTTGACTTCGAAGCGTCTGTGTAGAACTCTGCGCAGGAGTGCTTGTGCTGGAGTTCTAGGAAGTGCATTCGGATTTCGGCCTCAGGAGCGTGCTTTGTAACTTTTATAAAGGATATGTCACATTGTATCACCTGCCACTACCAAGGAGGTAAGAGCTTGGTTAGGTGCATTAAGCGATGCTCGAGGAGCGGGACATACATTTCATCGCTAAGCTGCTTCACACGCAGCGAGAAAGGCTGTCTTATGGAGGGACGAATGCTGAAAAGTGTAGCGCACGTCATATCGGTAACGTTATGAAAACATGGACGTTCAGGATTGGAGCATACTTTAAGGAAATATGTAAAGCTAACGTATGATCTCTGTAGGTGGAGAGACCATTCATTCGATTCGGCATATAAACTTTCAATCGGGCTTGTTCTGAAAGCGCCCGTGGCTAAGCGGATACCTAGATGGTGAACGGGGTCAAGCATCTTTAGTGCGCTCGGGGCGGCAGTGTTATATACCACGGCACCATAATCTAATCGTGACCGGATGAGGCTCTTATAGAGATTCATTAGGCACTTCCTGTCACTACCCCACGTAATCTGCGATAGAAGTTTCATTAGGTTCATTGTTTTCAGACACTTTTCTTTAAGATGTTTAATGTGTGGGACGAAAGTAAGTTTATTGTCGAGTATAACACCTAGAAATTTGTACTCTTTGTTTACAGGTATCTGATGTCCACACATTTCCAAGCAAGGATCCGGAACCAGGCCTCTCTTCCTTGTAAACAGCACGCAAGAACTCTTTTGAGGATTGATTTTAAAACCATTTTTCTCTGGCCACCCTGACACCTTGTTCAATCCACGGTAATATTAAACATATTACCGTGGATGCCCATTTCTGACAAGTCTCTTAAGATTCCGTAACGCCACGTCGTATCGTACGCCTTCCCCATATCGAGGAATATGGATAAGAAGAATTGTTTGTGTACAAATGCGTCCCGGATATTTGCTTCTACACGTACAAGGTGGTCAGTTGTGGAGCGTCCTTCTCGGAAGCCGCACTGATAAGGATCAAGAATTTTGCTCTGTTCAAGGAAAAAGATGAGTCGCCGATTTATCATTTTTTCGAACACCTTACAAAGGCAACTTGTGAGGGCTATCGGGCGGTAACTTGCCACTGAGGAAGGGTCTTTGCCTTGTTTCAAAACAGGGACTACAATGGCTTGAATGAATGAATGAATGTGTATTGTTTAGTGGCGCAAGGGCCAGGGATGGCCAAAGAGCGCCATGACTAATTATGTGTTGTTAAGCGCTGCTGTGTGAGTTTCGATGGTGGGATGTAACATGGCTGTAAAGTGGCCTAAAATCAATGCGTATCATAGAAGCGTAAAATGATATATAGTATAAAATTATGATAGTGAGCAATGTAGTTGTCTATGGGTATGGTACGCTTGATAAGTGACCATGACGCTAAAATGCAAGAACATGGAAATAGCTCCTATGCCTCCGGAAGGCCTTTGAGCCCAAAGGCTGGGAGGCAGGCGCTTTCTATTAATGCAGTTACCGCAGCAGAAACCTCAGTTAAGAGGCTGTGCTATGGATTTCCTGGTGATATAACATGAAAACTACGTACATCTTTTAAAAATTCGAACAACGACTGATATTTAAAAAGAGGTTCTACACCTATGAACATTTGAGGATGAAGCGGAATTCGCTGCCGATGTGGGAATGGAAAATGCTTTTTCCTATTTGTGTCTAATTCCCTGCATTGTATCAGGATGTGAAGCACGGTAAGTGGCTCACCACATTTATCACACGTGGGTGGATCGCCACTGGACAAAAGGTATGCGTGTGTGCTGTATGTGTGTCCTATCCTGAGTCTGCAAAATGTTACTTCTGTGTGACGGTTCTTTGATACCGGCGGCCAGTTGCCAAGATAAGGCTTGATAACATGTAATTTATTTGCTGTTTCTTTATCCCACAAGCGCTGCCAGAAATCTCTTAGTTTTTTTCTTATTGAGGGCTTGAGGTCCATTACAGGGATAGTCGTGGAAGTGTCTGCAGCGTTCGCGTTCACGGATGTGGCTAGCTGGTCCGCTAACACGTTTCCCTCTATCTCTCGGTGCCCCGGCACCCAGCATAGGACGATATGCTGTTTAGACGCATAGATTTTTAGCAATGCTGAGTAGAGAGAAATAATTACAGGGTTTTTATATTTCTTGACAGTTTTCAAAGCATTTACGACGCTCAAGGAGTCTGTGTATATAACAGCCTTTGGGATATTAAATTCTTTAACGTGTTTAACAGCGGCCAATATCGCGTAGGCCTCTGCTGTGAAAATACTTGTGTTAGGGTGCAGAACACCAGCATCCGAAAAGGATCGACCGACCGCTGCGTAAGATACGCCAGAATTACACTTCGATGCGTCTGTAAAGAATTCAGGAGAGGAGTATTTGTGCTGTAATTCGAGGAAATACGTTCGGATATGCGCGACAGGCGCGTGCTTTGTAACAGTTACGAAAGATATATCACAGTCTATTGGTTGCCACTGCCACGGCGGGGGCCGTATAGCAGGGGACATAGGGTGGTATTCAAGCAGTGGAACCCTTGTTTCTTCAGCCATGTCTCTGACACGCAGGGAGAAAGGCTTTGCCACTGTGGGCCGGTTGCGAAAAAGTTGACAACTGGACAAATCGTTTATGGTAGAGAACGCGGGCTGCTCACTGTTTGCGTTCACTCTCAGAAAATGCATGAAAGAGGAGTATGTTCTCTGCAGATTAAGTGACCACTCATCCGATTCAACGTAAAGGCTTTCCACTGGGCTTGTTCTAAAGGCGCCTGTGGACAAACGAATGCCTAAGTGGTGGACAGGGTCTAGCATCTTCAGAGCAGTTGGAGTAGCCGACTGGTAAACTATGGCTCCATAGTCTAGTCGTGTGCGTATGAGGCTTTTATACAAGTTCATGAGACATTTTCTATCACTGCCCCAGGTTGTGCGTGAGAGCACCTTTAAGATATTCATTGTTTTCATGCACTTGTCTTTAAGATATTTTATGTGCTGCACAAAGGTTAGCTTCGCGTCTAAAATTATGCCTAAGAATTTATGGTCCCTGTTTACGGGCAGACGCTCACCATGCAACACAATTTCAGGATCAGGGTGCAGGCCTCTTTTTCTGGAGAAAATGACACAGGTACTTTTTGTGGGTTCACTCTGAACCCGTTCTCATCAGCCCATTTGGAGACCCTGTTAAGTCCAAGCTGGACCTGTCGCTCACAGATTGCAAGAGAACTTGACTGAAATCCTATCTGCACGTCGTCAACATACGTTGAATAGAAGATGTTATGTGGTATGTGTAGACGAAGAGAATTCATTTTTACTATAAAGAGTGTGCAGCTGAGCACCCCGCCCTGCGGCACTCCAGTTTCCTGTACAAACTTCTGTGACAGAACACTGCCCACTCGAACACGGAATGTCCGATTGGACAGATAACTTTCTATAACATTGAACATATTTCCGTGTATACCTAACTGTGAGAGGTCTTTCAATATCCCGAACCGCCATGTTGTATCATAGGCTTTCTCCATATCTAAGAATACTGATAAGAAAAACTGCTTATGGACAAAAGCTTCACAGATACGTGCCTCGATACGTATGAGATGGTCAGTGGTGAATCGACCCTCCCGAAACCCGCACTGGAATGGGTCTAGCAATTTGTTTGATTCTAGGAAGTGTAGTAGACGACAGGATCCTTTCCGTGCTTCAGTATTGGAATTATAATAGCCTCCTTCCAAGCAGAGGGGATCTCGCCGGAAGACCATATAACGTTGTAAAGGGAAAGGAGGGTTTTCTGTGTTTCGGATGGTAGTTGTTTTAACATCTCATATATTATGCGGTCTGATCCTGGGGCGGATGTATTACAGCAGTTCAGTGCTGCCTGCAGTTCTGCTATGCAGAATGGTTCATTGTACGGCGCACTTTTTGTACATTTCCTTTCTAGCTTTTGGTTCTCTATTCGTGTTCTGTACTTTAGGAATGTTTCGGTGTAGTGTGAGGAGCTGGATATGTGTTCAAAGTGTGTGCCAAGAAAGTTGGCTTGATCTTACAGGCTTTCTCCGTGACTATTTACTAAAGGCAGCGAATACGTTTGTTGTCCATTAACCTTTTTCACTCTATTTCAGACTTTTGTCTCATCTGTGTACGAGTTGATGCTTGATATAAACTTCGCCCAACTCTCTCGTCTTGCTTGCCGGCGCGTTCTCCTTGCCTGGGATTTGACATGTTTAAAGTTTTCCAGGTTTTCAGCTGTAGGAGAATCGCGAAATATCGCCCACGCTTTGTTCTGGTTCCTCCGTGCTTGCCTGCATGCATCGTTCCACCAGGGAACACGCCGCTTGGAACCCATGCCACTCGTTTGTGGAATACATTTACAGGCGGCATCCAGTATAAAAGCTGTAAAATATGCAACAGCATCATCTATGGTTATACCAGACAACTCAGTCCACGTCATGTAAGTAAGAGTTCGGTACCGTTCCCAATCGGCTGAGTCAATCTTCCACCGAGGGACCAGCGGGGGAAGTTGATCTTGTTTCGGCGTAGTTAGGATTATTGGGAAGTGGTCACTCCCATACGGGTTGTTAAGCACATTCCATTTAAAATAGGGTAAAAGCGTCGGCGATAAAATGCTAAGATCTAGGCAGAGTATGACTTGTTGGACAGGTTAAAATATGTGGGCTCCTTCGTGTTCAAGAGACATGTTCCAGAGGTAAAAAGCACCTGTTCAATGACGCGACCTCGCGCATCACAGCGTGAATCGCCCCACAAAGTACTGTGTGCATTAAAATCACCAAGAATAAAATAGGGGTCCGGGAGCTCATCTATTAATGATTCTAAGTGGCGTCTGTGAAGGTGATGATGTGGTGGTATATACAAAGAACAGATTGTAATGAGTTTATTTAAAAGTACGGCTCGAACGGCCACGGCCTCAAGGGCCGTTTGGAGCTTTAGATGCTGACACACTACACTTTTGTCAGCAATAATAGCTACACCGCCAGATGCTGCGACAGCATCCTCGCGGTCTTTGCGAAACGTAACGTGCTTTCGGAGAAAGTTTGTGCGTGTAGATTTTAAGTGTGTCTCCTGTAAACACAGCACTTTTGGATTGTGTTTATGGATGAGTTCTTGAACATCATCAAGATTCCTAAGTAGACCTCTGACGTTCCATTGAATGATTTGTGTATCCATATTTTATATTAAATTGGTGCTGTGTTTACGAAAACGGAAGGGATGTCTTAGATTACAGAGCCCTTTCGAGGCCCTGTAACCGGGGTTTTGCTCTTTTTGAAGCGTTCGAGGGAACCTCGCCGCTCCTTAGGCGCCGGATGCGCCATGAGGATAGGTGTAATGTCCATTGCCTCTTGTGAGGCGCCGGACAGCTGCTCTTCCGAGCGAGAAGTTTCCCGAGAGGGTCCCGCCTTGGAGGGCAAGACCCCTGCGCCCACCAGCCCGGAGGTCGATGGGGCTCCCTGGGAGATTTGGCTGCGCCGGCTGTTGCCAGCGCTGGAAGGGACCTGGGAGGTTGAGGCAGCCTCGGCTGCGCCCACCTTCGGGGTCGACGGTCCCTTCTCCTCGGTTGACGGAGCAGCGCTAGCTGCAACCGCCGCGGGGGCAGATGGCGTAACTGCCGACTCACTGCGTGTGGGTCGGACAGTCGCCGGAGGCCGTTGTGACGCTGCCCCCTGACGCGCCACTTCGGCAAAGCTTTTCTTTGGCAGGTATGCAACCCGCCTGCGTGCCTCCTTGAATGATATATTCTCTTTTACTTTCATAGTTACTATTTCTTTTTCCTTCTTCCAGGAGGGGCACGACCGCGAGTACGCGGCGTTATCCCCGTCACAGTTTACACAGTGGAGAGAGTTATTACATGCTTCAGTGGCGTGTTCAAGGGCATTACATTTCGCACATGTTTGGCGGCCTCGGCAGCTCTGCGAGCTGTGGCCGAAACGCTGGAATTTGAAACATCTCAAGGGATTTGGCACGTACGGTCTTACACGAAGCTTGATGTACCCAGCCTCGATTGACTCGGGCAGGACACTTGAATTGAAGGTGAGTATTATGTGTTTGGTCGCAATTTCTTTACCGTCTCGCCTCATCTTGATTCTTTTGACGTTTATGACATTTTGTTCACTGAAGCCCTCCAACAGTTCAGCCTCAGTGAGCTCTAGCAAATCATCGTCGGAGACAACGCCGCGGGAGGTATTCATCGTGCGGTGCGGGGTTACTACTACTTGGGTCTCCCCAAATGATACTAGCTGTGGCAGCTTCTCAAATTGCTTCTGGTCGCGGAGCTCCAAGAGGAGGTCACCGCTAGCCATCCTCGACACCTTATATCCTGGGCCAAAAACTTCGGTAAGAGACTTAGAGACAAGGAAAGGGGAGATTGTTCGTACTTGTTTAGCTGGTTTTTCTGAGTGGATGACATGAAAACGTGGGAAATTGTGGACTTGGCGTCCGAAAAACTGAAAGACCTCTTCGGTGCGCCCTCGTTCCTGAGGGCGATCAGGGAGTATAGGAAAAGCGTTTTCCATAAGTACAATTGGGTTTTCGGCCGCGATGCCGAACACCCACCATGGAGCCCAACAGGGGGACGTGACAGGAGCTCCTGCTATAGAAACCCTGCCAACGCCAGCCGGACATCGCTGCTATAACCAAATACAGCATAACCAAGGCTGGCCAGCTACACAAGGTTAACCCTTGCCGCCGGGAAACTAGGAAGTGAGGAGAAGTAATGAGAAGAAAGGAATGATGAAAAAGACGAGAGAGAGAGACGAAGATTGGAGAGGAGGACAGGAAAAGGCGACTGCCGATTTCCCCCGGGTGGGTCAGTCCGGGGGTGCGGCTTTGTGAAGCAGAGGCCAAAGGGGTGTGTTGCCTCCGCCGGGGGGCCTTAAAGGTCCAAACACCCAGCATCGGCTCAACCCCCAGGATCCCCTTTTCCCCAGACACGGCTAAGCCGCGCACGGCTACACGCGGGAGGGTCCAACCCTCATGTGCTCGGGTCCGTGGTGTCGCAACACACCAAACGCCTGCTTGCGCAGACGCCCCTGCGGGGGACAATGGCTTCCTTCCACGCGGTTGGAAGGTACCCTGCATCCCAGATGGTGTTGAAAAGTGTGAGTAGTGTAAGTTGGGTGTCTTTATGTAAGTTTTTGATCATTTCATACATGATTCTGTCAGATCCCGGGGCAGAGCTCTTGCATGCGCTCAAGGCAGCTCTCAACTCGGCAATGCTAAAAGGACAATTGTATGGTTCATTCTGTTGACATTTTCTCATGAGTGGCTTACATTCTTCTATTTGTTTGTATTTCAGAAAGGATTGCGAGTAATGGTCGGCACTTGACACGCTGTCAAAGTGCTCCCCAAGTGAGTCCGCCTGATCTTGTAGGGTATCGCCTTCTGTGTTTACCAAAGGGAGTGCATCTGCTTGTCGCCCTCTTATCCTATTGACCCCGTTCCAGGCTTTCGCCTCATCTCTGAACGAGTTAATACTTGATAGAAACTTCTGCCAACTTTCTCGTCTGGCCTGTCGGCGGGTTCGCCTGCCTTCGGATTTTACTTTTTTAAAGTTGACTAGATTTTCTGCAGTGGGAGAAGCGCGTAGCAACCCCCACGCCCTGTTCTGTTTTTTACGAGCGATCCTACAATCTTCGTTCCACCATGGGACACGCCGTTTGCAGGCCAAGCCTTTTACTTCTGATATGCATTTATATGCGACATCTATTATGAATGCTGTAAAAAACTCGACTACAGCGTCAATTTCTAATGAAGACAGGTCAGCCCATGAGATACTAGTTAGAGATCGAAATTTCTCCCAATCAGCTGTCTCAATCTTCCACCTAGAAGCGTATGGTGGATATTCGTTTTCTTTATATGATCTTAGCAGTATAGGGAAGCGGTCGCTACCGTAAGGGTTGTCGGTAACTTCCCATTCAAGTTCAGGCAGTACAGACGGGGAGACTATACTGAGATCTATTGACGAAAAGGATCGGTTTGGAAGAGAGTAATATGTGGGCTCTTTTTTATTGAGAAGGCACGCTCCAGAAGAGAAAAGGAACTGTTCAACAAGGCGACCTCGCGCATCTATACGAGAGTCGCCCCACAGGGAGCTGTGCGCATTGAAATCGCCAAGAACAGCATAAGGTTCTGGCAATTGATCGATCAAGGAGTGAAATTCATGTTTGTTCAGTTGGTAATGCGGGGGTATGTAAAGGGAGCAAATGGCGATGAGTTTGTTTAGTAGGACAACTCGAACCGCCACTGCTTCAAGGGGCGTTTGTAGCTGTAAAGGTTGACATGCAATACTTCTATGAGTAAGAATCGCAACACCACCCGATGATGCGACGGCATCATCGCGATCTTTGCGAAACGTAAGATACGTACGGAGAAAGTTTGTGTGTTTAGATTTTAAGTGTGTTTCCTGTAAACACAGCACTTTTGGATTGTGTTTGTGGATGAGTTCTTGCAAATCATCAAGGTTTCTAAGGAGACCTCTGATGTTCCATTGGATGATTTGTGTATCCATGTTTAAGGTGAATTGGTGCTGTGTTTACGGAGACGGAGTGGATGCCTTATATTACAGAGCCCTTTCGAGGCCCTGTAATAGGTGTTTTGTTCTTTCTGAAGCGTTCGAGCGATTCTCGACGCTCCTTAGGCGTTTGGTGCGCCTTGGGGTCAGATGTAGTGTCCATTGCCTCGTGTGAGGCGCCGGACAAGCGCTCTTGCGAGCGCGAGGTTTTCAGAGGGAGTCCCGCCTTGGAGGGCAAGACCCCTGCGCCCACCAGCCCGGAGGTCGATGGGGTTCCCTGAGGGATTTGGCTGCACTGGACGTTGCCAGCGCTGGAAGGGGCCTCGGAGGTTGGGGCAGCCTCGGCTGCACCCACCTTTGGGGTGGATGGTCCCTTCTCCTCGGTTGACGGAGCAGCGCTAGCTGCAACCGCCGCGGGGGCAGATGGCGTAACTGCCGACTCACTGCCTGTGGGTCTGACAGCCGCCGGAGGCCGTTGCGACGCTGCCCCCTTACGCGCCACATCGGCAAAGCTGCTCTTAGACAGGTATGACACCCGCCTACGTGCCTCCTTGAAAGATATATTTTCTTTGACTTTGATTGTCACAATCTCTTTTTCTCTTTTCCAGGACGGGCAGGCGCGCGAGTATGCGGCGTGCTCGCCATCACAGTTGACACAATGTGGAGTCTTCTGGCATGTTTCGGAGGGATGTTCAGTGTCACTACACTTGGCGCATGTCAGCCGGCCTCGACAGTTCTGTGAACTGTGGCCGAACCTTTGGCACTTAAAGCATCTGAGAGGATTTGGCACGTATGGCCTAACACGAAGTTTGATATAACCGGCCTCGATGGACTCGGGGAGGACACTTGAACCGAACGTGAGTATCAGGTGTTTCGTGTTGATCTCTTTACCGTCTCGCCTGATCTTAATTCGCTTAACATTTATTACATTCTGTTCACTGAAGCCCTCCAAGAGTTCAGCTTCAGTGAGGTCTAGCATGTCATCGTCCGAGACAACGCCGCGGGTGGTGTCCATGGTACGGTGCGGAGTTACTGTTATTTGGGTTTCGCCAAATGAGACGAGTTTCGGCAGTTTCTCGTACTGCTTCTTATCGTGGAGCTCCAAGAGAAGATCACCACTTGTCATTCTCGACGCCTTATATCCTGTTCCAAAAAACTTCAGTTAAAGACTTCGAAACAAGGAACGGTGAGAGGTTACGCACTAGTTTGTCTGGGTTTTCTGAGTGGATCACGTGATATCTAGGAAAGTTCTGGACTTGTCGTGCGAAAAACTGAAAGAGATCTTCGGTGCGCCCTCGTTTGTGAGGGCGATCAGGGAGTTTAGGAAAAGCGTTTTCCATGAGTACAGTAGGGTTTTCGGCCGCGATGCCGACCACCCACCATGGAGCCCAACAGGGGGACGTGACAGGAGTTCCTGCTAGAGAAACCCTGCCAACGCCAGCCGTACATCGCTGCTATAACCAAATACAGCATAACCAAGGCTGGCTAGCTACACAAGGTTAACCCTTGCCGCCGGGAAACTAGGAAGTGAGGAGAAGTACTGAGAAGACAGGAAAGATGAAAAAGACGAGAGAGAAAGACGAAGATTGGAGAGGAGGACAGGAAAAGGCGACTGCCGATTTCACCCGGGTGGGTCAGTCCGGGTGTGCCGTCTACGTGAAGCCGAGGCCAAAGGGGTGTGTTGCCGCCGCCGAGGGGCCGTAAAGGTCCAAACACCCGGCATTGGCTCAACCCCCAGGATCCCCTTTTCCCCGGACACGGCTAAGCCGCGCACTGCTACACGCGGGAGGGTCCAACCCTCGTGTGCTCGGGTCCGTGGTGTCGCAACACACCAAACGCCTGCTTGCGCAGACGCCCCTGCGGGGAGACGCGCGGAGGCTGGCTACAGCCAGTCACCATCCCGTCCGGAGAACCAAGCTGGGCCGGCGCGCACCGGAAGTGCCAGCCGACAAGAGCCCCGCTCTGCCGGAGCGCGACAGCCCCTCAGCGACCGTGCCGTCGTCACGTCGGCTGGGGCATCGGTGACGCCGGACACTAACAACGACTGACGACGACCAGATCGCATCGACAGACCACAGACCGGGGGACGCCGATACTCGCGTCGAACAGTACCGGTACTGTAAGCGCTCCTACTACAGCGAATAGACAATCGCCGCACAGACGTTTGTAAACGCGGTAGCCAGAGCGGAAAGCTTAGTAAGAGAGGACGCATGCCGTGTGCAATGTGTTGAATCTTACCGTGTGTTCCTGTTGCTAAAATAGCCTATTGAATGAATGTTACGTGTGTGCTGCATCTTGCGTTCGTGTGTTCCTTCCGCTCGCTCAAGCAAGCGTACCAGGCGTTAACTTACGCGTGACACCTATATACGCTTTACACAGAGCAGAATAAAGTTCGTTCATTACTGGACTTTTGTGGTTATAGAATGCCATCAAGGCCTTCACAACACTAAGAAAATCCGTATATATGACTGCTTTCTGGAGTTTTGATTTCCTGATATGCTTCACAGCCGACAATAGTGCGTAGGACTCAGCCGCAAAGATACTAGTTTCCGCATGCAGTACATCGGTTTCCGAGAAGGATGGCCCGACGGCTGCATAGGACACCCCGTCGTGTGACTTCGATGCGTCTGTGTAGAACTCCGTGCAGGAGTGTTTGTGCTGGAGTTCCCGGAAATGCATCTGGATTTCAATCTCTGGAGCGTTTTTTGTAACTTCCATGAAAGATGTATCGCATTGTATCAACTGCCACTCCCAAGGAGGTAGCAGCTTGGCTGGATGCATTAGGCGAACTTCGAGGAGTGGAACATGCATTTCATGACTAAGCTCCCTCACACGCAGCGAGAAAGGCTGTCTTACGGAAGGACGATTACGAAATAGTGCAGCATATGTCATATCATTAATGGTGTTAAAACAGAGATGTTCGGGATTGGAGTGGACTTTCAAAAAATACGTTTGGCTGATGTATGTTCTCTGGATATGAAGTGACCACTCATTCGATTCTGCATATAAACTTTGTACGGGACTCGTTCTGAAAGCTCCTGTGGCTAATCGGATACCCAGATGGTGAACAGGGTCTAGCATCTTTAGTGCGCTCGGGGTGGCAGAGTGATAAATGACGGCACCATAGTCTAGTCGCGATCGAATGAGGCTTTTATATAGATTCATTAAACACTTCCTGTCACTACCCCACGTAGTCTGGGATAGAAGTTTCATTATGTTCATTGTTTTCAAACATTTTTCTTTAAGATGTTTAATGTGGGGGACGAAAGTGAGTCTGTAGTCAAGTATGACACCTAGAAATTTGTGTTCTTTGTTTACAGGTATCTGTTGTCTACACACTTCTAAGCAGGGATCCGGAACCAGGCCTCTCTTCCTTGTAAACAAAACACGAACTCTTTTGAGGATTGATTTTAAAACCATTTTTCTCTGCCCACCCTGACACCTTGTTCAAACCATGCTGTACCTGTCTCTCGCATACTGCGAGGTTACAGGATTTGAAGCCTATTTTAATGTCGTCCACATAGACGGAATACCAAATGGCCGGTGGTAAGGAAGCACGACGTGTTGTCATCTTAAAAATAAAGAGGGTGCAACTGAGCACGCCACCCTGGGGTACACCGGTTTCTTGTGCAAAAGGACGTGACAGCACATTGCCTACTTTCACCCGGAAGGTACGATTGGACAAGTAGCTTTTTATTACGTTTAGCATATTACCATAAATGCCCAGTTCTGACAAATCTCTCAAGATTCCGTAGCGCCAGGTCGTATCGTACACCTTCTCCATATCGAGGAATATCGATAAGAAGAACTGTTTGTGCAAAACGCGTCGCGAATATGTCCTTCAATACGTACAAGAAGGTCGGTTGTGCAGCGCCCTTCTCGGAAGCCACACTGAAAGGGATCAAGCATTTTGTTTTGTTCAAGGAAATGAATGAGTCGCCGATTTATCATTTCTTCAAATACCTTACACATGCAGCTTGTGAGGGCTATCGGGCGGTAACTTGCCACTGAAGAAGGGTCTTTCCCTTGTTTCAAAACAGGGACCACAATGGCTTCTTTCCATGCCGTTGGAAGGTACCCTGCGGCCCACATAGTGTTGAAAAGTGTAAGTAGTGTTACTTGCGTGTCATTGTGTAAGTTTTTGAGCATTTCATACATGATTCTATCGGATCCCGGTGCAGAGCTCTTGCATGCGCTCAAGGCAGCTTTCAACTCGGCAGCACTAAAAGGGCAATTGTACGGTTGATTCAGTCGGCATTTATTGATGAGTGGCTTGCATTCTTCTATTTGTTTATATTTTAGGAAGGATTGCGAATAATGATTTGAGCTTGATACACTCTCAAAGTGTTCGCCAAGTGAGTCTGCCTGATGTTGCAGCGTATCACCCTGTGTGTTTACCAGAGGGAGTGAATATGTTTGTCTGCCTCTAATTCTATTTACGCGGTTCCAGACTTTCGCCTCAACTGTAAACGAGTTGATGTTCGATAAAAACTTTTGCCAACTCTCTTTTCTGGCCTGTCGGCGGGTTCTCCTGCCTTGAGACTTAACTTTCTTGAAGTTAACAAGATTCTCTGCAGTGGGCGAAGCACGTAGCAACCCCCACGCCTTGTTCTGATTCTTACGGGCGGTCCGACATTCGCTGTTCCACCACGGTACACGTGGTTTGCATGCCAAACCACTTAGTTCGGATATGCATTTCGATGCGGCATCTATTATGAATGCTGCAAGATAATCCACAGCAGCATCAATTTCTAAAGAAGACAGGTCAGCCCATGAGATGCTAGAGAGAGTTCGAAATTTCGGCCAGTCGGCTGTGTCTATCTTCCACCTAGGAGCTTGTGGAGGATATTCGTTTTCTTTAGATGTTTTTATCAGTATGGGGAAGTGGTCGCTCCCGTAAGGATTGTTCATAACTTCCCATTCGAGTTCAGGCAGTATAGACGGGGAAACTGGGCTGAGGTCAATTGATGAAAATAATCTGTTGGTGAGAGAATAATATGTGCGTGCCTTCTTATTCAGCAGGCATGCACCAAAAGAGAACAGGAACTGCTCGACAAGCCGACCTCGCACATCTATACGACAGTCGCCCCATAGGCTATTGTGCGCATTTAAATCCCCAAGTACAACGTAAGGTTGTGGCAATTCATCTATGAAGGACTGAAATTCATGTTTGCGTAGTTTGTAGTGTGGGGGTATATAAATCGAGCAAATTGTGATAAGTTTGTTTAGCAAAACAATTCCAACCGCCACTGCTTCAAGGGCCGCTCGAAGCTGTAAATGTTGACAGGCTATACTTTTATGAGTGAGAATCGCAACACCACCGGATGATGCGACGGCATCATCGCGATCTTTGCGAAACGTAACATACGTTCGGAGGAAGTTTGTTTGTTTGGATTTTAGGTGTGTTTCCACTAAACTCAGCACCTTTGGATTATGTTTGTGGTTGAGTTCTTGCAAGTCATCCAGGTTTCTAAGGAGTCCTCTGATGTTCAATTGAATAATTTGAGTATCCATATTTAATGTAAATACGTGCTGTGTTTACGGAAAGGGAGGTTATGCCTTAGGTTATAGAGCTCTTTCGAGGCCCTGTAACGAGGGTTCTGCCCTTTCTGGAGCGTTCTAGGGAGCCTCGCCGCTCCTTAGGCGCTTGGCGCGCCGTGGGGATAGGTGTAGTGTCCATTGCCTCTTGTCAGGCGCCGGACACGTGCTCTTGCGAGCGAGAAGTTTTCAGAGAGGGTCCCGCCTTGGAGGGCAAGACCCCTGCGCCCACCAGCCCAGAGATCGATGGGGCTCCCTGAGGGATCTGGCTGCGCCGGCCGTTGCCAGCGCTGGATGGGGCCGGGGAGGTCGGGGTAGCCTCGGCTGCGCCCACCTTCGGGGTCAATGGCTCCGCTTGCTGTGTTGGCGTTGCAGCGCTAGCTGCAGTCGCCGAGGGGGCGGATGGCGTCACTGCCGGCTCACTGGGTGTGGGTCGGACAGCCGCTGGAGGCCGTTGTGGCGCTGCCCCCTGGCGCGCCACTTCGGCATATGTGTTCTTCGGCAGGTATGCGACCCGCCTACGTGCCTCCTTGAATGATATATTTTCTTTCACTTTGATCGTGACAATTTCTTTTTCTTTTTTCCAAGATGGGCACGACCGCGAGTATGCGGCGTGCTCTCCATCACAGTTTACACAATGTAAAGAGTTCGCGCAAGCTTCAGACGTATGATCATGGGTACTGCATTTTGCACATGTTTGGCGGCCTCGGCAGTTCTGCGAGCTGTGGCCGAAACGTTGGCATTTGAAACATCTCAGGGGGTTTGGCACGTATGGCCTAACAGGGAGCTTAATGTACCCTGCCTCGATTGACTCGGGCAGAACACTCGAACCGAAGGTGATTATCAAATGTTTCGTTTGGATTTCTTTTCCATCTCGCCTTATCTTATTTCTTTTGACATCTATAACATTTTGTTCACTGAAGCCCTCCAAGAGCTCAGCCTCAGTGAGCTCCAGCAAATCATCATCCGAGACAACGCCCCGGGTGGTGTTCATAGTACGGTGCGGGGTTACTGTTAGTTTGTTATCCCCAAATGACACAAGCTTAGACAGTTTCTCGTATTGTTTCTTATCGCGGAGCTCAAGGAGGAGATCACCGCTTGCCATCCTGGTCGCCTTATATCCGGCTCCAAAAACATCAGTCAAAGTCTTTGATACAAGGAACGGTGAAATAGTGCGCACTGGTTTGCCGGGTTTTTCCGAGTGAACTACATGGAAGCGTGGGAAGCTGTGGACTTGGCGTCCGAAAAACTGAAAAACTTCATCGGTGCGCCCTCTTTTCTGAGGGCGATCAGGGAATGGAGGAAAAGAGCTATCCATAAATATATGTGAGATTTCGGCAGCAACGCTAGCCACCCACCATGGAGTCCAACAAGGGGACGCTGCAGGGCCTGAAAAACAGGGCCTGCAAACGCCAGCTGTACGTTGCCGCTATAACCTAATATGATATAACCAAGGTTGGCTACTCACACAAGGTTAACCCTTGCTGCCAGGAAGGTCGGAAGTAATAAAGAAATCAAAAGGAGACAGGAAAGGTGGAAAGTAAGGAAAAGACGGAGGTTGTAGGGAGAGAGAGACAGGAAAAGGCAACTACCGATTTCCCCCGGGTGGGTCAGTCCGGGGGTGCCGTCTATGTGAAGCAGAGGCCAAAGGGGTGTGTTGCCTCCGCCGGGGGGCCCTAAAGGTCCAAACACCCAGCATCAGCTCCACCCCCAGGATCCCCCTTTCCCCAGACACGGCTAAGCCGCGCACGGCTACACGCGGGAAGGTCCAACCCTCGTGTGCTCGGGTCCGTGGTGTCGCAACACACCAAACGCCTGCTGACGCAGACGCCCCTACGGGGTTGAGTTTTTGAGTTCGGGTAAATTAAAATCTGTTTGCTGTGCTGCTCCTGCGTCTCCCGACACTATCTCCTCCAACATATGCACGGCCCCGAGATCAGTGACACGCGACACCTAAAGTGTTCGCGACAGGAATGTGACGTTATGAACTCTTTCAGTTGAGTGTAACTGCAACAAGAACATGCTTTGCAGTTGCTGCAATGCGTCCGTACCAGATCGAACACGTAGGTCGTGTCAGGCGGCAGAAAAAAAGCATTGTTTGGTGGCAGTATGGTGCAGCCATAGACGCTTGCATCAGAGAAAGGGAGATGACCAATCGCGATGAACATTGAGGGCACGAATACGGTGCTGCAAAGACAAAAATAAAAGGAAAGTTCAGAATGAATTTTTCTTCGTCACAGCTCAAAATGCCGCTACTGGGCCCTTAGCATGGAACTAAACTAAGTTCCGCCTACAATGAACCGCAGGATCAGGATACAGCCCGTCATAACTGTCCCAATATACATGCAATAAAAATGCACTGTTGCTCGACTTCTTTGACAGCACTTCGTTTGAATCATTCAAGCAAGAAAAATGAGTGTAACCTGAGAATTCTAGGAGGTGATAAGGCGCATACACACTGTCGGAAAAACGCCGACGGCAAAACGCAGCTATGGCAGAGCGGCCACACCAACTGGCGGCAAACCGTTGCGGCAGTGAGGTCACGGCATGAAAATCTCGCTTCCTTTTTTTGCCTCTGCGTGTACGTGTTAGATGTCGCGTGCTTTTTCTTCGTCTGCCGACAGATCGGCGCTGGGTTTACATTCCTCGTCCTGCGCCCTTAACGTGAGTTATGTCTTATGTAGAACACGACGTAGCTGCCGCTAATCATAATCATGTTGGTGTGCTCGCTTCTGTTGCGGCGTCGCTGCGTTCAAAAGACAATGCGATTGCCGTACTGGGTGACGCGTCCGCGTCCTTCTATTCAGGGCACGTCTTGTCGTACAGGATTGGGTATGACGCACACACTCTCGAAAAAAAAAACCTTTCCATCGGGACGTCTCGGTTTCGATTCATCATTGTAGAAAGCAATCGTAAACCATGAAAATCAAAACAAATGCGCTCGAGAGCTGACGCGTGCAGACGATAGTACGAAATAGGTGGCGCGGCTGAAGGGACACGCGAGTGCGAATTAGGCGGTCGGGCGGGTCCGTATAAACCTCTTACCCTTGCGCTCGTCACTGAAGTGGCCGCTCTCACCGGTCTCCGGGAATTCGCGGCATGCATGCCGTCGGGGAACGACGTGACAAATCGGTCCAGAAACGATCGCTCCCGCGGCACGAAAAAGCTGCCTCGCGATAGCCATCGCGCCACGCTGCGCGCGTTCTGCCTCTAGTGTGTATGCGTCTGTACGCCTTGTGAACTTGCTGGATACAAGTGGAACACTAAAGGAAGAATAAAATTCTGAACGCAGAGAAGGAAGACAGCGCTAGGGACATGGACTAGCGCAAACTTTGAACTAGTTTTATTTTCGTCATTCTCGTCGCCATAAGGTAGCACACTCTCGCAAAACAAAACAGCACCAACAAACAGTTTATTACAACAGCTTAAAACGACAGAAATTTTATTGCTATTCCCCCCTTCACAGTGACCTTATTATTCACCCTGCTTACCTGTCGAGCCGCATCCATCATCACCATAAAATAGTAATTCAGACAGGCAGCACTAGCACTTTCAATATTTCTTTACCAAGTTGTCACAGCAACGGAACCGCCTTCCCCATGAAATTATTGCCATTGTCGGTAACAATATATTTCCCAAGGTATTAGCTAGCATCGCGTAGTGTGAATTAACATGTTGTTTCGTTTATTTGTCGAACATTGTATTAGCAGGAATTATGAAGGTGCTAATCTGTTCCCATTATTTGTAGTACTTGCAAACGATCAGGCAAGATATTACGTAACATTGTATAATTAGGAATTACTAAAATGTTCTATTGACTATTTTATTGGTCGTATTCCATTGCTATGCTTCCTGTTTTACCAACCCCCTGCCTGACGCCCTTGGGTCTTGAGGATAACGTCAGTAAGGAGAACGCTTTCTCGCTGTCTTGCAGAGAAACCTACGTGAGGCTCACGCATGCGCTACCTCTTGAAACAATACAGAAGGCTTCCATAAGTTCTCCTGCAGTGGGATCTGCGCCTCTGCCTTGCTCGCGAATCTTTTAAAGGGTCAGAGCGCACATGCTGAGTTGACGATGTGCAGGCAAATGCGCATCACCCTTGTTTCTAACCGAAACCGCCTGCTCTTTTAAGCGGTCAATAATGGAGCGGCCGGCCCGCCCGATATATAACTTCTTACAAGGCAATGGGATATCTTATAGATCACCCATCGTGCATTTTACGGACGAATGAGTGTGCGTCTTGCGGTAGCCGCCAGTTTTCTCTTTCTCAAAGGCAATCTGGGGCCCGTAGGTTTGCGCGAAGAAGAAAAAGCTACTCGCACATTGTGCCTACTTGCTACCGTCTTCAGACTGTGGGAAATTTGGTGAATGTATGGCACCATTCCTAGCGTACTCCTACTTCGTAGCATTGTAGGCTGCCTACCATGGCACTTTGTTTGGTTTCGCGCAGAGGCACGTCTGCAATCGCAGTTAATGCCGTGCAAGGGAAGCCAGCAGATAACAAAAGGCCAACCTGATCATTCAAACATTTCTGCATAGCACGTGGGCACGTCTACTGCAGAGCAGGTTCTAGGCACATCTTAGCAAGGACTCGTTTTATTAACTTTCACCGCACCTATTAATGAGGCAGCAATGCCTTTCGCGTAAAGAGGATATTTTTGATAAATACTTGATTAAGAATTTTAATTTCTTGAGCAAGTTACCTTCGCGTCTTCGGCTATTCTCACTCGAGGAGTGCAGCTCGACAACTGGCATTAGGCTATCTGGCAGGCACAATCTTGAATGCAGTGTATGGACTAAAGATATCATGCAGATACAACGCACATCTTGGAATTTGAGTGAAGGGAACCTTTTGTGAAGCGGTCAATCAAATGCTATTAATTTGTGCATTTCATTCCTATGTCTTTGACATAAAGAAAACTGGCGCGCGCATATGAGCTTTTGGGCGCAGGTACGACGCAGTGCGGCACACGGGGCGACCATTTCGACGGGCTAGTTGGCGTTGGCGCAACCTAAACCCCTGCATCTACGCGCCACCGCCGGCCAGGTCAAGCACCGCCAACCTACCCTCCTCCTCCACGCTCCTCACCTTCTCACCCCCTTAACTTCCGGCGTCAAGCGGAACTTACGTAGCTTCAGCTTCCTGTTCCGAGTGGAAGTGACGCTATGTTTTTTAGCGTTGTTTACTTTCGCGTCGATAGAGAGCTGCGGTTTAAACCGCGTGCGCGAGAGCGGGATTTTACCTCGGTTCTCCTACAAAGCTGCCCAATCATCTAACCATTAGGCCAGAAGAACACGTATACTTCGGTTGCGCTAAAGCCCCTGCATCTACGCGCCACCGCCGCTTTCTTAAGTAGCGACAACCTTTGTCGTGCGCCGCCTTTTCCCCTCACACCAAATCCGGTTCCGGCATTTCAGCTTCCGGCATTTCCGGTTCCGGCGTTTCCGCTTCCTGGAGTTGCGCTGCCACAATTTCCGCTCCGATTGCAGACGATGGTGAGACGCCCGTGCTAAGCAACCGGTGCAAATGTATGATTTGCTCGCACTAGCCATTCCACCAAGCGTCATTCGTGTGCATCTACGCGCCACCGCCGGCCAGGTTAAGTACCGCCAACCTACCCTCCTCCTCCACGCTCCTATCCTTCTCACCCCCTTAACTTCCGGCGTCAAGCGGAACTTACGTAGCTTCAGCTTCCTGTTCCGAGTGGAAGTGACGCTATGTTTTTTGATGATGTGTGGTTTTTTGTGGCGCAAGGGCCAGGTTTGGCCAAAGAGCGCCATGACAAGTGGTAATGTTGACGATGTATTATGGAAGATGTGACTTGGCTGTAAAGTGGCCAAAAAATATTCGCTGTAAAGTGCGTAAAATTAACTTGTTATAAAATTATGGCGATGACAAATGGCGAATACTATGAACATTAAAATCCATCGTAGAAGAATGATGCAAAGGAGAAAAATATAGGATATTAAAATTACTTGGAGCACTGCTGCCTCGGCAGAGCCCTTGAAACACAAGGGCCTAGAGGCATGTGCGATACGAAAAAGCTATCGGAGCGGCATCCTCTGAAGAGAGGACCCGCTACGAACATGTGGGACTAAAAACATGCAAGACAACATCTTTCAGAAAGCTTAGTACTGCGTTGGTGTCAAATAAAGTTTCTGGGCCGAGTAACATAACAGGATGAAGGGGGATGTGCTGTCGGTATTCTAGGGGAAAATGTTTGTTTCTTTCATATTCGGATTCCCGACACTCCAGGAGGACGTGGAGGACGGTCAGCCTCTCCCCGCATCTACCGCAGGTTGGAGGCTCGTTTCCCGTGAGTAGAAAGTTATGTGCGCCAAAAGTGTGTCCTATTCTTAGACGACAGAATAGGACATCTGTCCGGCGGGATTTTGTTACAGGAGGCCAGAAACCTAATTGTGGCTTTATTACATGCAGTTTATTATTTATTTCTTCGTCCCACATGCGTTGCCAGTGGCTTCGTAGTTTCCTTCTTAAGAAAGGCTTCAGGTTGTGACAGGGGCCGAAGCAGTAGGATTAACTGCATGCAATGAGACTGATGTGGCCATCTGGTCAGCTAGAACGTTTCCCTCGATGCCCCTATGTCCAGGCACCCAGGATATGATCACATGTTGGCTAGACATATATGATTTGCACAGTGCGGAGTAGAGCTCATTAAATATTGGATTTTTGTGATTACAGAAAGACTTCAAGGCCTTCACAACACTGAGGGAGTCCGTATATATAACTGATTTCTAGAATTTTGATTTATTTATATGCTTTACGGCCGACAGCAGTGCGTAGGCCTCAGCCGTAAAGATACTAGTTTCCGGGTGCAGTACGTCGGATTCCGAGAAGGATGGACCGACGGCTGCATAGGACACCCCGTCGTGTGACTTTGATGCGTCTGTGTAGAACCCCGTGCAGGAGTATTTGTGCTGGAGTTCCCGGAAATGCATCTTGATTTCAATCTCTGGAGCATGCTTTGTGACTTCCACGAAAGATGTATCACATTGTATGAGCTGCCACTCCCAAGGAGGTAGCAGCTTGGCTGGATGCATTAGGCGAAGCTCGAGGAGTGGAACGTGCATTTCTTCGCTAAGCTCCCTAACATGCAGCGAGAAAGGCTGTCTTACGGAAGGACGATTACGAAATAGTGTAGCACATGTCATGTCATTAATGGTGTTAAAACACAGATGTTCGGGATTAGAGTGGACTTTCAAAAAATATGTTTGGCTGATGTATGTTCTCTGGATATGAAGTGACCACTCATTCGATTCTGGATATAAACTTTGTACGGGACTCGTTCTGAAAGCTCCTGTGGCTAAACGGATACCCAGATGGTGGACCGGATCTAGCATCTTTAGTGCGCTCGGGGCGGCAGAGTTATAAATGACGGCACCATAGTCTAGTCGCGATCGAATGAGGCTTTTATATAGATTCATTAAACATTTCCTGTCACTACCCCACGTAGTCTGGGATAGAAGTTTAATTATGTTCATTGTTTTCAGACATTTTTCTTTAAGATGTTTAATGTGGGGGACGGAAGTGAGTCTGTACTCGAGTATGACACCTAGAAATTTGTGTTCTTTGTTTACAGGTATCTGTTGTCCACACACTTCTAAGCAGGGATCCGGAACCAGGCCTCTCTTCCTTGTAAACAAAACACAAGAACTCTTATGAGGATTGATTTTGAATCCATTTTTCTCTGCCCACCCTGACACCTTGTTCAAACCATGCTGTACCTGTCTCTCGCACACTGCGAGGTTACGGGATTTGAAACCTATTTGAATGTCGTCCACATAGACGGAATACAAAATGGCCGGTGGTAAGGAAGTACGAAGTGTTGTCATCTTAACAATAAAGAGTGTGCAACTGAGCACGCCACCCTGGGGTACACCGGTTTCTTGTGCAAAAGGACGTGACAGCACATTGCCTACTTTCACCCGGAAGGTACGATTGGACAAGTAGCTTTTTATTACGTTTAGCATATTACCATGAATGCCCATTTCTGACAAATCTCGCAAGATTCCGTAGCGCCAGGTCGTATCGTATGCCTTCTCCATATCGAGGAATATCGATAAGAAGAACTGTTTTTGTACAAACGCGTCACGAATATGTCCTTCAATACGTAGAAGATGGTCGGTTGTGCAGCGCCCTTCTCGGAAGCCACACTGAAAGGGATCAAGCATTTTGTTTTGTTCAAGGAAATGGATTAGTCGCCGATTTATCATTTTTTCAAATACCTTACACATGCAGCTTGTGAGGGCTATCGGGCGGTAACTTGCTACTGAAGAAGGGTCTTTCCCTTGTTTCAAAACAGGGACCACAATGGCTTCTTTCCATGCCGTTGGAAGGTACCCTGCGTCCCAGATAGTGTTGAAAAGTGTAAGTAGTGTTACTTGCGTGTCATTGTGTAAGTTTTTGAGCATTTCATACATGATTCTATCGGATCCCGGTGCAGAGGTCTTGCATGCGCTCAAGGCAGCTTTCAACTCGGCAGCACCAAAGGGCTATTGTACGGTTCATTCTGTCGGCATTTATTGGTGAGTGGCTTGCATTCTTCTATTTGTTTATATTTTAGGAAGGATTGTGAATAATGATTTGAGCTTGATACACTCTCAAAGAGTTCCCCCAGTGAGTCGGCCTGATCTTTCAGTGTATCGCCCTGTGTATTTACTAGAGGGAGTGAATATGTTTGCCGCCCTCTAATTCTATTTACGCGGTTCCAGACTTTCGCCTCATCTGTAAACGAGTTAATACTTGATAAAAAGTTCTGCCAACTTTCTCTTCTGGCCTGCCTGCGGGTTCTCCTGCCTTGAGATTTTACTTTCTTAAAGTTGATAAGATTCTCTGCAGTGGGGGAAGCGCGTAGCAACCCCCACGCTTTGTTCTGTTTCTTACGAGCAATCCTACATTCGTCGTTCCACCACGGGACACGTCGTGTGCATGCCAAACCACTTCCTTCAGATATGCATTTAGATGCGGCATCTATTATAAATGCTATAAAATAATCCACAGCGGCATCGATTTCTAGAGAAGACATATCAGCCCATGAGATTCTAGATAGATTTCGAAATTTCTCCCAGTCAGCTGTATCCATCTTCCACCTAGGAACTTGTGGGGGAAATTCATTTTCTTTAGCTGTTCATAGCAGTACGGGGAAGTGATCGCTCCCGCAAGGATTGCTCGTAACTTCCCATTTGAGTTCAGGCAGTATAGACGCGGAAACTATACTAAGATCTATTGACGAAAAGGATCTGTTTGCTAGAGAGTAATATGTGGGTTCTTTCTTATTTAGAAGGCACGCTCCAGAGGAAAAAAAGAACTGTTCAACGAGACGACCTCGCGCATCGATGCGAGAGTCTCCCCACAAGGTGCTATGCGCATTGAAATCGCCAAGAACAACATAAGGTTCTGGCAATTGATCTACATAGGATTGAAATTCATGTTTCGTTAATTTGTAATGTGGGGGTATGTAAAGAGAGCTAATGGTGATGAGTTTAATTAGGAGAACAGCTCGAACCGCCACTGCTTCGAGAGGCGTTTGTAGCTGTAAACGTTGACAAGCAATGTTCTTATGGATAACAATGGCGACACCGCCCGATGATGCGACAGCATCATCGCGATCTTTGCGAAAAGTTATGTACTGTCGGAGAAAGTTTGTGTGTTTGGATTTTAAGTGTGTTTCCTGTAAACACAGCACTTTTGGATTGTGTTGGTGGATGATTTCCTGCACATCATCAAGGTTTCTAAGAAGACCTCTGACGTTCCACTGTATGATTTGTGTATCCATATTTAAAGTAAGTTGGTGCTGTGTGTACGGAAACGGAAAGATGCCTTAGATTACAGAGCTCTTTCGAGGCCCTGTAATCGGGGTTTTGCTCTTTCTGGAGCGTTCGAGTGAGCCTCGCCGCTCCTTCGGCGCTTGGTGCGCCTTGAGGTTAGGTGTAGTGTCCATTGCCTCGTGTGAGGCGCCGGACACGTGCTCTTGCGAGCGAGAAGTAACTAGAGAGGGTCCCGCCTTGGGGGGCAAGACCCCTGCGCCCACCAGCCCGGAGGTCGATGGGGCTCCCAGAGGGATTTGGCTGCGCCGGCTGTTGCCAACGCAGGAAGGGGCCGAGGAGGCCGGGGCAGCCTCAGCTGCGCCAACCTTCGGGGTCGATGATCCCTCATTCAGGGTTGACGGAGCAGCGCTAGCTGCAACCGCCGCGGGGGCAGATGGCGTAGCTGCCGACTCACTGCCTGTGGGCCGGACAGCCGCCGGAGGCCGTTGTGACGCTGCCCCTTGACGCGCCACTTCGGCAAAGCTTTTCTTTGGCAAGTATGCTACCCGCCTGTGTGCCTCTTTGAATGATATGTTTTCCTTTACTTTGATTGTGACTATGTCTTTCTCTTTTTTCCAGGACGGACACGACCGCGAGTATGCGGCGTGCTCGCCTTCACAGTTTACACAATGGAGAGTGTTCACGCAAGTTTCAGAAGTATGTTCGTGTGCACTGCACTTCGCACAGGTTTGACGGCCTCGGCAGCTCTGCGAGCTGTGGCCGAAGCGTTGGCATTTAAAACACCTTAGGGGATTTGGCACATATGGCCGAACACGGAGCTTGATGTACCCGGCCTCTACAGACTCGGGCAGAATACTTGAGCCGAAAGTCAATATAAGGTGTTTGGTCTTGATTTCTTTGCTGTCACGCCTGATCTTAATTCTTTTAACATTGATAACGTTCTGGTCACTGAAGCCCTCCAAGAGTTCATCCTCAGTGAGCTCCAGCAAGTCATCGTCCGAGACAACACCGCGGCTTGTGTTCATGGTGCGGTGCGGAGTTACTGTTACTTGGGTCTCCCCAAATGACACAAGTTTTGGCAGCTTCTCATACTGCTTCTGATTTTGGAGGTCCATAAGGAGATAGCCACTTGACATTCTCGACACCTTATATCCTGTACCGAAAACTTCGGTCAAAGACTTGGAAACAAGGAACGGTGAAATGGATCGCACTAGTTTATCTGGCTTTTCTGAGTGAATGACGTGGAATCGAGGAAAGTTGTGGACTTGTCGTCCGAAAAATTGAAAGAGGTCTTCGGTGCGCCCTCGTTTCTGAGGGCGATCAGGAAGTGTGGGGAAAGAAGTTTCCATGAAAATGTATAAAAATTGGAGGACGCTTAAGCTTCGCCTTCAAGAGTGGGACGCGACAGCGTTCCCGTCGACCCGCCAAGGGGTATAAGACAATGCGCTACGGCACAGCGATCACTTACGATGCGCCCCGCATCGGACTTAGCGCCCACCTATCACGCGGTGAGCGTCGAGCAACGCAGCGTTCGGCGCGGCAACGAAACGTGCGCCTGAGCGAACGGAACGAACCAAAGAACTCGGTGTCTCGGAGGGGAAACGATCTACGCCAGCCAAACGTCGCGATCGGCACGGGCAGAGAGATAGATAGTAATCTAAAGAAAGGACCGGGAGCACGGCGAAGCGTCGTCAGGGGAGAGGGAGTCCCGCGACGCGCCTGGCAGCGGTCCCAATGCGCGCGCGGCGCGCCTCCTGTCGGGGCAGCGCCGTACATTGAGAGGAGGGGGTCTTCTGTGTTTGCCGCAAGATGGCTCTGCGTGTGCGGAAAGCGCAGAAGAAATGCAGCGGAAACGCACTTCGCAACTCGTGTAATTGTGACTTCTGTACGTTACGTGTTCATAATTACCAATATACACCGCAGTATAACTTTCCACGGCTCGTTTCGAAGGCAACACCGCATTCACTAGAGGCGCGTTTGCACCGCTTGGAAGCATCGAACTCGTGGCTGAGTGGTAGCGTCTCCGTCTCACACTCCGGAGACCCTGGTTCGATTCCCACCGGGCCAATCTTGGAAGTTGCTTTTTATTTATGAAGCGCCTGCCATGATTTATCGCTCACGGTCAACGCCGCAAACGCCGACACCGACACCCGACGCCGACGACACCGGCTTTTCTGCGACACGAGCTCCTTAACGCTATCGCGTTAAAAATTCGGCAACAGCGCCGACCACCCACCACGGAGCCCAACGAGGGGACGCGGCAGAGCTTGCATGCAAGTCTGCACGACGCCAGCCGTACGCCGCCACTATAACCAAATATGGTGTACCCAAGATTGGATAGCCACACAGGGTTAACCCTTGCCGCCAAGAAGAAGGAAGTAAATAGAAGAGAGAAGAAGACAGGAAAGATGTAAAGTGAGAGATAAAGACGAAGGTTTGAGAAGAGAGAGACAGGAAAAGGCGACTACCGATTTCCCCCGGGTGGGTCAGTCCGGGGGTGCCGTCTACGTGAAGCAGAGGCCAAAGAGGCGTGTTGCCTCCGCCGGGGGGCCTTAAAGGTCCGAGCACCCGGCATTGGCTCAACCCCCAGGATCCCCCTTTCCCCGGACACGGCTAAGCCGCGCACGGCTACACGCAGGAGGGTCCAACCGTCGTGTGCTCGGGTCCGTGGTGTCGCAACACACCAAACGCCTGCTTGCGCAGACGCCCCTGCGGGGGCTGCGTTGTTTACTTTCGCATCAATAGATTGCTGCGGTTTAAACTGTTAATGCGATTTCATCCAAGAACCACCGCCTATCGTAATCGGCGATCTGGTCGTGTTCGCTGCTTCGCGTCAACCTGCGACGGCTTGTGCCACGAGAGACAACGTACAGTGGAATGTAGTGCCTGGGTGCTTGGAGACCGCTCCCGTTTTTCGTGCATTTGGAAAACAGCGACTGCAAACTACTACTTCAGCGGAATACAACAGCTTGTCCCCTTTGATTTCTTCTTGTTTTGAAACATAAATCCCCTCCAGCCAGCACGTATGGCTGGAGGGGATTTTAGCGAAGGAGTTCGATCGCGACGCCAATTTGTACGGCAGACGCATAGAGTTTATGCTGTTGATTCTGAGTTTGAACTTCTCTCGTACGGCAGATCGAAGGTAACGAACCTCTCAAGTGCGTGCACTACGTGAAGAACTGCAATGACGTGAAGCTGTGAAATACAACAAGTTCAAATTTGCGTTGAGGGCATTCAGTGACATGATGAAAACAAGTGTGCTTTTCTTGTGTGATATGAGCGGAGGTTTGCAGTGAGTTGCAGTGAGCAGATGCGCACTGCGAATTGTGTTAGTGTGTTAGTGAAAGGTGAGTCATTCCAGGTCGTTATCGCCGAGGGGCGCCGGGGCGGGTGATTTCCAACATGCCGGACACATGCAGCAGCCGATGATGCAGCCCCAGCCCATGGCTCTCCGCACTTTGTCAGCGAAAGAGGACGACAGGCAAAGCGTGCGGGCGAAGCGTACGAAAACAAGCGCGTAGATGCACACGAATGACGCTTGGTGGAATGGCTAGTGCGAGCAACTCATAGATTTGCACCGGTTGCTTAGCACGGGCGTCTCACCATCGTCTGCAATCGGAGCGGAAATTCTCGCAGCAAGACTCCAGGAAGCGGAAACGCCGGAACCGGAAATGCCGGAAGCGGAAATGCCGGAAGCGGAAATGCCGGAACCGGATTTGGTGTGAGGGGAAAAGGCGGCGCACAACAAAGGTTGTCGCTACTTAAGAAAGCGGCGGTGGCGCGTAGATGCAGGGGCTTTAGCGCAACCAAAGTATACGTGTTCTTCTGGCCTAATGGTTAGATGATTGGGCAGCTTTGTAGGAGAACCGAGGTAAAATCCCGCTCTCGCGCACACGGTATATTTCTTTGACGTATCAGCCATTCGTTTTTTTTGCACTATGTACCGGAAGGCACTAACAGGGACGAAATGTCCTTGTCAATGTCTCCCATGGGATAGCTTAAGGAAGAGGAAAGCACGCCAACTAAACCAATTCATTGCTCTTGTAAATGTTATCAGCTATTTGGCTAGAAAGCAGCAGCACCCAGCGGCAACGGTCAGGCAATTCTGGAAGGGTACGCGAAGATTGTTTTGCTTTAGAAAAACGCCCCGAGTGGGTCAGTTCGTTTTGCCTGCGTGTGAGCTAGTCGCGAGCAGAAAACTCAGGGAGGGCTAGCCTGTAAAGCTTCCTCCGAAAACAAACGTGCTGACGTGTGCAGCGCGATGTTCCGCGATGTGCCCACGCACCTCATAAAAAGCGCCGTGTCTTCGAGCATGGTTGGCAAGTTGTAGGAGTCTATATACAATCCCAGGATTTTGTACGAAAATGTCCTTTCTTGCTCGAAGAGCTTGTTGTGTAAGTGCAGCTCCTGCAACGAGAATACGAACATTGCAAAGAAAATTTCGCCATTTCACCCAGCAATGCGTGTGCTCGGTTAACTTCAGCTGGGAATTTCCCGCGATTTCTTTAATTTGAACGTAACGGCCAGTCATGCGAGGGTAACGTTAAGTGAAAGACACGCTCATCTTGTGAGAATTAGCGTACCATGTGGTCTGTTGCTTGTTGTTCGAGATCGGCCCAAATAATTAGACTGCATTATCTCTGGGACTGGCTCATATCTTTCGCTGAAGCACAGTTCCCGGCAGCGGTTGTAGGCACGCGCAGTTCCCGCGAGCACATATGGGTTACAGTTTGTTCATGCGCTAATTACGCGTCATTATTGCTCTGTACATAACAGTATGCTAATTTGGTGCATGTTTTCGTTTCATAGCTTCATTTTGACGCTTATTTGTTTGCGCTAGGTGCACTGGAAGGCCTCAAATCATACAATTCGGCGAGATAAATGTGACCAGATAACGAGGTCTCACAAATCCCAAAATGATCTGAAGTTTTCAAAGAAGGTATTGCTTTCAGAAAAAAAACATTTTGCTGCGAGACGACGGACTAAAAGGGAATCAGTAGTTTTTCTTTTCGAGAAAAATGTTTTCTGGGCGGAAGAATTATAGAAATACCTGGCCAATGAGAAATGCGTTCTTCAGATGATGTTCATGTTGTATCGACAGTAAATTCACAAGTGCTGGCTCACTTAAAGACAGAGGCTCTAATCCGGTCCCGGAAGAAAGGAAGCATTCACTCCCATATCCTGAGCTCTTCCCTGATAGAAAACGGGAAAAGACTCCCGTCTGCACACTTTAATATTCTAAACTGAGTTGTTACTATTTTTAGAGCCTCTTAGCAGCAAAAGTGCTTTAACAACTAGCGCAAATAAATCACGCGCGGTATACATAGTCCGATACATTGTATCAGAAACACCGAAGAATAGTGATGCCTTCGCGATGTGTGCGCAACGCTTGCTTCCGGTGCTTCGTCCCCGCACAACGCGGAAAGTTTCCTTAGCGAAGGCTCGCGCAGAATTGACGATTAAACTGCGGGGACACTATTGTGTAGTTTGTGCAAGTCTTCACACCCGTTACAGTTATGCATAGCCGAACTGCCATCGTCTAGTGAATGAGTGCCTGAAAAAATATACATGGCGCTTGCTTAGCTACACCATATCTTTATAAAACCGCCTTTGGTAGGTAGCACAATTATAACCCTTTATCAAAATTGCTCATTGAGGCGGCACGTCTAGGAGAAATCAATATGTTTATCAGAACAATTCTTATACTTACACTAATTACGATTTTAATAATTTACAATACGGTACTTATTTCGATCTACGAAATGTAGCTAGTGAGTATGCAAGGCTTATCGACTTAGAACAAATTCTGAGGATAGCGCCGGTTGCTAGACATGCAAAGATACATGGTTGTTCCACTTACTTTTTAAAGAAAACGCTTTTTTACGCGCTGAAGCACAAAAGTAACTGGAACGTCAGTGCAGTTCGTCCGACACATGGAATATTAATATCTCGGATCTGGCGTAGTCCTGAGAATTCCATCTCAATGCATACGCATTGTGAACTGACCCGCTATAACTCGTAATTTGAAATATGTCTGGTAAAGTAAATAAAAAGATAGTCACTGCACCTAATTATGATAATATTTCAATTACGCATTTTGATTTCTCGTAGAAGTAGTGGCTGCCTCATCGTGTAATGCAGTTGATGGTTTAGAATTGTGCTGTCTGACTTGGGCGATCGTCTAAGAATTCGCAATGACGAAAATATCATGGTGGACACAGAATAACCGATATCGGTTAGTAAGTAGAAAACGTGCGGAGTTTCGGTGCCTCGGACTCTGGTACGCAGTTCAATACGCTTGTCTAGAACGTGCTAAGTACGTTCAATAGACTGTGCAGGGAGACATTGGTGATTACACTTGACGTAATATAAAGTATATGTGGCTATGAAAGATAATTTTTAGATGCCATGAAACAAAAAGATTCCTTCAGTCGTTTCAAAGCATTAAAGAAAGCTAAATTATCATGCTCTTAGTCCATGCCATTAATACCGTTTCGTTCAAAAGCTTTTTTTTTTGTTTGCAGACGTCTGTACCACATTTTACAATAGACGTGAGATGAGGTGTTTCCGTTTGCCAGAAGAGTTACCTAAAGTTTCGGCAGAATCTTTGGCCATCAGGGTCACATTATTCACCTATCTTCCCCTTTATAAGGTGTACAATTATTGTTACAAATTTGCAATGAGAATGCGATGTCCACGATATGTATTATTTTTTCAATAATAAAGGCTAACACCTGCACTGACTCTTTCTCCTTCTTTCTTATTGCAGACGAAGGCTAAGGGCATAGCATCTGTGGTTCTTTTTATGAATTTCCTTCGCATCAACAAAAGGCTAAGCAGATGCTCGGTATAAGCTTTGTTTCAGTTCACAATTACTTCCCCTACGGCGTGTGTCACAATCATATCATGGTTGTGGCACTTGAAACCCCAGAATGTAATTTCCTTAATTTCCTACATTGACATTGAAGCGCGTACTTGTTTATCCTTTTTGCAGTAACCACCTTTAATCTGATAACAACTGTTAAATTAATTGCTAGACGCAAGGGCACGCTTGCATGCTTCCTTAGGTCATTCTCGATTGTTGCCGTCGATGATATCTGCTGTCTGTGTCACCGCCGGACCCTGTGCAACTAGGTTGCATGCGCCACGCGAATAATGTTGTACGTCCTGGAATACACGTGAACACCAGCGTTTACGTTTTAATCTCAGGTGATTGGTGTACAAATAGAGATAAATTTAGGCTATCGACACATGTGCTCGTTACTATACTTTTTACCAAATGTAACTCTTTTTTATCGGCACAGGTTCCCCGCATAATCAGTTGCGTGACTCGCCATCATGCCGGGGTCCATTTCCTAGGATGGATGGATGGATGCTGTGAAGGACCCCTTTGGAACGGGTAGGTGCGTTGCCCTACCAAGCTATTGTTATCAAGTTGTCTACTGTCCTACGTACGTGAAAAAAAAGAAGAAAAAGGAAAGGAAAAAAAAAACATGACTAATTCCCATAACCAAGTTTTCTGATCTCCTATTGTGAACTTTGTTTTCCTACGCCTTTGTTGTTTGTCGTTTCCCTATTTCCACCAATCTTCCAATGGCCTGTTGGTAATCTCTACTGAGGACATGTTTTCTTTTCCCCCTGCTTTCGCTGAACCCAAGGGAAGGCTTCAAGGAAGCCAGAGGTGCTTAAATCAACCGCTGGGAAGATGTTTTCACATTCTAATACCACACCTCCATCGTTTCCCTA
Source organism: Dermacentor albipictus (assembly GCF_038994185.2). Lineage (NCBI taxonomy): Eukaryota > Metazoa > Arthropoda > Arachnida > Ixodida > Ixodidae > Dermacentor > Dermacentor albipictus. The sequence goes on from NC_091830.1 coordinate 99,503,510, forward strand.
GCTTTGCTGCAGCAAGCATATGCTTCTTCTTCCTTGCTGTATCTCGCCTTAAAAGTGCGTGTTCAAAGGAATCTTGATCTTTCAATAGTAAAGAGCTTCCCTTTGAATTATGATAAATTGTTTCTTGCGTGATTTCGGTTTTTCCTGTTAAATATAGTTACTCTTAGCAGGTCTCGTTTCCATTGCCGTCACCCATGCGATTATCTCAACCTCTCTGATTTTCCGCTTGACGTTCTTTGTTGCCATGCTACTCATTATAGAGGTCCTATACTTGCTGGTAAAGTTCCTACTTCTTTCTCGCCACTGTAGATCAATGTTATTCGTGCACAAATACCTGGATATGCTCCCAACCCATTTGCTTTAGTCAATATTCCTTCGTCAATCTATTTTACTGTGAGCTTCCCTCACTTCAAAGCTTGTCCATCCCATATCACCCTGCATAGTTTCATTTGTAGTCTTCCCATGAACGTCCAATGCGGAGCGTCCCACTGACCATTGGTTGCCCTCGAGTCCTCATTGTACCCCTGATTTAAAGCAAACAACCGTATCTCCAAGTGTAAGTCCTGGAACAATTATACCTTTACACATACCCTGGACATTTCGTACCATTTCGGATCACTTCGTACCTATATGTCCTCATAGCGCTCTGTGTTTCATTATGGCCGCATTTCCCTTGGCTTTACTGTTAGTTTTCTCCTGTGTTCCCACATATCTATTGCATTCCTTTATTCATATACCAGGGTGTTTATATTCTTTCACGGTAGGTATTTAATGACCCTTTATTGACACTATCTGTTCACTGTTTTAGCTGAATATCATAGCACCTGATTTTAGCGCTGCATTTCAGACCTAAATTCTCGCCTTCCTCTTCGCAGATATTAGCTAGACGTTGCATATCACTTTGCTTGTTAGCTAACAACACAAAGTCGTCCACATAAAGAACTGGAAGCTGCTGCTCTGCTATTTTACGCTGTTAGGAATGGCCTGCCGAGGTGGCAACATCCAGGTTTTCGCAGCCAGCTGCAGCTGCGAGCGTGGTGAGCTTCCCCGAGGATACCATGGAAGCCTTCAACACCTGCCGCGGTGACTCGTTTCGTAGGGGCCGCGAGGTGCCGCGTCAAGAACCCCTCGGCGCCGCATTACTAAACGCGATCAGCTATTGCTAGTGAAATCGCCGACACCTTCAAGGTTCGACTGAAGCAGGGGGATTTCCTGGAAGGAGATGCCTTGTGGTGCTTTTTCACGGGCCTTTGAAGACGCCAGACAACGCGCAGCGGCGTAGGCCACTGTGCGAGTTCCGCTCTGGTTTTAGAGGCGCCGGCTGGGGTCGGGCGTGACCACCCGGCTACGGGGACGCAGGACAATGGACAACACGACGGGCGCGTTGTGAAGGTCAGCTCCGAGTGTAGTGAAAGTGCGTACGTATGTGTGTAAACCGTCCCGCAAAGAGGCGGCTTGTTTACGATGCCGTCGAACGTTTTGCCTCACCTAGAGATCTAGAGAACACGAAGTGTTTAAAAACGGCTGTTGTCTGCTGCTCGTGCTCGTCATCGTGCTCCGTGCTCGTCAATGTACTCGTGAGCTGTGTCCTCGTAAGCTGTGTGCTGTATGTTCGTCTTGCGTGCTCCATTTGGGAGCCACGCTTAGACTGTTGAAAGTATACTCTTGCTTAAAATGCAAATACTGTAAATAAATCCTACTCGCCCAAGTCCCGATGAAGAGTCAAGGTCCTCCCTACAGGTACGACCGCCAACTATTACATCTGGATGGCAGCGGTGAGATGGGCCTACGGCTCGTAGATCGGCCTACGACTCGGAGACAGCAACGGCAGCTGACGGTCTTTGGCACATGGTGACCGACCGGTATCCTGATCAAGTTGGAGGCGACTTGGGATTGACCACCTCTTGCAACTGACTGGGTACGGCGGAGAAGGACTGGCGATATGGTGCCGCTTCAGTGGGTAAAGGGCAAGATATAGTCCGGCGTAACGCGCGCGCGCGGCCACGCGCGTCGCGGTTAAGCGACGTCGGTGAAAAACGCGCACTCTACAGTTCGGCGTCACGGCGTAGCCGGCGTGCCCAGGCGCGCTTGGCGAACTCAACGCCGCCGGCGCGGAGATAGAGCATTGTTCTATTTCACGCGGCTGACGCTAGACCAGAATGCACTGCGCGCTGTAGCGGCAGCGAGCAGAAGGCAGAATGGCGGCCTGCGGTGCGCGTACTGACAGTGCGCCTGTGGTTTTTTCAACGTCCGTGTGTGATGACAGCGCGAGTGAGGGCGCCTGCTTGAAGCGATTAGCAACCATCCATGTGTATACGATGTGAAACGCATGGACCACCGCGACACAGAGCGGAAGAACCACGCGTAGGAAGCTATACGAAAGCAGTGTGGTCTCCCCACAGGTAAGCTGCATTTCGCAGCTCCTGTACTAGCTGGTGGTAGTCGCCGAGTTGAGGGCGTTTGTCGAATAGCTTTCGTATGTACATGGTCCGCTTCCTTTTTTGACGTAGCCGACGTACTAGCATTATGATTGCGATGTTCTGGCTTCCAGGACAAGTTAGAGCCATGCCGCAAAAGTTTTTGTTTTATGCGCGCGCTACCCGAACGGCGCGCGATTCGCCGCAGCCGTTAAGTTGCGCTCCCGGACGCAGAGATGGCGCCAGCATCGCGCTGCGCGCGCACGCCGAACTGTAGAGGAAGCAAATTTCTTGCACCCCTGGCGTCGCTAGCGCAGCGTATCCGACTTAGCATGCCGCGGCTTGGCGCGCCGAGAACACGCCGGACTATATCTTGGCCTTAAGCGTTTGGTTTTAACGCGATAGCGTTAAGGAGCTCGTGTCGCAGAAAAGCCGTTGTCGTCGGCGTCGGTGTCGGCGTTCGCGGCGTTGACCGCGAGCGATAAATCACGGCAGGCACTCCATAAATAAAAAGCAACTTCCAAGATGGGCTGGGTGGGAATCGAACCAGGGTCTCCGGAGTGTGAGACGGAGACGCTACCACTCAGCCACGATTTCGATGCTTCCAAAAGGTGCAAACGCGCCTCTAGTGAATGCGGTGTTGCCTTCGAAACGAGCCGTGGAAAGTTATACTGTGGTGTATATCGGTAATTATGAACATGTAACTTACAGGAGTCGCAATTACACGAGTAGCGAAGTGCGTTTCGCTGCATTTCTTGTGCGCTTTCCGCACACGGAGAGCCATCTTGCGGCAAACACAGAAGACCCCCTCCTCTCCATGTACGGCGCTGCCCAGACAGATGGCGCGCCACGCGCGCATTGGAGCTGTCGCGGCTCGGACTCTCTCCCCTGACAACGCTTCGCCTTGCTCCCTCTGTAGAATCAAGCTACCTTCCATTCTTTAGATCACTATCTCTCGATCTCTCTGCCCGTGCCGATCACGACGTTTGGCTGGCGTGCATCATTTCCCCCTCCGGGATACCGAGTTCTTTGGTTCACTCCGCTTGCTCAGGCGCACGTTTCGTTGCTGCGCCGAACGCCGCGTTGCTCGACCATATGGCTCGACGCTCACCGCGTACGATGCGGGGCGCCTCGTAAGTGATGGCTGCCCTGTAGCCCATTGTCTTAGACCCCTTGGAGGGTCGACGGGAACGCTGTCGAGTTCCACTCTTGAAGGCGAAGCTTAAGCGTCCTCCAATTTTTGGCTGTAAGATTTACCAGGCTTCAATTTCGCTGTGTTTGTTGATTTGATTCGCTGGCATCTTTTACTTGTATTTTGATTTGCGTGGGTATCGCAGCAAGTACTGTGTGACAACAGAGCCAAAGCTTAAAGCAGCGACCATGGTCCTATTGTGTTTGACGAGAGCTGACCTGTTGTGGTTGTGTGAAGAGCTTGTGGTAGACGTAGAGGAGGACTTAACGGAAGCAGACATTCGTAAAACCATTCTCGAGAGTAATAATGACTGGAAATTCACAGAACAAATTGGTAACCGAATTTTAAGCAAAAAACGGGAACAGGAAGCAATTAGGCAAGAAGAGGAAGAATTTAGGCAAGAACAGGAAAAAGCTAGGCAGGAACTAAAAATCATTTCGCAGGAAAAAGACCTAAGAGAAGTAACGAGGCAGTACGTAGCTGAATTGAACAAAGAGATTCAAGGTTTGGAGTAGGAAATTGAACGAAGTCAACAGCGGCTTGAAAATTTGGTAGGCTGGAGGCAGCAAAAATGGGAGAAGTCGATAGCAGATATTGGTTGAAAGCCGAGAGAAGTAGCAGCACCTGCGAGATTATCAGCACGTTCGTAAGTGAACCCGAAGAGCTGGCAACTAACGACGCCTTAGTGGCAGCAGAGGCCGTTAAAGGCCAGAGTGAGAGCGACGAGGTGCTGTGCCAACAGCGGACTGTAGAGAAAGCTAGGCCAGCTGCGAACAAATTGGCACAGTTACCGCGCGTGTGCGTCGCTTGTAATTTTAGCGAGGTTGCTAACGAGGCAGAGAGTACTGTTGAGCCGATAGACGCGGGCACCCATGTCGAGCCAGATCTGCGTGCCGAAGTACCAGCTGGACGATGCTGTTGAGGCACTTCGCAGGATTGCGAGCTCCGTACCTCAAGGGAAGACCACTGCATTGTTCAGGGATCGGTGCAGCTCTCCGCCAGTCTAGGTAGCCACGAGAGATGATTTAATTAGGAACCATTCAGACTGTGTGGGTAAGAGACCGATCCGGGCCGACGAAATGTGTACCGGCCAGCACGAGGTGCGAGGAGGCGACATGAGAGGGAATTCCAAGAAAAAGCGCTGCAGAAAGAAGCGCGTGAAAGATCGAAATGCGGTGAGCAAAGTAGCGCAGCCAAAGTCAGCGACAGGCGCGATAAGGCTGGCGCGAGGAAAAGAACATCGTCGTTGACGATGTTGATGCATCCAACACGTTCGAGCCACCGGTCAAAGAGAGACCGAAAAACATGCTCTGCACGGCCGCGGACAAGGGGCACGGGCAGTTACGTTCCTCGTCGTTCCGTCGTTCTTTTCGGAGTGCAGCGTGTAGGGAGAAGGAGCGCCAGGTGGCAAAACAAGGCAAGGTGATAGGGAGACGTGACACGGTCAGTCGAGTTCGGGATGAAAGCGGGGCGCCAGGAGGCAAATTGGCAGGGGACTGTAACGTGTTGGAGCTGATAGTGAGTCAGCCCTTTTGATGTTCCTGGATAGCCAGAGTAGCTTTCGAACCGCGACCACCTCGAGCACGGCTCAAAAGTATGAGTCAGTTGTAAACGTTTGGAACGGGAGGCCAAGAGAGCTTCCGTAGAAGTAAAGCGTGTTATTTTGTTTTCTTTTTAAACATATTGAAAATTTTCGCGATTTGAGACCAGAATTTCTTTCAGTATGTAAGCTATGAGCTTTGTTTATGTTTTCGTTTGAGAAGCACCGAGATTTGCAAGATGCGTTTCATGTAAACATTTAGCCTCGCGAGGTGTTAATTAATGAGTAGATATGCTTTTTTGGTGTGTGTGGGTAACCTGAATGTGAAGGTTATCGTTGAATGGCCTATGGTAACGCGCATGTGTATTAAGTTAACCTTCTTATTCTTTAGTGTGTTTGAATTTTCTAAGGTTAAGCGCGTAGATCTTCACTTAATGCATCATTTGCACTGAGAAGGGCTCTTAGGTCCATTAGCGCGTGTCCTGTGCGGACGGAAGGAAACAGAAGGTTTATGAGTGGGTTGCACGTGTGTATTCAGGGCAGCCGTATTATGACTTCTCTAGTACGCGTGCGTAGAGCTAGTTATTAGAAGACACATTTGTGTAAAGGTTCCTTTGTGTTGCGTAAGTTACGCAAGTTTGGTTGTTCGTTTAAGGAACGTGTCCTGTGTGGACTAAAGGTACAAATGCGAGTAAGGGTGACGAAATGCTTACGTACGACGCAAGTACGCGTTGGGAATAGAGACCACAAAGCTAGCGCGATTGTGATTACGTACCTGTGGAGTTGGCCACACGGTTCAGTGGCAACCGTACATGAGATAGGTACGCCACTGTGATAGGGTAAGAACAGACTGTTCGTGAAGCTAGGCTGCTTAAGTTATGTTCGGATATTGGTGGCTGATTGCCTTCAGTTTAATTCTGCGTAAACCTTTGCTCTTGTGCAACGGGACGGTCAGGTTTGGTCGAGCTCAAGGGGAACATGAGCGCTCGCTAAGGCGGCACAAAATTTTGGGACAAAGTTTGGGGTTCCGAGTTGAGTGGCTTGCATTGAAATTTTGATGAGAAGCCTGGTGGGTTAACAGCTGATTCCGGGCGTTTGAACGCTGAGCGGTATTGTGTTGCCGGGATCGACTCTTCTGTGCCCGTTGTTGTGAGATGGTTGCAGGCATTCCAAGTGCGCAGGGGTTGCACGGAGCAAACCCATTTTCTTGCTCGCCAGCCATTCTCTTCCTGCCCAGCGGTTGTCAACACTGGCCATTAGAGATTTTTCGGGCCATGGAGGAGCTGTTAGGAATGGCCTACCGAGGTGGCAACATGCAAGTTTTCGCAGCCAGCTGCAGCTGCGAGCGTGGCGAGCTTCCCCGAAGATACCATGGAAGCTTTCAACACCTGCCGCAGTGACTCGTTTCGTAGTGGCCGCGAGGTGCCGCGTCAACAACCCCTCGGCACCGCATGACTAAACGCGATCAGCCATTGTTTGTGAAATCGCCAACGCCTTCACAGTTCGACTGAAGCAGGGGGATTTCCTGGAAGGAGATGTCTTGCGGTGCCTTTTCACGGGCATTTGAAGACGCCAGACAAAGGGCAGCGGCGGAGGCCACTGTGCGAGGTCGGCTCTGGAATTTACAGGCGCCGGCTGGGGTCGGGCGTGACCACCTGGCTACGGGGACGCACCACAATGGACAACACGACAGCCGCGTTGCGAAGGTCAGCTCCGAGTGCAGTGAAAGTGCGTACGCGTGTGTGTAAACCGTCCCGCAGAGAGGCGGCTTGTTTACGATGCCGTCGAACGTTTTGCCTCACCTAGGGATCTAGGGAACACGAAGTGTTTAAAAACGGCTATTGTCGGCTGCTAGTGCGTGCTCGTCGTCCTGCTCTGTACTCGTGAGCTGTGTACTCGTTTGCTGTATGCTTCGTCTTCCGTGCTCCATTTGGGAGTCACGCTAGACTGTGTAAATGTATCCCATGTTTGAAATGTAAATAAATCCTGCTCGCCTAGTCCTGTCGCTCCAACTTCCTCCGATCGTCCTACAAGCTCGTCCTCCAAATCCTACAACGCGCCTCTTTTTATGAGGGATTAAACCCGATATTACTTTCTTCTGGCGCCCTTTCACCCCTTGCCATGTACATCATAAACAGCCGTGGGGATATAGAGCACCCCTACCTCATTCCCTTGTTGGTATAAACTTTCTGCTTGCTACTCATCCCTTCTCATTCAACGGAAACGAAATTTTCTAAGTAAAGCTCTCTCAAAACTAGTTGGCTATCGTCACCGAAGCCTTCCCCTTCCATAATATGCCTCAAAATGTTACGGTCTACGTTGTCATGCGCTCCTGTACGAAGAGGTGACATCTGTCGGTAGGGTTTCGGGTTTGTGTACCGGACATCCCTGCATAGCCATGAACCAAGACTGCATTGTTAGGCAGCACAAATGTCGTCCCGGGCCATGGCGCTATCTTCAGGCTACAAAAAATCTCAGATTACGGACTTGTTCCCGAGTAGACCATAAAGCACATGTCCACGACAGCAGCAACGACAGCTCTAGTACCGCCTACACCGATCCTGCTGCAGCAGCCCAGTGAGCGACTAACCTTATGTGGATGATCATTTCCAGACACGGAAATGATCGTAGAAGTGATCGCTACATTTGCCACTGCAACAGTGACAAGCTGCATTCTGTACACATCTCATTGGAAGACGTCGCCAGGACTTGTTGCGAGAATTTACATTTCACCCGGCAACGTAGGGCTTTATTCAACGCGGCTTCCTGAAGACCTTTAGAAGCGTCGTGCGTAAAGAGCGCGCCGTAACTCTGCCAGATGCCCGGATCTAGCTGCCAAACGAGAACATCGCTATTTAGCTACTTACACTGAAGACATGACTAGCGTCCTCGACACGTTGACGTCGACATGTCTGAAGAGAACAAATTCCGCTTGCTAATGCGAGGTGTGAAACAAAACCTCTTAGCTTAAGTAATTCGTAACCTGCGCAGGACCGTTGCGCAATTAACGACCGAAGCTACAACCATCGAGAGGACGCTGTAAAAGCGCACTCGGCAATATAAGCGACACCCGCTCACATCGAGGCGCAAAACTTAACGAATATGCTCCGCGAATCTGAGAGACCACGAGGATCATTGTGCGTGGAGCACTTCGAAAAATGTTCCCTACGTCAGATATCGTGTGGTTTGATTATGGCATCGTCATCTAAAAGATACCGGGGTCATTTGGAGCTTCCGAAGTACACCCAGAATCGCCACAGTCACAGCCGGAAGCGCTGATCTACGCCGCCGCTCTCCGCACGCCCATTCACCTGTTGCCAGTGCTACTTCCCAAGTAAGACAGTCGTATGGTGCAGTCCGCACCAACGCCGGCATTCCGATCACTGTAGACTGCCGTGAATGTCTACTTCCGACGCCGATATCGCGAGATTGACCTACGAAGGTACGCCAAATGGCCACATCCGATTGCAACTACATCCCAGTCACTGAATGGAGGATTCACTTACTAAGGTTCGGCGAATGGCCGCATCCGATCGCAACTACATCCCAGTCACTGAGTGGAAGCCTCGACGGCCTTTTCGTTCACCATCGCTAAGACGCTACATCTCGACACTGCGCCGCCCGAGCAGCGGCCACTCCGTCAGCCCTTATCCGAAAAACTGAAAGCAGGAACCCATGGAGGTGCGGTTGGTCTTCGTTGAAATACCGAAGTATTCTGCCACTGACGGTGACGCTGCCAGATCCGTCTCGACAACGGAACAACGACACGCCGCCTCAACAACACTTCACGTGCGACATAGCAATAGCGGGAGAATGCGACGCAGACGTGATCCGACGCCACAACCTAACTGCAATGCAAGACAAACAACCACCGAACTCTACGTGCTTCTCGATGGCCACACAGCCATCATTCCAGCCGCCATTCTTGGTCCATCCATATCCGCAGAAAACAGCCCCCATCGCAAACTTTCCTCAGCCTGCCGACAAGACAGGTGTTGCATATCCTCCATTCTGGAGCCAAAGCCCCCAACCCCTCCCCCCCCCCCCCCGCCGCCCGCGCTGGGTGCGACCGCCGATGTGGTCAGGAGGACTCCTCCCCAGAGGCGCCTGATACTCGATACCCCTCAAACTGCGTGCCATACTGGCGGGCTCGATCTACGAACAGCGACCGGCGGTGCGGTGGTGCCTTCCAAGTGTGGAGCGGGTTCTTGTACGTGCGGGGTGCAAGAATGCCTGTTTGGCATGGTGTATTATGACTTTCCCCTTCTCTCTACACTCTCGCCTTTCAAATAGCTTCTAGTCTAAAATATAGGAGTCTTCTTGATGCGCTCGAAGCGAACGGACGTCTGTCATCTTTCCAGAGGTTAAAATTTCTCCGTCTCTTATTCCTCAACATTTTGCTGCCGAAACCGGGTAATAGAGACGTCAAAAGATGGATGTCAACAGAATCAAGTGAAGAAGAGCCGTGGTGCGAAGATCTACAACCAAGCTGTTCAACGAAGTATTCGCCATGGGCGGCAGCGCATCAATCGGTAGCTGGAGGAAAAGATAAATCTTCTTTCTCTTAAAGAAGACTCACTAAAAGAGCTAGATCGGGAGATAGAAAAAGGCGTTCAACATGAAGCTTTCGAAGAGGAAGTGGCATGCTCCGAAATGTACAGAGAAAAGATCAGCGTGGCCAAAACAAAGGTACAACGCATGCTACGCAACTTTAGCTGCACAAATGCTTCATCAGATCGCATACTAAACTCCTAAGATCAAAGAGAATCTAGCGCAAACGATTCGCAGATACGCCCCACCGTAAAGCTGGCAAAGCTCCAAATCAACAAATTCAACGGAGAGCTTCGAGAGTGGCAAGTGTTCTGGAGTCAGTTTGAGTCGACTATCAGTGTAAACCAGAACCTCTCAAACGTAGACAAATTCAATTACCTGTACAGCTATTTGACAGGAAAGGTGGCGGCTGCGGTAGCAGGACTTGACTTGTCGAGAGGCAACTGCGATGTTGCTCTATCGCTATTCAAGGAGAGGTTCGGCAGAAAGAAAGTAATTATAGAAGACCACATGTTACGGCTAGTTAACATCAAGCCATTGCGTGACTCACGGAATCTCGGTCAACTGCGCAGCCTCGTCGACGAAGTAGAGACAGGTGCACGCAGCCTCACTTCTTTAGGCGTGAGTGTTGGGCACTTATGGAACATTGTTACTGACCGTAATAAAGAGAGCGGTGCCTGCCGACCTACGTCTGGAATACCAACGAAGAAATGAGGCTACGAACAACGGAAGTGAGCTGGAGGAGCTGTAGCGTTTTTTTGAGAAAAGAGGTTGCGAGGCGGGACATCATACAGCGGTCCCAAGTTTCGAGAAACAACAGTGCCGAATTCATAAAGGAAAGGCGCAATAGCAACATTAAAATGGAGAACGTGCCTACTGCAGCGGCACTGCACACGACGATCAAGGAGAGCACAGGATGTCAATTTTGTAATTCGAATGGCAATGAGACCGGCAACTGCAACGCAAAGATGTCTGGGGCGGATAAGAGAGAGGTGCTGAACCGTGACAATGGGTATTTCTTGTGCACAACAAGGGGGAACGCGGCAAGAGATTGCCGTAAAGCTAAGTGGCTCAGGTGTGCGCATTGCAAGAGCAGACACTGCTGTATTGCAAGAGCAGACACTGGTCACCGGTGATTGAGCAAGCCATGGCGTTGAAGTCCTCATTAGGCGCGGAGGATAACTTGATGTGCGTAAGAAAGCAGCAGTTTCTCCTTCCGACAGCGCGAGCTTGGACAGAGGGTCCACATGAACGTACACTTGTCAGGCTTCTCGATGGTGGCAGTCAGCGAAGCGTCATCCATTGCAACCTATCCGAAAAGCTGCAGTTAAAGCTGCTGGGGCAAAGGACCTTAAAATATTTTCCTTTGGTGAGAAATCAGCCAAAGCACAAACGCGCCGAGTGGAGCTGTGGCTCAGAAAATAGTACGACGGAAAAGGGATGCGAGTGGGAGCGCTGGAAGTTCCTTGCACCTGCGCAAATATTATGGCTACTCCATCAAATTCTGTTCTACTTCAGCTCTCAAGATTTCACTTCCTAGTCGCAGACGCCTCGCAGGGCCGCGAAATTGATAATATTGACCTTTTGATAGACACTAATCATTACTGGGAAATCGTCACGGTATCCACTAAGCGTCTCAGCTCCAAACTGATGGCAGTGGAGACTGTATTCCGATGGACAGTCCAGGGCCAGGTCCGCACAAGGAAGTCGACTATAGTCTACTCCTTGGCTGCTGGCGTGATGCGGATAGGAGTGAATGAACAAATATACAAGGAAATAGCAGTACAGCTAAAGCCTTTCTGAGAGCTCGAGGACATCGGTATCAAGGAATATGAGCCAGTTCGTCACGATGACGCGTCCTTCAGCACTATAAAGGAACCGTCAACTTTGAGAATGGCTGGTATAAGGTGTTGTTCCCTAAGATTTCGATGCTTTAGGAGCTTGGCGACAACTACGAGTGCGCCGCAAGGAGTCTTAAGGCACAGACGACGCGCCTCTTGAAAGGAGATTCGTTGATTTGCTAATACGACACCTGCATAAGAGACTACATAGAAAAGGACTATGCAAAGACAGCCAGGAAGAATTACGGCACGTCGGAGGGTCCGGTGTATTATATGCCACATCAAGCAGTTGTTCGTCACGAAAGCGAGACGACAAAACTGAGGGTAGTATTCGATGCATCATCAAGTGCCAAAAATCGCCTCTCACTGAACAATGTTTTGGAAAGTGGCCCAAACCTAAGCACAGAGCTCATTGATCTGCTGATTAATTTGCGCACTTACAACATCGCCATCGTTTCGCATATCGAAAAGGCCTTTCTCCACATATCACTATCAGAGGGCGATCGGAACGCTGTGCAGTTCCTCTTGTAAGCTATAACGCCAACAAAGGGGGAAGAAATTCCAGCTGTGGTGACCTATTGGATGACTTGCGTGCCGCTCGGTGCCACGTGGAGCCGATTTCTCTTGGCTGCCACGTTGCAACATCATCTTGAAGGACTGCCGGAACATTATGCTGAGACTGCGGGTATCCTGCGCAAGCATCTTTACGTGGACGACCTTGTAACTGGGGTTGAGAGCCTTCACAAGGGTAAAATCTTGTGCCAGGAATCAAAAGATATATTGACTCAAGCATGGACGCGGCTACACAAGTGGATGTCGAACGATTGCGACCTCATCAACTTCTTAGCGAATGGCAATGTGGCAAGAACGAGCGCTGATGCTGGACGTGCTGCAGCTACAAATGTATTGGGAGTAGGTTGGAATGATCAGACAGACCACTTTGAATACAACCTAATTTGACTCGCGATTTCCTCTCCAGAAGAGCCGACAAGAGAATTGTGCTGCAAGTCTCGGCAAGAATTGTCGACCCTTTTGGATTTATTGCTCCCACAACAATATGCATACATATAATGTTCCAGAAGTTGTGGGAGTTGGGAATAGGTTGGGACGATCCCTTGCCTGAAATATGGCAGCCTGAGTGGGACTGCTGGTGTAAGGAGGTTTCATGCATTGAAGGAGTGTCTGTTCCAATACTGATAGCGGCAGACTTTAGAAACGATAATACGGGGAAAGTGGTGCATGTTTTCCGTGACGCGAGCCCGAAGGCCTATGGTGCTGTCGCATATATCGTGACCAAGTCTCCGTCCGTGCTAATAAATGTCAGCTTGGTCATGGCCAAATCAAGAGTGGCCCCTTTGAAACGCCTGCCACAAAACGACTGCCACAACGCAGAAGGAAAGACGATCGGCCCAATGCGAGCTGAAGAAGTAATCCACGCCGGGAGATACTGGTTGGCTAAAGCTCAAGAAGAAGCGTTCAGCGACGACATTTCAAACCTGAAGAATCGAAGAGCGCTGCACAAGAGCTCTCCTGTTTTGCCTTCCAACCCATACTTCGATAAAGATGGTCTCATGCGAGTTGGTGGACGTTGCGATACAGTGATAACAGCGACCAGACTAAGCATCACATCGCTCTCCCTGGCAATCACCCTCTCACGTCACTGCTCCTACGGAAGGAACACTTGAGAATGCTGCAGACGGGCGCAGGCGATACTCTAGCACAGCTGGGCGAATCATATAGGATTATACGAGGACGTCAGGCCGTAAAAAAACAAGCAGTGCCTCATCTGACAAAAACAAAGTTGCGCTCCAGCTATGGAACCAGTAGCACAACTTCTAGCTGACAGAGTGAAAAAGGGAAGCCCGTTTGACATCGTTGGCATCGATTTTGCAGGGCCCTTGATTTGTCAACAGTCACGCGACAGCAAAAATGATACATCGCTATTTTCACCTGTGCTGTGACACGTGCCGTCTACCTTGAGCTCGTCAGCGACCTGTCGCCTACAGCCTTCCTCTTGGCCTTTAAACGCTTTGTGGCACGCCGCGGAGTTTGGTCGACGGTGTATTCGGACAATTCGCTCACTTCAAGCGTGCAGCCGGGGATCTAGAGGCCATGTTCATGCTGTTGCAAGCCGAGGAATTGTAGTCATACTTCGACGGAAACCAGATGATATGGAAGTTTATTGTTTAACAGGCAGCTTGGTAGGGCGGATTCTGGGAGCGGATGGTGCGATCTGTGAAAGTAGCACTGCGAAATGTGTTATGTCGGAGCAGCTTGAGTTTCGAAGAACTGATCACCGCGCTTTATGAGGTGGAAGCCGTGATCAACTCAAGCCCTTTGACTTTCATATATGATGATGCTCAAGAGCCAGAACCACTGTCACTGGCGCACTTCCTTGTCGGAAGAAAGTTGACAACCCTTCCTCCTCACCTGCTGCCGGAGGAAATTCCTGGTGGTGGCATGCATCTCTCCCGACGCTGGATGTACCGGACTGCCATGGCCGATGGTTTCTGAAGACGGTGGCGGAAAGAGTACTTATTGGAGCTCAGATCGGCAGATACGTGCCGACCAACGACATCGAGTAAACTGAAGAAAGGCGCGTTGGTGCTCCTGAGGTAAGACCGTTTGAAACGCCACATGTGGAAGACTGCCAGAATTAACGAAACATTTAAGGGTAAAGAAGGCAGGGTGCGGTCGTACAAACTGGTATTAAGGGGGCGAAACGAGATGAAGCGACCAATACAGCTGCTCTATCCGTTGGAGATTGTGGATCATTGAGCTTAATAATAGCTCGTTCATCCAGGGGAGGTTGTTGTATATCCTCCATTCTGGAGCCAAAGCCCCCCTCCCCGCGCTGGGGGCCGCCGACGATGTGACAAGGAGGACTCCCCCGAGAGGCGCCGTACACTTGACACCCATCAAACTGCGTGCCTTACTTGCGGGCGCGATCTACGAACAGCGACCGGCGGTACGGTGGTGCCGTCCAAGTGTGGAGCGGGTTCTTGCACGTGCGCGGTACAAGAATGCCTGTTTGGCACGGTGTATTATGACTTTCCACTTCTCTCTACTCTCTCGCCTTTCCCATACCTCCTAGTCTAAAATATAGCAGTCTTCTTGATGTGCTCGAAGAGAATGGACGTGTGTAATTTTTCATTCTCCGTGTCTTATTCAACAACAAAAGGAGTGCGCAGATTTCTTGATCTCTGTGTCTAATACAAGCGCCTTTTTCGAAAGCTTCTCCCACATCGCTCAGGCATTTACCCATCACATAATATGTGTGATCGAGTACAAAAGCAAATGTGGCAGGTCGCAGCATTTAATGAATTGAAACGACGCCTACTGTCGACACTGTTGCTTGCACATTTTCGCGAAGACGCCGATACCCAAATCCATGCCGATGCAACTAGCCTACGGCTTAGCGCAGTGCAAGTTCAGAGAAAAGACGGAGTAGAAAAGTTTGTTGCTTTCGCTGATTGGTCGCTGACGAAAGCAGAATACAATATTCTGTGAAGGAAAAATAGTGCCTTGCCATTATTTGAGCAAAGGCAAAATTTTGTCCTTACCTCTACGGCAGACCCTTAAAAGTAGCGAGCGACCGCAACGCCTTCTGCTCACTGGGAAACTTAAGAAACACTTACCGCCGTCTAGCTCAGTGAAGCCTCAGACTGCAGCGGTTCGAAGGCACTCATCTACAAGGTCTGATAGAAACATCTTGATTGCGACTGCCTCTCCCGCGCACCTATTCAGCCACCGCCTTAAGAAGACTTACACAATTACTCTTGAGTCCTTCATAAGGAAAAAATTACCGACGATTACGTTACTTCCTAATGCGAAATTTGAGCGCAGCAAATAAGCTGTTTCACCTTTTCGATAGATTGAGGAAAAGAAATCGAGCAACACATGTATGCGCTATCACAGAATTTTTTTTATTTTTCACACGTATTCCTTTAACAAAGACCCACTAATAGTTATTGACAGTCATGAAGGAAGCTTTGTGGTCGATGAGCGTTGCGATGAGCTTCTGCTTCAGCCTCGCTTACTGCTGGTTGCTCTCGACGGCGGCGATGAGCCTCCGCTTCCGCGGCGCGAACTGCAGGGTCTTCTCGGCGGCGGCGATGAGCTTCTGCTTCAGCCTCGCTTACTGCTGGTTGCTCTCGACGGCGGCGATGAGCCTCCGCTTCGGCGGCGCGAACGGCAGGGTCTTCTCGGCGGCGGCGCTTAGCCTCTGCTTCGGCGACGCGTACTCCTGGATCATCTCGACGGCGGCGACGGTAAGCTTCTGCTTCGGCGGCACGCACCTCTGGATTCTGACGGCGACGGCGCTGGGCCTCTGCTCTGGCAGCTCGTTTAGCAGCAGCAGCAGCAGCAGCAGCAGCAGACGGAGGACTTCCATCGGTCGTCTCGCTCATGGCTCAGAAAGAACTGGCAGATAATTTCGCAGTGGCGAACGGCAGCGGCAATTTCGGCTCGGGCGGTGCACATATACAGATCCGCCGCCACCGATCTGGCTCTCTGATTGCCACCGCACAGGGCGAACGGCAGCGGCAATTTCGGCTCGGGCGGTGCACATATACAGATCCGCCGCCACCGATCTGGCTCTCTGATTGCCACCGCACAGGGGTTGCATTGGAGGAGGAGCGAAGAAAGGAATTAAGTTCGAGCCGGCGCTTTGACAACCGGAGACTCGCAGTAAGAGGGGGGAGGGGGGCGGCGTGTACACCCAGCGGCAAACGATGGGGGCAGAAGCGCGCGCAGCAAGCGGACAACACGATAAAGGGAGGAGGGAAGAGATAGCAGCGACTGACTGATGCCGCTGACGCCGATAGTGAGTCAACCCCAGCTGCGGAGTTGGTTTCAGGGACAACGCCGCCGATGCCGACACAAACAATATGATACCCTCACTTCCGCAGCGCTAAGAACCAGGTCTAGCCGTGGTAAGGTGGTCACGTATTCGTCGACGTGCCGGGGCCTACGTGAAATAACCGGCGCGTCGGCAACTGAAGAGCACCCTATCCGCCACACAAGAACAGGGGGGGGGGGGACCCTTTCCTCCTCTTTCTGCATGGCGGCGACGGTCTTCTATGCAGTCACGTTATCTTGACTCTCTAGCGGCATCAGCGGCATCCAGCGGTATCAGTCGGTCGCTGCTAGCGCTGGGGACATGAAAGATGGGCGGAGCTGGTTACGAGGCCGACGACAACGCCGACGACGACGCGAAACCCAGGAACGGACGCCAAAGAGCTGCGCTCTAAAATAAGTGCCGAAGATTTCACTGAACAACAGGAAGGTGACCCTGAACTAAGAAGTCTTGTGGAGCTTGTGGAAGGGAAGACTGACCTTGTCTGGAGGGCAATAAAATGGCGGAACAACTTGTCCGAAAAGAAACACTTTTAGCCAATTCGTGCCACCTAGCTTCTCCTTGCGCCTTCAGCATTGCTGGGTTCCACGCGCCCTTCACCTTGTCCCAATGGCAGGGCGCCTTGGTTTCTCCCGTAAGCTCAATAGGACGCAGATAAAGTATTTCTGGCCTTGCCTGAACGCCAACGTCGCCAATTACGGCGGGACTTAGCGATGCTGCCAGCGACGCAAGACACCAAGGAAAAGGCCAGCGGTATAGTTACAAGCGATCTAGCCTCTCAGCCGACCGTTCCAGCGGAACTCGATGAACTCATTGGGGCCGTGTTCGATGTCAACATCCGTGGATAAGTCGATCGTCACGGCTACCGAATACCTTAGCCGCTGCGCGAAAACGAAGGTCCTGCCCAAGGGTGGTGCGGCCAAAGTGGCAATATTATTAGTGGAGAACATCCTTGAATGCCATAGCGCCCCGAGTCCTCATGAACCATAGAGGAGTGGCTTTTACGGTGGAGCTAACTGAAACTTTCCTGAATTATGGTCAGACAAATCACTGTAGGATAACCGCCTACCAACCGCAAACGACTGGCCTCACGGAACGCCTAAGCAAGACACTCGATACATGTTAACAATATACATCGACGTCGAACACGAAACGTAGTCTGCCATCTTTTGATACGTAACTTTGCCCTTACAGCTTGGCAGTTCAACAATACAACGCAGATCACACCATTCAAGCTGGTCTACGGAGGGAACACGACGACCACTCTCAACATCATGCTACCGCACCTCAGCGCGATAAGAATCCTGACATCACCCACTGGTCTACAGGGTGCCGAAGAAGCCCAGCAGCTTGCCCGCCTGCGCATCAAGAAGCAGCGAAGAAGGGACAGCCGAGATTACACTCTAGGCGACGCAAAGTGGAGTACCAGGCCTGCAACCGTGTTTGCGTTTGAACCCCAATATGGCGACGTGCACTCAGTGAAAAGCGACTTAGCCATATTTCCGACCATACAAGGGCCATTGTCGTATTGGCGCACTGGCCTATCAGATCGAGCCAGATGCATTCAGGCAATAACAGCGGCGCCGTGGACGCTCTGATAATGTGACGCACCTAACGGTCTCTGCATACGTTTTCCGTTAAGATTACTGTTCCGCAAAGTGCCGCGGCAACGGCAGCTTTCCACGTTGAATGTGACGTCCCTAGCCTTTCATATATGGAAGAACCAGCCTAGCAACCGATAATATTGTTGTTACAGTACCGCTATGGGTAGGCGACGCATAGTTAGGACTCCCGAGCAAGGTGGATAAAGAGTGGTTGTAGCTAAACCATTGCATGTAAGCATCTGCTTTCTGCGCGCGATAGGCTACGTAGACAACGTGCGCCTCCGTCGAATTGGGGAAGGCTTTCGCAAAGTGAATGCAAGATGAGGATGTCCGCACCAGAGAGCTCGAGACATTGCGACCCCCCCCCCCCCAAGAAAAAGGACTGGTTCCTCTCGTTTTACTGGAACCACTTTGGACTTGCACGCTACAGCTACCCCAACAAACCAACCACGCGGCATAGGTGGCGCTTGGATTTTGTGTTGGCCGCGAATGTGGCGAAAGTGGTCGCGGAACCTGTAAGAGTGTACCACAGCCACCAAAAAGTGATTGCCACTTCCATTACTTCAAAGCAATAAAGCATTGGATTCCTCTCTCAGCAGTTGTATTGGTGGTTTTCAAAAGCTTCTGTGGACATCCACTCTGTCATTCATTTTAGTTGTTTACTACGTCTGTTCAGTTTTTCGTTCTTGTTTTATGTTCGTAACATTGGGATGATGCTTTTCAGAGCGGGGCATTGACAGGCGTATTTGTTCATACTTTTTCCAGTGACCGCTATTTCCCTGCTAACAACTGTTAAAATTAATGCTGGGCAGAAGGCGTCCTTCAATGTAAGCTATGTTGCACTGTTGTGTTATGAATTTGAATGTATGTTATGTTATGATGAAAGTAACCCTCTCTGTTTTTGTCACCGATTGTACCTGCTATCTATGCAGTCTCCGAACCCGGTGTAAAGAGGCTGCACGCGGAACGCGAGTGGTCTTGTAAATTGAGGAAGGCACGCGAGCTCAAGCGATTGCGCTGGAATCTTTGACGTGTCATGTATAAATAGCCTATGCGCTTTACCCAGAAATCATGTTTCGGCGATCGACGCATGTGCGCGACACTATCGTTTCGACTAAGTGCAACTTATTTTCGTGGGCACACGTTCGCCCCATAAAGAGTTGGCGTTGTTACTCGCCGTGATACCAGCATTGAATTCTGGACCGTAACACCGACGTGACAATATAATTGACTTTCGTTTATGCTTTTGCTGTATGCTACATTCTGCTCATGGTATAATTTATTACGGCGTAAGCGGTGTTACAGCGAAGCTGTGAACGGCTGGGCTCCATGTATTTTTCGTGATGTGCTTCAACAATAAAATAGTTGGGCCTGGGCTGATCCCGGAGATCGTGCAATGCCGGGCCGACTCACGGCGGCGGTGAAGCAGGCTTAAAGCACTCCGCCCCTGATAGTAATAATGATAAATAATAGTAAATTAAATAAGAAGACAAAAATTGGAGGACGCTTAAGCTTCGTCTTCAAGAGTGGAACGCGATAGCTTTATCACACCCCGTTCGCACCGCCCACTCATTCGCTCTGCATGCTCTTGAGTCACACAAAGACGAAACGTGCGCCTGAGCAAGCGGAACGAACCAAAGAACTCGGTGTCTCGGAGGGAGAAACGATCTGCGCGAGCCAAACGTCGTGATCGGCACGGACAGCAGGGTCGCGACGTGCCATGAAGGCGGATGCGATCCTGGGGCTGACGCGTCGGTAGGATCGTTGAAGCCGGCGAGTGGCGCGCCACCTGTCGAGGCAGCGCCGTACATTGCGAGGAGGGGTTCTGTGTTTTCCGCCACATGGCTCTGCGTGTGCGCCAAGCTCAGAAGAAATGTAGCGGAAGCGTACTTCGCTACGCGGTTAACTGCGAGTTCTCTAATTTACATGCTCATTATTACCGATATACACCGCAGAATAACATTCTACGGCGCGTTTCAAAGACAACACCGCATTCACTAGAGGCGCTTTTGTCCCTGTTTGAAGCATCGAACTCAAGGCTGAGTGGTAGCGTCTCGGTCGCACAATCTGGAGGCCCTGGTTCCTTTCCCACCCAGCCCATCTTACAAGTTGTTTTTATTTATGAATTGCTTTCCGCCATTTGTCGCTCACGCGCAACGCCACCGACGCCGACTTTTCTGCGACACGAGTTCCTTCACGCTATCACGTTAAAAGCATTCCTTCAAGCCGGCTGGTATACTGCAATTTTTTGTGAACAGCCCATGGACTACGAGCAGGAGACGTTTCAATTTAAGCAACCGACAAAATGTATATACACCCATGCACCCTTGCATCGCAAGAGGACAATGCTAGTGAGGTATAACTTAGTTTCCAGGATTGCCTTCCGAATGAGCAAAGGCGGCTTGGGTCGGTCTAGTGCATATCGGCGACCACACGCAATTAGGTATTTCAGTGTCATATACTCGCAAATCTGTGTGTGACTTTCCAAGGTTCCTATAGCATTCACCAGCTGCTGTTTCTGCAATAACTCACTTTCGTTAAAAATCAGAATAGCTGAAATAACAAAAATGAAATGAGCTTTTATAGTCCGTGGCAGTGTTCAATTTCGAGAACGTCTTAATTATACTACCTCTACATTCATTTGGAAACAGATAAAACGATTCATCATTCTTCAGAATTTTTTAGTCAAAGCCAAAGTAGGCATGCACATCGAAGGTGGTATGAGGCTTTCAGCTTACTTTGAGTACAAACAGTACATCCTTCACGATTTCCGGAGCAGAGAAATCGCGGTACAAGTTCAGGAATCCGAAGTGGTGGATCTTGCGAGCCCAAAAATCATCGATTGCTTCGTAGAACTCCTGTGTCAAGAAGTCTTCCGTTGAGTACAGCCGCCTGAGAAAAGAAATACAAGGAGCGGCAGGGCTTTCTCGTGATTGTGGCGAAATTGGGCCAAACAAAAAAAAAACACGTTGATTCGTAATAATAAATAAACTAGTTTCGAGAAACAGGCATTAATTTTCACATATTTCTCCGAATATCAGCAAATAAAAAGTTGTGGCACGCTGCACACATTTTATTGCCGTCAATTCTATTTGCTATATGGTGGCTGCTAACCCGGCACCCGCCACTGCTAAGCATGATTCCACTGTCCAATGCTCACCCTTCCCTCTTGAATATCTGTTTTAATTGTACGCTAGCTATTAGGCCATCCTAAGTACGGTTGTTCGAACAAGGACACAATTTTTTGGGTGGTAGAAACTCTGCGGTACCTTTCTCAGGTGCCAAAAGACGACATGCAGTAAGTATGAGGGTGAGAAAAGACAATGAAGCTTATTTTTCGGGGTGTCTACCAAGTTCACATTTCGAAATTCCCTGAGTGATGGAGAACTATGTTTTATCTCAAGACGGGCCTCTGTTATCATATTGCCCGATGCTGTCAGTCTCTAGTAAGCATGTGAAAAAATATAAAAAACGACTTAATCCAATTTGAAAACTAAGGAGTAGTGTTTACGTTATTCAAAGAATAGAATGGAAAGATTAGTAAAATGCGCCGCAAATAAAATGTCTTGGAAAAAAATTGCAATTGGAGTCGGACATTCTCAAATATGAACAAAAAGGAGATGCATACAAAAGAAAATATTTTCGAATATGAGCTATTTCTATCAATTGATAGCAAGTTCAGTGGTATGAGGCCCAAACTTTCCCACAACTGAGATTCTCTCTCAACATCTCGTAAGTCAACCTCAACTGTCCTGACATACTGAGCACGCGCACGACGCCTCAGTGTTGTGTTTCACTACTTTAAAGAGTTTATTTTGGTTTGGATGAGGGACACCTGCATCTCGGCATCAGCCAACACTTTGTTTTTTGAGCTCAAGCTTCTTGAAAACGGCGGCAGCGCGCTTCCTTTCCTGTTCATTCCTCAATGCGTAGGTCCTTCCTGTTTTTGTTCTCCTTCCGCTACTCGTTCGCCCCACGGACCATTTGAAACATTGGCCAGTTACACAGTCCACGTCCGATTATTCGAGCTCCCTAGGGGGTGCGAAAACGTCCGAAACATCGGCCAGTTGGGAAAAATAAATGCATGCCATTTACTGCCCTTAAGGGCTCAAACCACCACAGGTCATTCGAAAACACTCTGAAGGCCTATTGGCACACGTATTAGGCATATCGGCGCTCGTACTCCGATAGGAAATACCGGGTGCACGCGTTTTTAATGAAGGATACATACTCTGTCCCGCGGCAATAGCTCCTCCCCACGCTTGTTATGCTTCACTGCAATATTTTCCCGTATCCTTCACCAAGTAACATTTCTGACTTTCTGAACAGCTGACTTTCGGGAACCGGCATTATACAACGCACCGTGCTTTCCAAACTTCTAAGCCAATTGCGAGGACCACAAAGGCGCAGTCCGTGCCTTTGCTGACAGCAGCGAATTCTTTCAATAAAAAACACGGCACCGAACGGCAAGAAGCTTCATAGCGAATGACGAAGCAGCTAGGCCTAGCGTTGACGCAGTCTAGGCTACGGCTGCCAGCGGATCTGCGTGCGAGAGCGCCGGTTCGAGGACGCGAGGTAATCAAAATGATAGCGCTGGTGGCTTTGATTCATGCTGTTTCGGACTTGCGGTCACGGCAAAACCTCCGGAAAATCGGACGGCGAAGAGTTCTTGCGTCCGAAATTTCAGACGTTCTGATACATTGTATTGACTCTATGGAGTACGTGCTAGTGCCGCGAAGTCGTCCAAATTATCGAGAATTCAGAAAGTCGGTCGTTGACTGTACAATGGCAGCTCTTCACCCCGACGACGGAACCTCAAAGACGATTCATTACGATTCCGGTCTGTTACTCGAGCCAGCATTACCGCCACTTTCGATCCTTTCAATAATATTACAGCTAATTTTCCCTGATAGGGGCACAAATTGCCTGAGTTTTCCCTGAGTTTTTCCAGACTACTCAAGATCCCTGAGAATTCCCGGATTTCCCGGTTGGTAGACACCCTGTTTACTAAAAGTCAGCCTGCAAATTTCTGACTTGGAGATAACTGCATAATCATGATGTCACAGCTGGCAGCAACAGTTGCCGAATCCGCCTGCGTGTAAAGCTTTCGTCATTATTCCTCATTATGCCATTTCCAACATGATCAACTGAGAATGGT
This sequence comes from Dermacentor albipictus, assembly GCF_038994185.2. NCBI lineage: Eukaryota > Metazoa > Arthropoda > Arachnida > Ixodida > Ixodidae > Dermacentor > Dermacentor albipictus. The sequence continues at coordinate 99,526,671 of NC_091830.1, forward strand.
AATAGTTTGCGCATGCTTGCAGTGGATCATCTGCCGTCTTGCAAGTGCAGCGATAAGATGGATACGTGCAATTGTTTGCTTCTGCGGTGACCGTTCTCACCGACTAGCAAATGGTAAACAATATCATTCAGCGGAAGACGCGCCGGCATGGTTTGTAAATTACGAAAATCTTATCGTTCATTCAATCTTCTGTGTATGTCTTTCCCGAAACATGTGTGATTGATGAATCATGCATGAACCGTGATTGCATGCGTAACACGTATTGTGTAGTCGTTTCTAGAAACCACGCTGGTAACAGCGATTACACTAGTTCAGCGGCGTTCTAGTTCAAGCGAAAGGACGCCATTCAAAGCGTAAGAGCTTACGCTAGCCGGTCACTGCCAAAAGCCGAAGCACGTTATTCTACGAGGTAGAAAGAGTGTCTTGCGAACGTTTGGGCTACGACAAAATGTCGGCCTTAGAAATACGGGAGGCACTACAAAGTATTCGCTGGCAAACTTGATGATGTGTAGTGTTTTATGGCGCAAGGGCCAAGTTTGGCCAAAGAGCGCCATGACAGGTGGTAATGTTGACGATGTGTTGTGGATGACGTGCACAATGACAGCATCATGGTAAATGAGATATGGCTGTAAAAGGGCCTAAAAACTTCCGCTGTAAGTGGGGTAGAATACATAGGTGCTAAAATAATGACGGTGACTAGGATGTGATGTGGGCTATGGCAATCGGCTTTCGTTAAAACATGATGCAATAAAACTTAACACTGACAACAGAGTTTCAGGAGAGCCCTTGAAAGCAGGGCTGTTAGTCTTGTGCTTAAAAGTTGCCTGGCCAGATGATCTTCAGGGTGTCCGTTTCGGCTAAAAACTCTAAGACTGTTTGCAGATTAAAAAGAGGTTCATCGCTAAGAAAAAATGCAGGGTGAAGGGGTAAATTCTCGCGATATGCAGCAGGGAAATACTTTTTCCTCTCTGTTTCTAATGCAGGGCACTGAATAAGAGCATGGAGGACAGTGAGATTATTGCCGCACTTAACACAAGTTGGAGGATCGTCCCCAGTCAAGAGATGAGAGTGGGTTCCGTATGTGTGGCCTATCCTTAAACGGCAAAGGAGTACTTCCTTGTACCTTGCTATTTTCCCATTTATCCAGTTCCCCAGTTTTGGTTTTATTATGTGAAGCTTATTCATTGCCTGTGTGTCCCATTCGCCCTGCCAGTGATTCCTCAATTTACTGCGTAGAAAGGGCTTTAGGTCTGTGGCAGGGATGGGGATATTTGAATCTGCATGACTAAAAATTACTGACCTAGCGCTTTCGTCAGCAGCTTCGTTGCCTTTTATATCTTTGTGGCCAGGTACCCAGCATATGACAATCACTTGATTGCACATATATAGGGAGCACAACAGACTGTACAGCTCACTCAAAACTGAGTTCTTGTATTTTCTTGGACTAAGTAGGGCTCTGACTACACTCAATGAATCTGTAAACACAATAGCCCTAGAAAGTTTTGTGAGCCTTATGTTTTGTATAGCCGATAGTATAGCGTAGGCTTCAGCTGTAAATATACTTGCGTGTGGATTTAGTGCCCCAGATTCTGAAAATGAAGGTCCCAGAGCTGCGTAGGAAACTCCTTTAGAGGACTTGGAAGCGTCTGTATAGTATTCTGTACAGGAGTACTTCTCCTGAAGTTCACGAAAATGGAATTGTATGTGTGCTTCTGGTGCCCTCTTAGTTATTTCTACGAAGGAGACGTCGCATTCAATGGCCTGCCATTCCCATGGTGGGAGCAGGCGAGTGGGTGCCATTTGGACATTCTCTGGGACTAAGACACCTGTTTCTTCTGCCAGTGTTGTCAAACGAAGGCTCAACGGAGGTCTAATAGTTGGGCGGTTACGAAATAATCTGGCTGTAGACTCTTCATGAATAAGTGAGTGACATGGATGCTGAACATCTGATTTGACCTTGAGAGCATAGGAAAAGGTTAAATATGTCCTTTGGAGATGTAATGACCATTCATTACACTCCACATACAGGCTTTCTACGGGACTTGTCCTAAAAGCGCCTGTAGCCAGGCGTATACCCAAGTGGTGAATGGGATCTAGCATCTTTAAAGCACTAGGTGCAGCAGAGCTATATACTATAGCTCCATAGTCGAGACGGGACCGTATAAGGCTTTTGTAGAGGCTCAAAAGGCATCTCCTGTCACTTCCCCAAGATGTGCGGGACAAGAGCTTTAGCAAATTCATTGTTTTCAGACATCTCGCTCTTAGATATTTAAGGTGAGAGACAAATGTTAGTTTAGAGTCTAAGATGATTCCTAAAAATTTATGTTCGTGGCTGACAGATAGCCGTTGTCCATTAAGATAGATAGCAGGGTCAGGTAATACACCTCTCTTTTTCGAAAATAGAAGGCATGTGCTTTTTTGGGGGTTTAACTTGAATCCATTCTCGTCAGCCCACTTAGATATTTTGTTTAGGCCAAGCTGTATATGTCGCTCACAGATAGAAATGTTGCATGATTTAAATCCTATCTGTACATCATCCACATACACTGAATAAAACATTGTTCGTGGAATGACGCTATAGAGGGAATCCATTTTTACTATGAAGAGCGTGCAGCTCAGTACACCACCTTGTGGCACACCTGTTTCCTGCGTAAATTGACGAGATAGTACTTTACCAACCCTCACACGGAACGTACGATCAGAGAGGTAGCTTTGAATGAGGTTCAAAAGATTGCCTCTGACACCCATACTAGACAGATCACGAAGAATTCCAAAACGCCAGGTTGTGTCGTATGCCTTTTCCATATCTAAAAATACGGCTAATAAAAACTGCTTGTGCACGAATGCATCTCGGATATTCGCCTCCATGCGGACAAGGTGATCTGTCGTACATCTACCCTCCCTAAAGCCACACTGCATGGGATCTAGTATTTTGTTGCTCTCAAGATAATGAATTAGGCGTTTGTTTACCATTTTCTCAAAGAGTTTGCATAGACAGCTTGTCAGGGCTATAGGCCTGTAGCTGCAGACCGAAGTTGGATCCTTGCCCTCTTTGAGAATAGGAATGACGACTGCTTGCTTCCAGGCAGATGGAATGTAACTGGCAGAGAATATGGAATTAAAGAGTGATAGTATTGTTATGTGTGTTTCGGCGTGTAGGTGTTCTATCATTTCATAAGCTATTCGATCGCTTCCAGGAGCTGATTTATTGCAACAGTTCAATGCAGCCTGAAATTCCACCATGTTAAATGGCCGGTTGTAAGGTTCATTTTTATTTCCTTTCCGGTTCAGAGGCTGTCGTTCCGCTTGTCGCTGATATCTTAGAAATGTGTCTGAGTAATGGGATGAGCTCGAGATGTATTGGAAATGTGCCCCTAGCGAATCAGCTTGGTCCTCAATAGTGTCTCCTTGTGTGTTTACTAAAGGTAGAGGGTGAGTTTCACGGCCTTTTATTTTGTTGACCCTATTCCAGGCTTTCCGTTCGTCTGTATATGAACTGATGCTACTAATGTATTTTTGCCAACTTTCCCGTTTGGCCCGGCGGCGTGTTCTTCTACCTAGTGACTTTATTTTCTTGAAATTGATAAGATTTTCGGTAGTTGGAGATTCGCGAAGGTGATTCCAAGCCTTATTTTGATTTTTACGAGCTTCTTTGCACTCCGCATTCCACCAGGGAACACGTCGCCTAGTGGGCGAACCATTTGATTCAGGGATACACAGTGACGCCGCATCTACTATAAATGCTGTCAGATATGCCACGGCGTCATCAATAGAAAGTGCAGAGATGTCTTCCCAGGTCATGCGGGTAAGTTCTTTATAACGTTTCCAGTCGGCTGACTCGACTATCCAGCGGGGGACGCATGGGGAGCATTCATCACGTTTTGTTGATTTTATGACAATTGGAAAATGGTCGCTGCCATATGGATTCTTAAGCACGTTCCACTCTAGATACGGTACGAGTGTACCAGATGCAACACTCAAATCGATCGATGAAAATGTTTTGTTTGCCACGCTATAGAATGTAGGCTCTTTATTATTTAGCAAACATGCACCTGTAATGAAGAGGAGGCTTTCTACTAGGCGTCCCCTGGCATCACAACGACAACCTCCCCAAAGGGTGTGGTGTGCATTGAAATCTCCGACGACAATATAAGGTTCCACCAGTTCATTGATAAAGCTTTGGAATTCTGTTTTTGAAAGATGGCAGTTTGGAGGGATGTATACTGAGGCAATCGTTACTAGTTTATTAAACAGTATCGCACGAACTGCAACTGCCTCTAGGGGTGTTTTAAGTTGTAATTGTCGGCAAGCAACACTCTTATCTACAATTATTGCCACGCCGCCGGACGAGGCAAAAGCGTCGTTGCGGTCTTTTCGGTATATGGCATACTGCCGGAGAAAGTTCGTGTGTGAAGAATTAAGATGTGTTTCTTGGACACACAGCATCTTTGGATTATAGTTATTTAGGAGTTCCTTAATGTCGTCTAGGTTGTGGAGTAAACCCCTGACGTTCCATTGTATTATCTGCGTGTCCATAATGTATGTGTTTTGTGCTGCGTGTCAAAGAAATTTAGATTATATAAGCTCACGAGACCTTTTCAGGCCCCTTGATGCGAGCTCTCTCTTTCTTCCCGGCGCGCTCGAGGGAGCTGCGCCGGTCCTTGGGCGTCTGAGACGCCGGATTTGTGCTTGTATCCATCACCTCGTCTGAGGCGGTGGATTGTGCCCGCGGAGCAGGCACTTTCGCGGGAGTGGTGGGCCGATCTGCACGAGCAGTGGCCCTGGGTACAACAGGCCCGGAGGTCTGCTGGCCCTCATTTGCGGGCGACGGAACAGCGTTGGCTGTTCCAGTCAGGGGGGCGGATGGCGTGACCGCCGTCACTCTCCGAGTGACTTGGGCGGCCGCCGAACGATGTGGCGCTGCCCCCCGGCGTGCCACCTCGGTGTAAGAAGGACTGGTCTGATTGTTGGAATGGAAACGTTTGCGTGCCTCTGGGAAAGTCAGATTTAGTTTAACCTTGAGTTCTATTATTTGTTTTTCTTTTTTTCCACGAAGGGCAGGATCACGAGTAAGCAGGGTGATCTCCTTCACAGTTGGCACAGTGGGTTGCTGAACTGCAAACGTCAGAAGAGTGTTCGACGGAGCTACACTTGGCACATGTAGCACGCCCTCTGCAGGTTTGGGACCCGTGCCCAAAACGTTGACACTTAAAACATCGCCGTGGGTTTGGAATGTATGGCCTGACACGTAGCTCGCAGTAATCGGTCTCGATTGATTCAGGAAGAATGCTGGTTCCAAAAGTTATGATAATGTGCCTAGTTGGTATTTCTTTGTCATCTCTTCTTATTTTAATTCTTTGCACCTTGACAACGTTCTGCTCTTGCCATCCTTCTAGTAATTCACTTTCACTAAGTCCCAGAAGGTCATCTTCCGAGATGACCCCGCGCACTGTATTCATTGTCCTGTGTGGGCCTACTGAGACGGGAATGTCCCCAAACGCTACAAGTTTTGAGAGTCTGTCGTACTGTGGCTTGTCGCGAACTTCGAGAAGAAGATCACCACTTCCCATCTTTGTTACTTTATATCCTGGGCCTATTGCTTCAGTGAGGGATTTCGCTACAAGAAAAGGTGATATCATACGGACAGTCTTAGTTTCGTGTTGACTGTGAACGACGTGGTATTTCGGGAAGGACTCTTTTGGTTGCATAAAAAAACTGAAAGGTTCATCGGTGCGCCCCCTCTTCAGGGAGCGATCAGGTAATAGGGGAAAAGCTTCAGCCATAAAAAATTGGAAAATTCGGCGGCGATGGTGGCCACCCACCACCGACCCCAACAAGGGGACGCTACAAGGTCGGGAAAATACCTGCAGACGGCAGCCATGCATCGCCGCTATAACCTAATATGCGATACCCAAGGTTGGATAACTACACCAGGTTAACCCTCGCCACCTGGAAGTCTGGAAGTAAGAAGAAGCGAAGAGAAGACAGGAAAGATTGAAAGTGAGAGAGAAAGACGAAGATTGAAGAGGAGGACAGGAAAAGGTGACTGCCGATTTCCTCCAGGTGGGTCAGCCTGGAGGTGCCGTCTATGTGAAGCCGAGGCCAAAGAGGTGTGTTGCCTCCGCCGGGGGGCCTTAAAGGTCCAAACACCCAGCATCAGCTCAACCTCCAGGATCCCCTTTTCCCCAGACACGGCTAAGCCGCGCACGGCTACACGCGGGAGGGTCCAACCCTCGTGTGCTCGGGTACGTGGTGTCGCAACACACCAAACGCCTGCTGACGCAGACGCCCCTGCGGGGTCGCTGGCAAACTTAAAACATCCTTCAGGACGCCTAGCACGATGGAGTCTCCGACTCCAGGAATTATAGATCATCATGGTGTGGGAAACTGGGAAGAAGAACTCTGACGCTGACTGCCTGTCGCGCGCCCCTATTGACCCGCTACGGCTAGGCGAACTGGACGACGATGCCTTCTTAGGAACAATAACTGCAGACGAATTCACCGAACACCAACGAGTAGATCCGCAGTTACGAAACCTTGTGGAGTACCTAGGGTCAAGACTGACGTTGTCCATAGCATATTGCGGCGTGGAATGCCTTCGTTTTGCTTGCTCAACGACGTCCTTGTGAAAAAAAAAATTACCGACGATTACGTTACTTCCTAATGCGAAATTTGAGCGCAGCAAATAAGCTGTTTCACCTTTTCGATAGATTGAGGCAAAGAAATCGAGCAACACATGTATGCGCTATCACAGAATTTTTTTTATGTTTCACACGTATTCCTTTAACAAAGACTCCACTAACAGTTCTTGACAGTCATGAAGGAAGCTTTGTGGTCGGAGAAATAGACTGATATATGTTCGACTTGGTACACCAATGCTTGATTCTCAGAGACGAGATCTATACAAGTGCCCCGCGAGGTTGTCACAGCCGTGGGACGCGTTACGAGCGAGAGGAACGGGATGTTCTCCCGCATAAGTGTTAGGAAATTGCTGTTTGTCTTTATGTCAACATTAAAGTCCCCCACTACTAACATCGGTGTGGATCGATGGACGGTTAATGCGAGTTGCAGGAAGTGCACGACGTCTTTCGTGAGTGCGGTAGCGGACTCACGAAAGCGGTATCAGTCGGTCGCTTCTAGCGTTGGGGGGATGAAAGGGGGGCGGAGCTGGTTACGAGGCCGACGATAACGCCGACGACGACGCGAAACCCAGGAACGGACGCCAAAGAGCCATTTGTGTAGCCAGCCCTCCTCCACAGTCTCTCCTCCTCCCTTCCATCATCCTCCCTCGCCCGGAGAGCCGACAGCGCGCATGCGCGGCGGCGGAGCAGCAGATTCGTCGGCGACCTGGTTACGAGGCCGACGACAACGCCGACAACGCCAACGCCGACGACGACGACGACGCGAAACCCAGAAACGGACGCCAAAGAGCTGCGCTCTAAAAAACTTCTCCCTAAGCAGCACAAACTGCCTCCTCGTTGTGCCAGCACCATTCCTGCCTGAAGTGCTGCGCGACAGCCAGACCACCGGCAGCTTGGGCTTTCCCGTAAACTCAAAAGAATACAAGAGAATTACTATTGGCCGCGCCTTGCTTCCGACGTCGCCCGCTACGTCAAGATATTGCGTGACTGCCAGCAACGCAAGACACTGCCAACAAGGTCAGGGGGATTGTTAAAGACGATCGAGCCTCCTTGTCGACCGTTTCAGCAGATCAGGATGGGTTTTTGGGACCGTTTCCGATATCACCATCTGTAAACGAGTGGAACTCGTGGCCACAGACTACCTTGCCCGCTACGCCGAAAGGAAAGTTCTACCGAAAGGAAGTGCAGCCGGGGTGCCGAAATCCTTCATCCGGAGAGTCCTGCTGCGACATGGTGTCCATAAGCCCTCATCACCGACAGCGGAACGTTCTTCACTGCAAATGACCCAAGCCGTTCTGAAATACAGCCAGACAAACCACAGGAGGACAAATGCCTACCAGCAGGAGACCAATGGTTTTACGAAGCGGCTGAACAAGACCCTCGACCACATGCTTGTAATATACGTCGGCGTCGAGCACAAGACTTGCCATGGACGTGAGCACAAGACGTGTGAGTCCTGTCATTCGTAACCTTCGCTTGCAGTATGGCGGTGCAAGAAACAACGCTGATCGCGCCGTTCAAGCTGCTTTCCGGCAGGAGCCCGACAACGAATATCGACGCCATGTTGCCGCACGTTACCGACAAAGAGACTTTCCACGTGGCCGCTTATCTCCAGAGCGCCGAAGAAACCTGATAGCTCGCCAACCTGAACATCAAGAATAAGCAGAGGGCCGACAGACGGCACTACAATTTTCAACGAAGCTGCCAGAAGTACCAGTGTGGAAATCATCTTTCGGTTTTGACCCCAATACGCTGACTAGGACTCAGAGAGAAACTGTTTCGAAGCTATTTAGAACCCTACAAGATCATCCGCAGTATTGGGGCACTGAATTATGAGCTCGAGCCAGACGGCATTTCGCAGTCACAGCGGCGCCGCGCGCGACCTAAAATCGGTCAAGTTGTGTGCCTTAAGCCGTTCGATCAGCGCTAATGAACTTTGGGACTGTTCCTGTGTTGCTTTCTTACTTAACTAAGTATGCTTTTGTTTCTCGCACTCTTTTCTGTTTGTAGCATCGGAACGGTGCTTTTTAAGAGGCGGGCATTGATACGTGTACTCGTTTGTTTTTCCGGTAACGCGCCGTGGTTACTCAGTGGCTATGGTGTTGGGCTGCTGAGCACGAGGTGACGGGATCGAATCCCGGCCATGGCGGCCGCATTTCTATGGAGGCGAAATGCGAAAACACCCGTGTACTTACATTTAGGTGCACGTTAAAGAACCCCAGGTGGTACAAATTTCCGGAGTCCTCCACTCAGGCGTGCCTCATAATCAGAAAGTGGTTTTGGCACGTAAAAACCCTACATTTTTTTTTTACGGTGATCGCTTTTCACCGTCTAGCAAATGTTGAACGCTATCGCTCAGCGCAAGACGCGCCTGCATGCTTTGGCACTGACACGAATGTTATCGTTCATTCTATCTGTTGCGCTTGTCCTCACCGAACATGCATTGTTAGAGTGCATCTACGCCAAGAATTGTGTAGTAGATACTGGAAACCACGTGGGCACCAGCTTTTACAGTAGAACCTCGGTCGGCTGATGTATAAAAGCTGTCGCGCTTGACCCGCTGATCAGATTTCGGCGATCGTCGACTGTGTTCGTTCGCCCATAATGAGCCACTTAAGTTACTCAGTTTTGTTGCTGTGACTATTACGTGACAATATGTAGCAGCCGACGAAGCCCGTGAAACAACCTATTGCTGCCTAAGTCAGGTCCCCTCACAGTCTATTCAGTATCCAGGTGGAACTCCAAGCAACAAGGCAGCGCCGCGGAAACGTTATCCCAGATTACAAGCACAGTCATTTGTGGCGATCCACATCGCCAGAGTGGGGGGGGGGGGGTAATGAGAGAAGAAGACGATGAGGTTAGCCGGAGGAATGTAGCAATAAATGAGTTCTACCTGCAGTACCCTAGTGAAATCTTTACATTGGCGCAGTCGAAAACAGGAACCTGTGGAGAATATGAACGCCGCGTTGAACGAGGGACGAACTACCATCGAGGGCTATGAACCAAGTGACGAACAACATGCCGAGCCGCTGGAGGGTGTGACCAGGCCTGAAGTTCTATGGACCATTCCAAGTGCCTACGGGTTTACGGCTGACGACCCCGTCACTAAAGGTACCGCTCCCGCCTCCAATGAGCAAGACGAGTCTCAAATTCGTTTTAAAGAATCCATCTTAACCCATGAAGCTAAGCCAGTTGTAATGCCGCCAGAGAATGATATAACTGTTCTTAGCGCACTGCTTGACCTTCTGAAATGCCAGATAAAGCAAAAGCAGCAGCTAGTAGATTTTCTTGTTACGCTGTCATGATCTGGCAGCAAGAGAGAAGGGCGTTTCTTCTAACTAGACATATTCGATGGAAATTTGTCAGGTGTACATACCAGGCTTCATTTTTATGAGTATGCTTCCCTATTGAAAATCCCAGCATTGCCCATCATGAATTTTATGCTGGGCATGATGTAAAATGATGTAAATGATGTAAAATGTTCTGGGCATGACGGAAAACATGGTGGTGATGTTGGAATTCATCGTGGGTATAATTGGTGGATGGTGGGTACAGTGGTAGATGGTAGGATGTATTGGTGGGATGACTACTGGGTGACCTGTGTAAATGGTGGGTGAATGCTGGGCGTGCTGGGAGGATGGTGGGTACATACTCGGTGAACTGTGGGAATGGTGGGTGAATGATGGATGTGCTGGGTGAATACTGCATGTACGTACTGGGTGAAATGTAAATGGTGGGTAAATGGTGTGCATGCTGGGTGAATGGTGGGTGTACTCGGTGGTTCGTGAAGCACATAGTGAAGAAAAATTTTGCTTTATAGCATAATTTCTACAGCTTGATTGCTATGATATTTCAACCACACCAGAGGCATTTTACTGTCAAGCAGGAACAAGGTACTTATTGAAGAAGGCAAAGAAGACAAAATTAGTCACAATGTGACGTCATGTCCCACTTTGAAAACACAACCTGATGAATATTTATTTAAATATTGAGACCTCTTTAAGGAAAATTTAAATTTCTTAGTACAAAAAAAGAAACGTTTGAAAAAAATACTTCCTCAAGCGGGATTCGAACTTGGGACCTTAGGATCACGAGCCTTGCACATACCACTGCACCACGGCGCTGTTAGCTTATAGCGAACATTTTGGCTATGTCAACAGTAAAAACCGCTATCTGCGTTGCTGTTTACATTTGTATTTTAAAAGCCAAGATGCGGGTTCCCTCCAACGCGTCAGCTGCCGCATCTCTAGAAGAGCACAAGTGTTGTTACCATCGACAGGTAGTACATCGTGGAGTGATAGAACATCGCTTTTACGATATGCATATTGAATAAAAAATTCGGAAATAGACAACGGTGACCGGGGACATTCTTAGGGTTGTTACTGCTAATTTCGACAGTTGTCTTTCGCTCTTTACACTTTTGAGCGCGCACATAATTCGTGTGCTCAACGCAAAATAGCTACATAAACACTCGTGGATGAGTCTTCATTCTGACAGCATACTGACTTCTCACGGCAGCGCTGTACCAGATTAATGAGACTCGAGCGAGACAGGTTTTCACGCAACTTTGTGGAACAACTGAAAACTTCTTTACCGCTTCGCATAAGCTTGTGCAATAATTCTGGGAAATTAATTAATGTGACAGTGTAACCACATATGTAAGTCCACAGGCCTGTGTGCCACATCTTACCAAATAAAACAAAACGGATACGCAGCCATTCCCGCAGATGGTATGATTTTGATCAGCGGCCGATTTTGAGGAGGCGCCTAGGTGCCGCGTCGTCACGGCACAATTATAACAATTGGCCACGTCGACTTTAATACCGGTGTCGGTGCTATCAGCATCGCCTGCTTGAGAGAAGCACGGTTTAATACCGCGCAAGAGAAAAGTACAGTGCACACCACCGATGCGAAACTGACAAACCATTTTAAAGGGCAGCGATGGAAAGCGCTTCTGTTGCGACTTCAGAACTCTTGACCGTCGCGACCGGATGTTTCTGTTGCGACGTCAGAATTGCTGGCGTAATGTCAGAGTCGCTGTCATGATAGAAAGCTGTTGTTCCGACTTCAGAACTCTTGTCGCGACAGAACGTTTCTGTTGCGACTTCAGAGATCTTGGTCTTCGTGACAGAATGCTTCTGTTGCGACATCAGACTTTCTGGCGTAACGTCAGGAATGTCTGTCAACTACGGAAACGTGAGGAACTTCTGTCGTACAACAGAAATTTCTCTAGTTGCGACATGAATTCCTGCTGTCTTTTTCAACTGGGGTACCTTGTGGATTCTATCGCAGACACAAGTAAATCGCAAAGCTAATGAAGAAACACTGAATAAAACCGTGCATAAGCAGCCGCGTCTATTCGTTGGAATGCACGGTAGCACTTGGCTACGAACATATTGTACACCGCCGCACATTTCTGGCACCCACCACATAGGACACATTCACGCGGCAGAGACATGCGGTTTTTTCCAGGAATATTCGTGGGCCGCACGATTAATACAGAAGGCATGGACGACAGGAGCGCAATACGCACACATTCACCACACCAACACGAAAGCAATGCGGATGACACGGGTGTAACCCGCGCCACACGAGTGCTTAATCCTCGTAGATTTGATGCTTTCTGACTGAATAAGTTACAACGCGCACGGAAACATCGCACACTGGACGTGTACCTCCGAAATCATGTCAACAATTTCTAATGCTACAGTAGAAGGTGACGAAAGCAACAAGTCGTTTAAAACGAAGTGACGGCGCAGGTAGCACGGGTCAATGCACGGGCAGTAGCGCAAGGCGTCGTGGGTGGGCATGGATGGGCTTCAAAACAGCTGAAAGTAGGCGGAAAACTTTCCGGAAGGGAGCAAAGACTTGGCTCGCCAGCCTCGACCAGGCACGGCGGACCGCACAAGCCAGTGGAGTTCTGGGCTAGGGGCTCCACCCCCTCGCTTTCCACACCGTTTTTTTTTCTTTTTTACTAAACCTTTTTATACATATTTCTTCAAATTACAGCCCAGAGAAGGCTTCCTAAGAATGGCATACGCGAATCTCGAAGGCCATCTTTTTACTCCCCGCATGCGGCGGAAGCTCCTGGAAATCGAAAATATGTCATAGAATTTCTTTCTGCGCTAAAGTATAGCGGATAATATAAACTGTGCGATGGTTGTTTATGTATTGCAACATTTATATGCAATTGGGTGCAACAAGGCACAAAGCGAGTGTGTGCTGGTTATTATTTTAGTCATCGCGGAGGCCAACTAAACTCCCAAGTTCACAGGTAGCGCTACCCACCACCCCATTTCAAAGTGGTTGCTCATAGTATCCATCCACCAGTCTTGTTCCCTTGTTTACATGTGCTGTCGGTCGTACGAGTTGCTACGATGTGTTTGTTTGATCGTGTTTTTACGTTTGGTGTAATGAATTGTGACTTAGTTCGCGTGCACAAAAGTGCCAGAAGATAGCTTGTGTCTCGCTGCAAACTCGCGGTATGCGTGGTGCGCCAGGCGAACGTGGACCAACGATTTTCATGCCATGGAGTGCGTTCCCTTTGTCAGTGGTGGTTGTGGAGAATTCGGTGGACGCCGCAAAGAAATGATGCGCATTATTAGCGTTCAGCAGGTCGTCCACTACGCAACTGCACGCATGCGGGAATAACTTTGCAGCTCCGGCAACTTGGAGGGCGCTTTTCGACCGCATCGTACCATTTAAAAGGTGAGTACACGCATGGTGTGCTTGCTTCTCGTGTGTGCCTAGAGTGCCTTGCGGGCGCAAGAAATCGAACTCCCACGACGACATTGACTGTGCCGATGCTTGCTGAGCGTTGGGTGACATAATTTGCTTGCGCAAGTTTATTGGCCTAATGCTAAATTTAAAGTCTTGGTGAGCGCTTCCTTCCGGTGAGAGGGATTAGGTTCGGCAACAGTCCTCATTTGCGCGAGCTGCCACTTTTCTGCTGAAGTTGGATAATAAAGACTCATCTGCCTCTTTACCTATTCTTACTGCAATGACGTTTCCTCTCTTACTTATGCCTCGAGGTTGTAAATAATGTCTGTTTACGCGGTTGTTGGTTTGTGAGCAGTTATTGGGGAAAAGTGTAAACACCATGCAAGTGATCTTGCGCGCGACAGCGACGCGATGTAGATGGCTGTCGCGCTAGCTCGTTCCGTACAAGTCGTACCCTATGCGAGCGACGACATTGAGAGCCGTCTCCCCGGTGTTGCCGGTTTGAGGGCAGCAAATACGCGCCAATAGTGTGCTTTATTAATTTAGTTTGCTGTGTTTTACTCAAAGGAGCAGCGTAAAACATTTCTTTAAAGTCTTGCAGTAGGTTCTTAACCTTGCACGTATGAAAATAGTCGTTTGCTTGTTCCGTGCAACAAGCGGTAGTACTCGACTGATGTAGTACATCCAGTTCCGGCTTCGCGCTATTGTCTGTTCGCTCATAGCACTTCTGGGCGACGAGCGACGAATTCTAGATTTCCAGAACCAGGCGACAAAGAACGAGCGATATGTTCGCGCGACGGCCCGTTTTCTCGCTCAAAGCCGTCGCGCGTCGCCGTCGCGCGCAAAAATCTCCCTCATAAGGTTCGGGCAAAAAAATTTGAGCAATTACTGCTTGCTACTACTACAGCTTACGTTTGCAGACAAGGTGTTTTGACATAACTAGAGATGACAAGGGAAGGTTGCTTAACTGATAGCAAAAATGAATTGTTACGTAAACAAACATTTGTTTGCAATGTACTGTAGCTGTAGGTCTTAAAAATTTTATTGTCATGAAGAGGTCTCTATTATCACAATATTCATCAGTAACTTTGACCTTGTGCTCTGTTCCCACCCTGCAGTGGTGCAAACATTGTTTTTGGGACTTTTTCTGTGCTCCTTGCATGTGTTCACAATGACTTCTTTAAAGTGCCACTGCTATAAGTTAACACAGAACCTATCTTGCAGTGGCAAGGCCGTGACCAACAACAGTGTCCACGTCAGGGAGGAGCTATGGCTGCAGCAGCACTGTGTGTAATCGGATCGTCTGGTCAGGTATGACTGAAGTGTATGTGTTTGCAAAAGTAGGATCTCGGTATCATTCGTCAATAAGTTTTTGGACATATTACTCAGCAGTGCTTACTAAATAGGCTAAATATCTGGTCAACTTTATTCAACTTGCTGCTTATTTGTGTTTGTAGACATTATGTACACATTACCTTGTTCACTTTAAAACTAGACCTAACATGTCTTGAGGTATATTTTTTCTTGCATCAATCACTTCGCTGCGCGTTACATTTTATTTTGCTTAGTACACATTATATCTACCTCTTGTTATTTTGTTTTATTGATTTGAAACTTTCCTGTGTTATACCTTTTATATCCACTTTTTTTTCGTTTAGGCTACACGCTTGTGCAGTTTCTGCACACATAAGGATTAAAAGTGTAATGGGCCAAATATGTCACAGGTCTAAGCATGCAGCATGCTTACCATTGTTTAACATTGGTATTACACTTATTGTGAGGGTTACTTGCACGAACAAGACTAATTGAAAAAAGTTGGACAAGACAGTGCACTAGACTTCAACTTACAAGCTTTATTCAGAAAACACACAATGAGGCCCTACCTTATGCTCCAAAATATCTACAGACAGATGCATAAATAAATGTGCCACATGGGAGGAAACCAAATGCACAACAAAGCCAATACTGCCCACCATAACAAGCCATTACAAAGCATTCAGCAGGTTCTTCTCAAGGTAAAACAAACACTCCTTTATCAGTGAGTTCCAGTGAAGGAGTGCTTACACATTCATCAACAGCCTTTGAAATGCCAAACACCAAATATTTCCTTATCTAACTGCCTGCCAAACCGTCTGAGCACTTGCTTGTTTTGAAAACACAGGTAGCATTTACGAGCACATCTTCCGCAGTGATCAGCCAAACGGGCAGTGCCTGCTAGAGCGTTTACAGCGTTCTGGTCTCCCTAAGCCTCTCATTCAAGAACCTGCCCTTTTGTCCAATACAGCACTTTCTACAGGGAAGTGAAGTCTTGTATACCACCCCCACATTGCAGTTAAAAAAGTGGATGACATGCTCCTTAGTGCATGTACCCTGATTCCCGGCGTTGCTTACCAACCTGCACATTCTTGCGAGCTCTAGGCGACGATAGTCCACACAGAAACGAATCGAGCCATCTTTTTTCTTAATGAGTACTACGGGCGATAACCAAGGGCTGCAGGATGGCTTGATAACACCACGGTCAAGCATGTCTTCAACTTGCTCGGTGATGACACGACGCTCGGTGGATGACACGCGGTACGGACGCCGGCGTAATGGTGCGTGATGTCCCGTATCAATGTGGTGAGAGACGGTACTTGTGCGGCCTAATGATGCTTCGTTCCAGTCAAAAGAGGCGTGAAAATCATTTAAAAGAGTAATTAGCCGCTCACGTTGTGTCGTCTAGAGGTCATCGGCAATGGAGCTACAAAAAACATCCGGTGGTACTCGGTTAGATGGCACATGGGTTGTCAGTGCTGTTACGTTGGCAGTAACCACGTCGTCGGCCATAGGGAAATGCACTTTAGCGTCAGCGTCCACAAACTCGACGGTACCAATAGTCTCGCCACAGTGCAAAGCCAAAGTGTACGAATTTGGATTTGAAATGAGTATTTCTGCAGCACTATGGTGAACTGTGAGCAGGGCGAAAGGCAACAATGTAGGCTGGCGGCGAATGAAGACGGCAGCGGGTGTAAACATGACCGTCGCTTCGGCGAGCGATGCGCATGAAAGAGGGACAAATACAGCACTTTGAGGAGGAAGGTCAGTATCTGAAGCTACACAGATCCTGCTAAGATCCTGAGCTTGAAAGTCGTGAGATGGCAAATCGCACAGAACGGAGAACTGAACCTCAGCACGTGCACAGTCAATGACGGCATGATGGCGCGACAGGAAATCCCAACCGAAAATCACATTGTGGGAGCAATAAGTTAGCACAAAGAAATCAATTGAATACAATATGTCTCGAATCAACACCCTGGCAGTGCACATAGCGACTGGCTGTTCTAAGCAATGGAACCGAAGGCTTCATGGTCACTTTCCGCAATGCACGACAACGCTTTTCACTAATCACGGATACAGCAGCACCTGTATCGACGAGCGCAAAGGATTTGATGCCATCAACGGATACTTCAATAACGTTAGCGGGGAAAAACGAGGACTTTGATGTTTCGACGATGACGAAGTTCGTGCCTCAGGAACTGCGGAAATCAGTTTTCCACCTCAGTAGTACTGGCACTGGGTCTACGAAGCATAGGTGAGAGTGAGCACCGACGAGGGGAAGGCGAGCGACGAGTGCTGCAGAGGTGTGACTGCGGTGCCGGTATGTCATCAGCGGAAAGGTCGGAAATCGGAACTGGGTCGTCGCGGGGTGCCCACGAAGGCCGGCAAGTGCCGGCGGCAGAAGTGCACCACATGACCCGAGGTACCGCAGGCATTGCATAATGGACGGTTGTCAGCAGTGCGCCAAGGATTTGGACCCTGCTGCTGTGCACTGAAAAAGGGATCCGCCTGCTGGCGAGGTGAAGGTGGAGGAGAGAACACAGGCGGGCGAGGCGCTGAAGGCGGAGGAGAGAACCCCTGTAGACGAGGCGCCCGTGCAACGGCTTCAGCATACGTCAGAGGCACGGCCACGGGAGCCGGCTGACACGGAGGTGGAAGAGCTTCGGTCACTTGCTCTTGAATTATCTGTCGGAGCGCTGGAGCCAAACATTGAGAAGGCTTCTCCGTGGTCGGCAAATCGAGAGCTGTCATGTGACCTCCTCGCGCACAAATTCTTTTATTTGCGTAAGCAATGTTTTGTGGTTTTCGCCAATAAAAAATGCTGCTAACGAATCTTCCGTAGGCGGTGGGCGCCGAGCTAAGATGCGTTGTTTCCGTAGCTCGTCAAAACTTTGGCACAAATTGATAACTTCGGCCACGGTACGCGGATTCTTCGCTAACAACATCTGAAAGGCGTCCTCATCAATGCCTTTCATAATTTGTTTTATCTTGTCCTGTTCTGACATTGACGGATTCACGCGCTTACACATGTCAATGACATCTTCGATGTAACTTGTCAAAGTTTCACCATGATGTTGCGCACGCCCCCGTAAGCGTTGTTCTGCGCGAAGCTTGAGCACAGCGGGGCGCCCGAACACTTCTGCGAAACTTGTTTTGAATGTGCTCCATGTTGCGAAATCGTGTTCGTGGTTTCGGAACCAGAGGTTCGCGACGCTGGTTAAGTAAAACAGCACGTTGTGCAACTTGGTGATGTCGTCCCACTTGTTATGCTGGCTCACCCGTTCGTAAGATGACAACCAATCCTTCACGTCATGATCATCGGTGCCTCTAAAGATGGCGGGATCACGCTGGCGCAACACATTGGATACGATGACCGCCGGCGGCTGTGGTGCATCTTCCTGGGTGGTTTCGTCAGGCATGGTCGCAGCAGTCGGTAGCGTCCGGCTTCGGAGTTCCAGTTTCCGAGGTCTACCCCGAACCTCCACCAAATGAAAGGGGGTTTATTGCAGCTCGTACGAGAGATCGCAAGTAGCTCTTGATCGCGAGTCCTAGCCGTTCGCATCAGCAGCCCGAGCTCGGGTCTCGCGCCGCAGCGGTGGCAGTCCGCACAGCGCCACATGCATGTTACCCACTACATTATATATATATATATATATGCTCACTGCGAGAATAAAAAATTACCGACGATTACGTTACTTCCTAATGCGAAATTTGAGCGCAGCAAATAAGCTGTTTCACCTTTTCGATAGATTGCAGGGTCTTCTCGGCGGCGGCGATGAGCTTCTGCTTCAGCCTCGCTTACTGCTGGTTGCTCTCGACGGCGGCGATGAGCCTCCGCTTCGGCGGCGCGAACTGCAGGGTCTTCTCGGCGGCGGCGATGAGCTTCTGCTTCAGCCTCGCTTACTGCTGGTTGTTCTCGACTGCGGCGATGAGCCTCCGCTTCGGCGGCGCGAACGGTAGGGTCTTCTCGGCGGCGGCGCTTAGCCTCTGCTTCGGCGACGCGTACTCCTGGATCATCTCGACGGCGGCGACGGTAAGCTTCTGCTTCGGCGGCACGCACCTCTGGATTCTGACGGCGACGGCGCTGGGCCTCTGCTCTGGCAGCTCGTTTAGCAGCAGCAGCAGCAGCAGACGGAGGACTTCCATCGGTCGTCTCGCTCATGGCTCAGAAAGAACTGGCAGATAATTTCGCAGTGGCGAACGGCAGCGGCAATTTCGGCTCGGGCGGTGCACATATACAGATCCGCCGCCACCGATCTGGCTCTCTGATTGCCACCGCACAGGGCGAACGGCAGCGGCAATTTCGGCTCGGGAGGTGCACATATACAGATCCGCCGCCACCGATCTGGCTCTCTGATTGCCACCGCACAGGGGTTGCATTGGAGGAGGAGCGAAGAAAGGAATTAAGTTCGAGCCGGCGCTTTGACAACCGGAGACTCGCAGGAAGAGGGGGGAGGGGGGCGGCGTGTACACCCAGCGGCAAACGATGGGGGCAGAAGCGCGCGCAGCAAGCGGACAACACGATAAAGGTAGGAGGGAAGAGATAGCAGCGACTGACTGATGCCGCTGACGCCGATAGTGAGTCAACCCCAGCCGCGGAGTTGGTTTCAGGGACAAAGCCGCCGAGGCCGACACAAACAATATGATACCCTCGCTTCCGCAGCGCTAAGAACCAGGTCTAGCCGTGGGAAGGTGGTCACGTATTCGTCGACGTGCCGGGGCCTACGTGAAATAACCGGCGCGTCGGCAACTGAAGAGCACCCTATCCGCCACACAAGAACAGGGGGGGGGGGACCCTTTCCTCCTCTTTCTGCATGGCGGCGACGGTGTTCTATGCAGTCACGTTATCTTGACTCTCTAGGGGCGTCAGCGGCATCCAGCGGTATCAGTCGGTCGCTGCTAGCGCTGGGGGGATGAAAGGGGGGCGGAGCTGGTTACGAGGCCTACGACAACGCCGACGACGACGCGAAACCCAGGAACGGACGCCATAGAGCTGCGCTCTAAAACACTTGGTCGTTAGTAAGCGCTGTGGTCTCTGTCCTTCTCTTCGTCTTGTCGCCTAGCGCAGTGTTCGGCTTAGGGCTCATTCACACAGGCGACTGACAGTGGTCGCTCGACAAGTTGGCCGGAAAGCGACCAGTCGCAAATGATCGCAAAACGGTCGCTTTTCTCGAAAAGCGACCATCTTGAGTCAGCCGCTCTCTGCGCGAATTTTCAGTCGCGCGACCGTGGTCCCAAAACTGATAAACCAATCAGCGACGCAGCGGAAGTGATCTTTCATGTGTACATCCGGCCTCCTCCCGCATCGCGGCAGATTCCGCGTAGATTCCGAGAGTTCTCGCTGAGAACGTTATTCTCCGCGAGTGTAACTTGGGGGTCGCGCTCAGCCAGGCTCACCGGGGTGAACATGAGTCGCCTTCGGTCGCTTTTTGATCTCGAGTCGCAAATGGTCGCGCGACCTCCTCAAGTCGTCGGTGTGAATGAGCCATTAGTATACAGCACACAAGCATGCGCGTTGTCCGCGCTGATTGTGAAACCTTTGGCGAGGGTAATTCGCACTTAACCACGGGTCTGTTTTAGCGAACGCTTAAGCGGAAACTTCGGGCTACGTTTAACGAAATTTATTTTATCTAGTAGCCACTGTTTGGCTTAGGGTCTACCTATAGAATCGTTTAGGGTCATGACATTTTTTTCTCAATTTTTCCGAGCTGAGGCCCTTACAAGTGGCCGAAAAATGCTGCCGGCGCAGCCTGCGATTACTGGACATGCCGGATCCCCGAATGTTCCATTGCATCAGCTGTTAACGCGCAGCTTTCGCGATCGAGTAGGGACATGCCGAAGTACGCTGCGCGCGAAAATTTGCCGATGAGCGTGCCCGGCATTGGATCACCGAACGTGATTATTACTATGGGAAATTTATTTTTTCAAATTATGGGCTACCAAGTATAGAGGGTGTGGCTCTTACACGGGTGGGGCCCTTACAGCCTTCTATACAGTGTGTACATTGCGAGGCAAATAATATTTTTTGTCGCTTCTCGCTTTCCAGAAGTATATTTGTGAGCAGTGGCAGCTGCGTTTCTATTCTATTTACACATACGTTCTACTGTAAACTGAAAGCTTTTTGAAAATATTTTACGCTTACTCAAACGAAACGGCGCTACACAAAAATGAAAACATATATAGAACGGCGTTCCATATATTCGAACATTTAACTTGCTAAATTCATGACCCAATAAATGTGTGCAACTATAATAAAGTAAGATTTGCAGTGTTAGTAGAAGTGTTTCACACACCAGTACCTATTTTATTGAACATTCAAACAGACAGCTGCAACTGGAACCTTCTTTATGTATGAAATACACCATTTGACAAAGTTCTATACACTTATTTTTATATGAATGCAGAAATAAAATGCAGGTACACATCGAGCACCTTACCGTATACGTTGTGATATTATTGTGGCAAACCCTTCCCTTTAGGTAAAGTGAAAGTATTTTCTCCGAGTATACACGAAATACTACGGGTAATTGTGGCGCATATTATTGCAAATGCTGTTTTATTGTATATACTAGGCCAGCTTGTCAACGTTTTAAGTTCCTTTAGTTCGTTATTTTGGTAATACTGCTAGGGGAGGCATTTCAGGGAGTAATAAACGAATGCAATAAAGGGTGGAGGCACATGCTTACCTGAACATGAAAGAGGCACCGTACAGGGTCTTGTTAGCGTGATAGGCCTGGTCTACGAAGTGCCGTGCGCTCGGCTCTAGATTGTCGTAGCCATCGGCCAGGATGTTCATGTTGTCCTTGTAGAACGACTCGTAGAACAAAAGGTCGCAGAGGCCATCAGGCGGCAGCACCGACGTTTCAGGACGTAGCATGTTCGAGACGGTGCAGACCACTGTGCCTGCAGGTGCCTGTAACGCCGCTGTCGGCAATGGAAAATGTATTTATTCACTTATCTATTTAATGCATACTGCTAGCTTTATATGTGAGCCTGTGTAGCAGGTCGGGACACAAATATAACAATTATAGTGGTTTTAAACATGGTTGAATTTGTGTTGGCAATAGTACATATTGTGAACAAGGGATAAGGGCAATACAGACGTTTTCTTGGTTGTCAGGTTAAAGGGACCCTGAAACGATTTTGACGATTTTCTACAAACGTACTGAGTCGTTAGAGTAGGTCCTTCCGATCATTAATTGACACATCTAAGTGCTATGCGTAAAGCGTGTAATTTATTATAAGGTTTTAAAAATGCACATCGCTGCCGATCGAAGCACGCTGCTCGGCGTAATTTTAAGCCGCCCCTACCCATATGACGGAAATCACCCATATGACGTCAGTGGGTTGAGCTATCCGATTGGCTGACCAGGGCGCGTGATTGATAATTTTTCCAACTTTATGGTAAACAAATAATCTTCGTAATAGTTGGAATGTGAGTTCATTTGTTTTTATAAAAATAAAGTAACATAAAGAGAATGCACAAGAACAATTTTTCAGTACACTTCAGCACTTCCGGCACACAGCAAGTGTCGTCTGCTTGTGATACAACGTACTCCATTTCGACGAGAGCTCCGCGGTAAGAGTCGGTCTCAGTCTTTTCGCGAGCACTATGATTCGACTTTGTTGTCTTGTGGACTGCAAACCTAGCGACCGGCTATATGTCAAGCTGCGACATCGTGTCCCTCTGCAAGGCAGTATACAAGCGAACTGGCTGCTGCGCATCGGACTGCCGGTATCCGATCGGCGCCAGGATTTGCGCGTTTGTGGCCGTCACTTTACACCGGAAGATTACTAACGCAATAGCGTTTCGCGAGTACGGTATTAGGGCAAACGCAAGCGCAAGGGGACAGGGTCTGGCCTCTTGACTGTGCCGGGATGAGCCACGAGATGAGCAGAAGGGCAACTCTGAATGGTCTGCATGGTGCAGCCACCTGGTGGCACAGAGCTCAACCATACACAGTAGCAGCAACGAAGCGTATTCTTCTTTGCTGCTGGTGTGTATTTTTCACAGGAGTGTAATCAACACGTTCATTTATAAATGTTTAAAATGTTTTACACTTGGTTAGAGCAATATTAGCGCTTTCTTTGACTGGTTAAGCGCTGTGCCAGCAAGTGTCTGGACCATGCAGACCGATCAGGCTGCTCACGTACGTCTACGCTAAAGTTACACTGGCCGTGTAGCTTTCTAAAGTGTGCGTTGTAGCTCATACGTCGTCGGGACGTTCTTTTGCGTTGCTTGGTCTTGCCTCGCCATTGCAGCTTGTCTTGACGGTTCTTGCTCCTGACGCCGTTGTCGTAGCGCACACCTCGTGAGCACGGCTTTGTGATCACTGACGCATAGAGCGAGCGGCACAGCTATCGGTTGCAGATCAGTTACCTTCGCGACGACCAAGTCAACATAGGTGCCCCAAATCTTAGTTGGTTGCGTGCCCCACGCATTGCTGAACCATGTTAATCCAAACTCCGCATGCGTGTACTCTACAATCGAGTTCTCCCGCAAAATGTTGATGTTGAAATTCCCGACGACGACAACGGGAACTGTTCCGTAGCGTGTGACGGCAGGCCCGTTCCCGCGCAAACTTCGGAAGGCGCTCACGACGGACGGCTTTTTCCTAAGGAACATAAGCAGGCTTGGCCATTCTGGAAGCACGAATGAGGAGGAAGAAGTGACGGGTTTTGTTTATGCCGAATCGAGCCTCTCCCTGACCTACTTTTCGCATACGCTCATTGGCTGCTCCACTCACTCGCCCTATTCTCGGCGCGGCGCACCTGCCTGTGTTAAAGTCCCTTGATAATTTGAAAGTACCGCCACTCTTTGAACTCCATCGCCGCCGCGCGACCTCCTCGCCTCCTCCTCGCCCCTTGCGTGTCCCCCCCCCCCCGCGGCAACCAGTTTTGCCCCCGTTTTTCTGCATCACGATTGGTCTCCCTGCCGTTGCCCTTGGAAACGCGCGGATCTTGAGTTTTGCTTGTGTTTTTATTTTTCGTTCGCGCCATTTTCCTCCTGAGCACGGCTGGCTCGGTGCTTTAGCTTCGCGTAGCGAACGTTGTGCGCAGTGTTTCTGGTCTATGTGCTAGCGCTATGCCGGGCTGTTGTGCATATAACTGCAGCAAGAAGCCTGAAGATGGTTATGCCATTTTTATGATACCACAACGAAAGCGTAACGGCTTGCGTAGGAAGCAGTGGCTGCATGACATTGGCCGAAGCAACTTTGTTCTGACAAAAAACAGCGTTGTTTGCGAGCTGAGGAGTCTTTCCTAAGGCCAGAATACATGGAGCGAACTTTCACGACGAAGTTCGGGCGGCAGAAAATCTGCCGCGGCGCGACGCCGTATGTTCGTCGGGCTGCGCTACATGGAGCGAAGACACGGCGGCCGCCGCCGGCGAGCCGCTGCGTTGTTATCAGTGTGGCTAGACGAGGCAAAAGCGCTGTAGTGAAACACATGACAAAAAATACTTTAACGACAACTATTATTGCTTTTGAATTGCGGAACACTCTAAAAACGCGCAAAATTTTGTTTAGAAATGTCCCAGAGGATGGCACGCTTCTGAACAGCCGAAATTAATTTGTCGTTAAATTCCAGCCGCGCCTCTTTGGATACCACGAATACGAAAAGCGGGAGACCAGCGTGAACGATAGAGCGCGATAGGGATTCACGGACAAGCGGGGAAGCCAGGTCGGAAGTCGGGGCGGATAGTGAGACCTGATTGGCTCGCTTTGGGGCGCCGCTCGTTCGCCGCTTCCGGTATCGTCGACGCCCGACGAACTTTTCTGCGCCAGCTAGATCGGCGGCGAACGCCGATTTCTCCGCCGCCGCGCGTCGCGCGTACGCCGCCGGGCGTCCAACGCCGACTATTGCTCGCATATTCGCTCCATGTATACTGGCCTTTATAGCTCGTAGCAAAGCATCCCGTAATGCTGCATTTTTTTTATCATTCTTCCGGCCTGCTCACCAGCGTTTTTGTTGCGGTTTTCCTTAGTATACTTAATAATCTGGGGTGGCGCCATCACTTCGCACGTCGCTAACTGTTGTTATTCAGTCGGAAGCGCAGTATTATTGATTCTGCTTTGCGCCCTGAAACAATTAGTGGCAACTATCCCCGTAGTATTGTAGGTGATGAGCGTTCACTAGTCAAAATTGAGCTTTCTTTAGCTTTTAAGGCGAAAGCCTTTAGATCTTTATGTTTCAAGGTCGCGTTCTAAACTGGAAGTATCACGTGACCCAAGGAAAGTCAGAGGGGACCCAAAGCATGTCCACCCCTGTATGAGAGAATGATTACCCAAGTTAATTAATGAATCATTAGTGGTTGACATAAGGTGGATTAGTGAGGATTAAGGTTGATTAGAGTGTATTAAAGAAGATTAAGGTGGATTAGAGTGCATTACGAAGGATTAAGATGCATGAATAAAGATTTAGGTGCGTGGAGGAGAATTAAGGCGGATTATGGTGGATTAAGGTGAAGTCTTGATGAAAGGGTATTAAGACCGATTGGGGTGGATTAGGGTGCATGAACAACGATGATGATGATGATGCGTGTTGTTTTGTGGCGCAAGGGCCAACATGAACAACAATCCAATCACTAATCAATCATTACATTGGTAATCATTAATCATCTCTTATACGCGGCTGCACATGCTTTGGTTCCCTTCCCGCCTTCCTTTGGTCACGTGATATTTTCTGTAGCTCACAACGGGACCTTAAAACAGAGGTCTAAGGCTTTAGCCTAATAAGCCACAAACAAAGGGATGTGTCACATGCAATACTAGACCAGACGCACGAAGTAAAGCATCTGATCATGTGGCAGAAAAATTGTCTGGAGTACAGAACTCGCCTCAAAGCTCCCTTTAAAGCAGTATACCCCGTTCATACGGCTTTAAAGTGACACTAAAGGTTACCAGAAAGCCAAGTTAAAGTGGTAGAGCAATGTTCTAGAACGTCTAAGGCGTCAATATAATCGCGAACAGAGCTTTAGTAACCGAGAAATGGAGGTAAATGCATGACACGATTTGAGACCCCCCAGCGACATTCCGGTACTAAACCGATGACGTAAGGTCTCCCCGTAATTTATGTTACTAATACTCAACTACTCGTATTAAAAATATCATTTCATTCGATTATAAGACGGAAGAAAATGCTACTTGTCTACGTCTACTCGATTCTAACAAAAAAATGAGATTTTGACGTTACCCTTCAGTAGTATGGGTGGTCGAAAGGTTTCGTTTTCGCTCGACTCTGCGCGCACGACTTTGCGCCGCGCACGCTTTGGAGTTTCAGTACTTTCGTTATCGCGTCGTGCTGTGAGGGTTCTGCTGGCTCGCGAAACTTTCATTTGGAACAAGCAGCGAGAATGCCACGTCCATGTGATGTCGTGGGAAGCCCTCGTTGCTTTCCCGCTCCGGAGAGCCGGTGTCGAGGCCGCCGTCGTAGTACGCAACGACGCCGGCAGTGCGAGCCCTCAGCAGCAGGTCGCCCTCGTCGGTGCTCAAATCGCTGAAGTTGAGCCCACCATCGCGAGCCAATCTGTCGGTGTCAGGGTCCATTGCGACGAGCGTCGAAGTTTGCGTCATAGAATGAAGTACCAGCTTATGGGCGTCTTGCGCTGGAGCTTGAGGTATAGTAGCGGCGCCTGGTGGCGGTGCGGGAAACGACATCTGGGCCGCTGGGGCGAAGCACGTTTCTAGGCAGAGTTTTGCGTCGATTCGCACTTTTTTATGCCCTGTTGCGAGTGCGGAAAAGCTCGTCACTTCTCACAGACCACGCCGACCACGCTGCGAGCTCGCCGCAGCCTATAGTTTAACGAAAACGGACTTTCCGTGTGCCGTGGGACGTAATGTGGGACGTAATTAGTTTCTCCTTCCGCTAGCCACCATACTCCCGCTTTCGCTTTGCTGTCGGCTCTGTTTCTGGCCGCGCGTTTGCGTTTTGCGCAGAAAAGCCGTAGCGCCGTCTGCGGACGCCGTTCTACTCACCGATGGCGCAACGTCACTATGAGACCATGATGTCAGTTCTCCTCGATCGGAGGGCGGGCGATTTGAACTGCGCTAGAGGTTCGCGGACGCTTCAGAACGCATTTTCTCTTAAAATAAGTCTCTCCTTGCCACGAAACAAGCGTTTCGAGGGTTCTGTGATGGTATTTCAACAGTCCACGTTGACTTAATAGTAACCTTTGTGTCCCTTTAAGAAAAAACCAACCTCCTCATAAGCGTTGCCTCCAGCATTATCGATGCTGTTATTAGCATTTCTCAAAATTTTCAACCCTACTGGGGCGCGCAACTGGCCCAATATAACACGCCTCCATAGAATTCTGCGGCCCGTCCGCGGGAGCCCAGGAGGAATAGCGTGCCGTGCGTAGCCGGTGGGCGAGGAGAATCGAGGAGGAAAGCGCCGTGAGGAGGAGAGTGTCGCTACTTTCAAATTATCAAGAGGCTTTAGCCTGTGTCACTCTCGCCTCTCTCGCTACCAGGACACGTGACCAGCGTGACGCCAAGCTGCACGACGGCACGGGATCGACCAAGAACAGTTCCGCTGTTGAAAGAAAAGTCGCCACGGTGAGGATTCCATCCGCTGCCCCACCGCTGCTGCTATCGCTCCGTACCCGAACGCGCTAACGACTGCATCACCGTTGCGACAGGCCGCAGTGTTCAACATCCTCGAGGATGTGTACGTAGTCGGGCTCGGCCTGGCGGGCGGTTCACTAGATGGCGCATGATATGAGTGGCGCCACTGTCGGCGCTATGGAGACTTCGTCGTCCGAAGTTGAATCAGTTGAATCACTCGGGTCTGTACATCATCAGGCGATGTAGCAATGCGTGGCCGGACGCGCCAGTTCACTGCTGATGAAGTAGGAGACGATCGCAACGCGGCGTGACGTGCGAATCCAGCTGCTGCACGGTGACTGCTTCGGTGGAGATGGATAGATGTGTGCTGTACAGTTCATCGAAACGGGACTTGTGGCTGTGCCTGCTCGTGGCACCAAATCTGTCTCAAATGGTCTCGGCAGCGTTCGTGTGCGTACTCGCCGCTCCAATAGACGCAGTCACTACTTCACGAGGCACTGAATTCCACTTGGCGTTCGAGAACATGCATGCTCACTGCACGAACTAAGGTATGCCCCGACATAATACTCCGATCACAATGCAATGCTACTCTCGATCAATTCGGAATTCGGAAACGCAGGCGGCGTCGCCGAGCCTATGGTGCACGATGACGAATAAGATGCAACGCGCTGGGGTATCCATCGGACGACGAAGGACGACGAGTACGACAACCCCCCAGAGTACGAGGTGCAATTAGCCGACGAACCCAATGAAGAAGTGCATTGTGAACACCATGGTGCCGCTCGGTAAATAAAGTCATCGCTCGGCAAATTGGTGCCATTGTGCTGAAAAGTTGTTTCATCGAGAAAGAACACTCAACCCAATGTAGAGGTAATATCAGACATCCGCCGAAACGCAGGGAACTGCTACAAAGGTAACCCATACGCGTTACTCGAAAGAAAAAAACCTCGCAGTTGCAGAAAAATTCGTCCTTGTCGGCGATATGAACCCGGGACAAAACGCTGTTGCAGGGCAGTTACTCTAGCATCTGAGCAATCCAGGCGACTAGCAGATGGCAGAGCAAAGTCGAATTCATTACCAACTCGAAGAAAAGGCAAGAGTTTGACATAATAGTTCTGCGCAAACCGCAAGGGGGAGAGAGTAATAAATAAAAGGAAAATAAGACATCCACCCGAACGTAGGAAATTGCTAAAAGGAAACCCATACGGGTTCGTCAAAAAAAAAAGTCCCGCATTTGAAGAAAAATTCGTCTTGGTCCGGGATTTCAAGCCGGGAACACCGCCTTTCCGGGGCAGCCGCTCTACCATCTCAGTTAACCAGGCGGCTGGTAGATGGCAGGGCGCAGTCGAATTCATTACTCTCTATACACTACTCTCTTCACTTTGCGGGTTCCCGCAGAAGTATTACGTGAACGCAATGTGTGTGTGGCCGGCTTGTCTTCTTGCTTTGTTGCTACCTCATAAGCAGAAACATTAAACACGGAGGAGGCGGGAGATGGAAATTCAAGACGATGAGTAATACGAGGAGACGGTAAAACCGGCTCCCGGTTTTACCTTGTTCTAGTTTTGCTCAACATCACACTTGAAAACATAAAGCAGCTGCACTGAACTCAGCAACACATGGCCTCAAAACTAAACTCAGAGGCATTATCATCGACACACTCAGTCACAGGTAATGTACTCGCATTTACACAGCATACAAATTGCTCAAGCGCCCTCTAATTATTCTTGTTACACCAATGTTACATCTATGAAACGTACTTCAACTCTCATCCCGGCAGAAATGTGCAGGATTGCGTCTTCTTTCACAAAATTAGTCAGTTCCACTCTCAACGCACTGTTTCTGACACGTCTGTCGTGCATGTCATCCCGTTTTTATCGTAACGCAAAAGCTGGTGACCATCTTGACAGATAAAGCTGTACCAGCGTTTCTTTGTAACAAAAAGACGTTTAGATTGGCAACACCTGGCTCCTTCTATCGCCACCAACCCGGAGAACGTCAGCTTCAAAGCAGCCGTGCTCAACACTCTGTAAAGCTTTATTGTTTAAAATGTTTGTTATTTGTTCGTTTACGTAACTCCTTTCCGTCCTGCAATTATTTAACCAACAACACTTTAAGACCTTCGCAGCTTTTTTAGAGTAGCTTTTTACTACCGGTGCTTTTGTTCGCGACTTCGCTGCTTTCTCAGTTCCTGTTGACAATCTTCTGACCTCAGGGACGTCTTTAGTCTGGTCCAGATATTAGGGCCGATGCTGTGCCATTTTGGGTCAAATGCTTCGACTATCCCACAACCTGGCGCTGTCCTGCTGCAGCGGAATCATGGAATCGAAGAGCAAATCGTAGCTTTCGCGTGCTGTCGTCTTTTTTCTGCCATGTGAAACTGGAAAATATAAGTGATCCGTGAATTTCATTTCATTTTCCTAACTGAATGTCAACTTTAGATGGACTTTCGTGCTTTTGTTGATGCCTTGTGATTCGTACTTCGTAGATTTTCGTGCTGTAGGCGTGTGAGTATGGATTACTAACTATCCAGGCGAAAAGAGTGCGGAACGCATATTGGGGGACACAGAGAACAATACACAAAGCAAAAAAGACCTGTACTTCATACAGATGATTGGAATTCTTTCTCCTCGCCCAGAATAGCATTATACTTGAGTATGCCTTCTAATTTAGTGATGTCAAGAGTTCTTATACCTATTTAGTCTGCGTCATCAGCAATTACCTATTTTGTAAAAACGGTAGTACTTTGTCCTTATCGTACCGTTTTGTACAAAAGAACAAACTGGTAGTGAACGATCTATTTCTGTCTGCTCTAGTAGCGCACGGCTGCGCATTTTTGCATTATATATAAAGTAATAGTTAAAGCGGTTCCCAGTTTCACGTTTAGAAGCAACTAATTTCCATGTTACGCTTACTTTCTCGGCTGCTAAGCTCTAAATGGATGTGCACAAAACTTCGTGAGGCTATATTATGTTTTCTGTTTATTTGTTGTACGCATACATTGCTTACTATTCCGTGTATATTATAGGGCACCTCTGCCTGTTGAGGTACATTACATAAGTACACGGACAGTGCTCATACGAGAAATGGCATTTTCCACGTGCCTACGTAAATATTGGCAGGACACATTTTAACTATAATCATTAGGACATATCTCGCTGTTGCCAAATTGGGTCCGAGCAGTAGAAGAGTTGTTTGCTTAGTGGAAATGCCAAGAGAAGCATCAGTTCGACATGTCTATTGTCACATTTCTTTAAAAGGGCGTTGGTGTGGCAGGTATGACGGCTTTTCGCCGCTAGCAGGAAGCTATTGCAGCACTTATTTGGAACGAGAGTGAGTTTCACAGCTCGTGCAGGGCCATGCATGAATCATCACAACACACTGAACGCTTGGCAGCACATTTCTGGAGACTGTCCGTTTATGACGGTTGGTGTTTAATAGTTTTATTGTTTTACGCGCACGCGTAACTACACTCATGGACATCTTTCTGTGGCTATGAAAAGAAAGCTACGGAGGCAAAGCGCGCACAAATAAGAGCGCTTCTTAAAAGAGTCCCGCGATTTCATCCACGTTAGTTTACGCTGGGGAAGAGAAATGCACACCTTATTAGGAACAGTTAAATAAGACAAAACACACCGCTGAATGCAAAAATTTACATATGGGGCGGCTTTTCCCTTCTGCGTATGGAGAAACAGAAACACGATGCAGCCGCACATGGAACCTGCGTCAATTCGCCGTCTTTTGCCAGCAACCAAAAGTACTGTCAAACTGTACGTTTCTTCGCTTGCATGACGGTATACCGATTAGTTACACCATTTCACCGTCGAGCGAAGCCACGTGCAATTCTTGTACGACTTTCAGAGCCAACTTACAAATAATTTTATGGCATACAAACTTGCTAAGTTGAGCCAATATAACCCACAGTCTTGTCATTCCAACCAAAAACATGTTAGTAGCAGACAGCCTGCTTAACATGCTGACTTGGCTGCAACATGGCGGTAGCGCCATCTGTAGTGGCACTCACCTTTAAGCACTACTGTACTTGTCTTGCTGCTCCTCACTGTACCCGCGTATGCTAGCCCATCCCCGCCCAGTACGAACTGCCAACTCCTTTCAGAAACACAGGCGAAAGATTAGCTTTGTCTTGGCACCATCCGGAAAGCGGAACGTCACGTGAGATAGTTATGCATGTCTAGGATGGCCAATGTCTATAAATACATCACATATGCCGAAAAGTCGAGCAGTTAGCGCTGTATTAATTGCCCTTCCTTCACAGCGCTTGCTTCTCAGCCACGTACCATGTTCCGATGGAGTACGACAGCGTTGAAATGCAAGAAGCCTGACAACGCTGCTTCCGAAACATCCACCCGAAGCGGTCATCTTCGCTGTTATCGTTCCTTATAGTGTCTCACATAGGCAAATAAACGGCACGTTATTCTCACTGCCTCATTGCCACATACGACGCATGTCTTGCAACGGAAGCTACTTGATCGCTTTCGGTTTACATGAAGCGATTTGTATATAAACTTCGGGCAAGAATAATTAGGAAACTCTCCGAGAATGCGCGACTGAAGTGAAGCATAAGCTGACATTGTTCCATTGAAGCATTGTGGATGAGCGCATGTCTTTCGAAATGCATGTCATCGGTCGTTTTTGTCGTGCACAACGACAGAACGATCAAGTTCGAATTAGTGTAGAGCTTCATGGAAACTGTTGGCTTGCGTCCTAGTTCACATCCAAGATGAATATTTGATGTAATCGCTTCCAATGCATATTTCTAAAGGATTGAAGGTAATGCGCTTTAGAATGAACTAGGGTTTCACGAACGAAACTTCCGCAAAGTACAGTGAAACTTAAGCTGGTACGTGAAGCCTACATTGACCTTTACGTTTTCTCTAGCGACTCATTAAAAATTGGAGGACGCTAAAGCTTAGCCTTCAAGAGTGGAACGCGACAGCGTTACCGTCGACCCGCCAAGGGGTACAAGACAATGCGCTACGGCACAGCGATCACTTACAAGGCGCCCCGCATCGGACTTAGCGCCCACCTATCACGCGGTGATCGTCAAGCAACGCAGCGTTCGGCGCGGCAACGAAACGTGCGCCTGAGCGAACGGAACGGACCAAAGAACTCGCTGTCTCGGAGGGGAAACGATCTACGCCGGCCAAACGTCGTGATCGGTACGGGCAGAGAGATAGATAGATAGTAATCTAAAGAAAGGAACGGCGCTTGATTCTGCAACCGGGAGCACAGCGAAGCGTCGTCAGGGGAGAGGGAGTCGGTACCGCGACGCGCCTGGCAGCGGTCCCAATGCGCGTGCGACGCGCCTCCTGTCGGGTTAGCGCCGTACATCGAGAGGAGGGGGTCTTCTGTGTTTGCCGCAAGATGGCTCTGCGTGTGCGGAAAGCGCAGAAGAAATGCAGCGGAAACGCACTTCACAACTCGTGTAATAGCGACTTCTGTAAGTTACATGTTCATAATTACCCATATACACCGCAGTATAACTTTCCACGGCTCGTTTCGAAGGCAACACCGCATTCACTAGAGGCGCGTTTGTACCGCTTGGAAGCATCGAAGTCGTGGCTGAGTCATTTACACCTCCGGCTTTCAAGCGAAACGGACGCGGGATGGCTTGCTCCCATGGAGCGGTTTCTGCGGCCCAGGCGGGCCGCGGTAACAGGTTTTTTGCTTCTACTGCCGAAGATTATCAGGTTATTCTGCCCAATCTGCCATCCGGACGCATCGTCGCGAACACCGTTTTCATGCACGGCGACCCAAGAGCTCGGCCCTACCGTGTCGAAGACTACCGGGACACTTTGGCCAATCTAGGTGCGCTCCCCGACGTTTTGGCGTTGGGGGCGTATCAGATGAACCACTTGTGGGCTGTAACAATGACGAGTGCTGACGCCGCTCAGAAATTGCTCACCGCTGTCAACGTGAAGGTAAAAAATCGCCCATGTTTGCTCATCTATCCAAACAACCGAGAGGTCCGCTTAAAGCTACACAGGTTGCTGCACGGCGTGACCGACGAAGCCATTCGTGTGGCCCTGACACCCTACGGGAAAGTGTTGGAGGTGACGCGGGAGAAGTGGCGTGTGCAAGGCGTCACTGAAAAAGGCTCGACGACTCGCTCAGTTGGACTGCAATTGCATGGCGACGTCAAAGTCGACGACATTCCACACCAGCTCAAGATAGCCGGAGAGCTGACTCTCGTCGTTGTTCCAGGCCGCGCTCCGCTCTGTCTGCGCGGCAAGAGCACCGGGCACATACGTCGGGACTGCAAAGTGCCTCGCTGCAGTCGTTGTCGCCGCTTCGGCCATGAGGACGCGGATTGCCCAAAGACGTACGCCAGTGTTACCGAACCAGTCCAGGCAAACGATGCATTGGACCTCCTTATGGATGAGGCAGACTCCGAGGAAACAGCAGGAGTGTGCCAGAACCCGACTACTCAAGAGGGTACTCCGAACACTCCACAGGACGCCCTCCTTGAAGCTCCAGGGAAGCCCGAAGCCGGGCTTCTGCATGAAGCCGTGGAGGAGCGGAGTAGGAAAGCTGCTTCAAGTAGTACCGGCCACACTTTTTCCGGCGGAGCTGTAGAGTCTACTCCCGAGGCAGTGCCGATGACAGGCATCGATAGCGACAGTGCCAGTGCGACCGCAAAGCGGCCCCACGAAGCAGGCAAAAAGGAGAAGGGGCCCAGCGCCCTCGCAACGGACGAGCCGCCTGCGAAAACGACTCCCGTGCGGCGTCTTTCCCATCGGGTTCGGCCGAACACTTCGACGGAGCGCAAGACGGCGGAAACGCCGCCTTTGCCTCCCTGAGGACTGCACCGTGTCAAGGCACCCAGGAAAAAAGCGCAGTAGTGAGGTGAGCGTCATGCCCCCGGGTTCTCACCGCCTCGCAATGATGTCTATGAATAGGTCATTTCTTGTGGCCACTTGAAACGTACGTGGTCTTGCCTCAAGGAGGAAGCAAAGTCAACTCTATAGACTAGTTACCGAACATGACCTGGACATTCTAGCAGTACAGGAGACGAAAGTTGAGGGCGACGACGAAACCGGGGGCATGGTGAGTCAATTCTTAGCTCGATACTGTGTTATAGTGAGCCATGCTGTGGGAACTTCTTCCGGGTGCGCTTTGTTCATCCGACATAGTCTTGGAGCAAAAGTAGAAGCTGTGACGTCATGCCCGTCAGGTCGGCTTATTGTCTGCGATTTTTTATTATCGTCATTGGAATGGCGTGTTATTTGTTTGTACGCGCCGACTGTCGCTGAGGAAAGACGCAGATTTTTCGATCGGCTAAAACAGTATACCCAATGTAATAGGCTCCTCATTATTGCCGGTGATTTCACCTGTGTTCATTCAGCCCGTGATAAAACTAGCGCCCGACCGTACAAGGATGCAAGCACCATTGCCCTAAGCGATATGATAAGGGACGATGGTTTGGAAGACGTGGCTGAGTGTCTCGGTGGTGGGAGGACTACTCAGTACACCCACTTTCAGGCAGCCAGCCACGCCCGTCTTGACAGAGTGTATGTGAGCCTTGATTTGATGAGTTTCGTTACGACTCCGGTGAAATACTTGGGTGTTCCCCTTCAGTGCTACAAAGACAGTGAGTCGTACTGGAGGAGTGAAGTGGATAAGCTGCGGGACACAGTGAACAAATGGAATGGCTGGAATTAGTCTATGTTTTCCAGAGCCACAATTTGCAACATATTTTTAGTGAGCAAACTTTGGTACATCCTCCAAGTCTTGCATTGCTCAAGGGTAAACATCCAAAAAACTCACAGGGTGTTCGCAGTGTTTGTGTGGGCATCGTCTTGGGGGAGATCAAGTCGCACCAATTTGTTTCTTCGAGTTCCAAATGGAGGACTTGGATTGTCACATTTGTTTTTGAGACAGGTAGTCAATCGGTTTTTTTTCTTCAGGGACGCAAAAAACCCGTTTTTATACACTGTCTGCCAACTTCGCCTGGGCAAGCACTTGCCCGAAATGGTTGTCTCAGCGGGCAGTTTGCCAGGGGGTGTTTATGGTTTTCTACGTGAAGTTGTGGCTTCATGCAGGTTTTTGTCAGCGCGTTTTTCTCTTCAATATTTGAGTGACGTTAACCGGAAAAAAACTGTACAGGGACCTGTGTGATGTTGTTCTTCCCGTGCCTTTATATCGGTCTCTCTACAGAGCTAGCCATGGGCACGATGTTCTGAAGCGCGTTAAGGCGATGCAAGTACCGTCAGGCGCTAAGACGTTCTTTTTAGAGCGCAGCTCTTTGGCGTCCGTTCCTGGGTTTCGCGTCGTCGTCGTCGTCGTCGTCGTCGTCGGCCTCGTAACCAGCTCCGCCCCCCTTTCATCCCCCCAGCGCTAGCAGCGACCGACTGATACCGCTGGATGCCGCTGACGCCGCTAGAGAGTGAAGATAACGTGACTGCATAGAACGCCGTCGCCGCCATGCAGAAAGAGGAGGAAAGGGTCCCCCCCCCCTGGTTCTTAGCGCTGCGGAAGCGAGGGTATCATATTGTTTGTGTCGGCATCGGCGGCGTTGTCCCTGAAACCAACTCCGCAGCTGGGGTTGACTCACTATCGGCGTCAGCGGCATCAGTCAGTCGCTGCTATCTCTTCCCTCCTCCCTTTATCGTGTTGTCCGCTTGCTGCACGCGCTTCTGCCCCCATCGTTTGCCGCTGGGTGTACACGCCGCCCCCTTCCCACCTCTTCCTGCGAGTTTCCGGTTGTCAAAGCGCCGGCTCGAACTTTGAAGTTGGCGAACTGTGCGCCGCAAAGTTGCCCAACGGCTTGCTGGTAGTAGCTGCCTACTTCGCCCCTACCGCACTCACGAAAGACGTCGTGCACCTCCTGCAGCTCGCATTAACCGTCCATCGATCCACACCGATGTTAGTAGTGGGGGACTTTAATGTTGACATAAAGACAAACAGCAATTTCCTAACACTTATGCGGGAGAACATCCCGTTCCTCTCGCTCGTAACGCGTCCCACGGCTGTGACAACCTCGCGAGGCACTTGTATAGATCTCGTCTTTGAGAATCAAGCATTGGTGTACCAAGTCGAACATATATCAGTATATTTCTCCGACCACAAAGCTTCCTTCATGACTGTCAAGAACTGTTAGTGGAGTCTTTGTTAAAGGAATATGTGTGAAAAATAAAAAAAAATTCTGTGATAGCGCATACATGTGTTGCTCGATTTCTTTGCCTCAATCTATCGAAAAGGTGAAACAGCTTATTTGCTGCGCTCAAATTTCGCATTAGGAAGTAACGTAATCGTCGGTAATTTTTTTGAATTGCACTCCGGAACGCTGACTGTCAAACCGTGGCTGGCTGAAAGAGGTTTCTTTGTTCCATGGGGCACTCATTGTACAATTTGCAGGCAGGAGGAGACAATTGAACATGTTTTTCTGCATTGTTTGGATGCCGTTTTCCTCTGGGATGTGCTCCAGCGCACAATCAAAAAGTAATTCTCCCTAGATGCGTATGGGATTCGCTACTTGCCAATAGAAAGTGATGATGGTACCCCATTCGATGTGATCATGCTTATGGCCCTGCATAGCATTTGGAAATGTAGAATTGCGGTAAGGCATGTCGATCTCGGTGCAAGAGCGGCTCGCCAGTATTTCAAAGAAAGCATGCGGAACTTTGTAGAGGAACAAAAGTTGCTGGAGTGCATCCCAGAGTGGTTGCCACGAGTGGAATTTTTATTGGCGATAAGGGAATTTTAGCACAAGCGCAGCAGCACAAGATCTGCGGTTGTTTTCAACATATTGTGAGTGTGCCTTTTGATTCTTTGTGAATGTGTAATTTTTATCCGGGCCAACGACCGGCAATAAAGAAAAAAAAAGGAAAAAAAATTACCGACGATTACGTTACTTCCTAATGCGAAATTTGAGCGCAGCAAATAAGCTGTTTCACCTTTTCGATAGATTGAGGCAAAGAAATCGAGCAACACATGTATCCGCTATCACAGATTTTTTTTAATGTTTCACACGTATTCCTTTAACAAAGACTCCACTAACAGTTCTTGACAGTCATGAAGGAAGCTTTGTGGTCGGAGAAATAGACTGATATATGTTCGACTTGGTACACCAATGCTTGATTCTCAAAGACGAGGTCTATACAAGTGCCTCGCGAGGATGTCACAGCCGTGGGACGCGTTACGAGCGAGAGGAACGGGATGTTCTCCCGCATAAGTGTTAGGAAATTGCTGTTTGTCTTTATGCCAACATTAAAGTCCCCCACTACTAACATCGGTGTGGATCGATGGACAGTTAATGCGAGTTGCAGGAAGTGCACGACGTCTTTCGTGAGTGCGGTAGCGGACTCACGAAAGCGGTGTCAGTCGGTCGCTGCTAGCGCTGGGGGGATGAAAGGGGGGCGGAGCTGGTTACGAGGCCGACGACAACGCCGACGCGAAACCCAGGAACGGACGCCAAAGAGCCATTTGTGTAGCCAGCCCTCCTCCACAGTCTCTCCTCCTCCCTTCCATCATCCTCCCTCGCCCGGAGAGCCGACAGCGCGCATGCGCGGCGGCGGAGCAGATTCGTCGGCGAGCTGGTTACGAGGCCGACGACAACGCCGACGCGAAACCCAGGAACGGACGCCAAAGAGCTGCGCTCTAAAAAGTCGTGGCTGAGTGGTAGCGTCTCCGTCTCATACTCCGGAAACCGTGGTTCGATTCCCACCGAGCCAATCTTGGAAGTTGCTTTTTATTTATGAAGCGCCTGCCGTGATTTATCGCTCAAGGCCAACGCCGCGGACGCCGACGACACCGGCTTTTCTGCGACACGAGC
Organism: Dermacentor albipictus; assembly: GCF_038994185.2. Lineage (NCBI taxonomy): Eukaryota > Metazoa > Arthropoda > Arachnida > Ixodida > Ixodidae > Dermacentor > Dermacentor albipictus. The sequence continues at coordinate 99,564,707 of NC_091830.1, forward strand.
TCCTTAACGCTATCGCGTTAATACGGAGCTCTACACTCACCTGGAGGTGGCGTAGCCTTAGTAGACGGTGTTGTTGAGCGCGGTGCGCGGGTGCGCGGCCTCGCTGTCGGGGCTGGTCGCCTAATCTGGGTTGCTACGGTTTCCTTCTGCTGAGAACGTGGTCTCGTGACTCGCACCCGGGGATCCTCGGTAGTTGCCACAGCGCCGTAGTCTCCGTGGCCACCGCTTAAGTCAAGCTCTTTGAAAATCGTCGTTTTCTGATCATCTGAACCCGAGCAAAAGAGTCAGTAGTGAGCTTTAAAACTTGTGTTGAAGAAGACTAGCCACTTACACTGCGGACTGGCATTCATCATAATAATCAGTTGACGAAATGAAAGAACTAGCCAAATGGGTCCACCAGCTGTGAGCTGTCTCAACTCCAGCTTTCTTTTTTTTTAGGGTGGCTCACCTGTTTAGACTTATAAAATACAAACCTCAATATTTTGGACTGCTGGCAATTTTAGGGATGTGTTCTTCCGACACAAGCTTTTGATAGTAAGGTCTGCACTAAATCGACCTTTTGTGAAAAACAGAGCACTCTTGTCTGATGCAAGGCGCTTTTGAAGCCCTTAATATTAGGTAGCAGGTATAAAGAAACATTAGCCTTAGTGCCATGAGAACGACGATCACCGTCAAGTGTCAAGTCACCAATCTTTGCAAATAATTTATCCGAAAGGCCTGATTGTTTGAAGCTGGCCCAATGTTCTCCAGCTAAAATTATTTACATTTCGGCAGGGGCAACACACAAGAGAGCAGCAGTGCTTATTTAGTGATGTCAACCAAACATCAAACGGCGCAAAAATGGTGTCGGACAAAGTAAATCCAAAAGTGGAGATTAGGGCTACCCATACATAGAAGAGCAGAAAAATAATGTAAACATGCATATAAACTAAAAAAAAATATTAAAATAAAGTTGTGACAAAGACCACATACACGAGCGATGACGCACGTCTTGTTTTATCATCATCATCATCATCAGCCTGGTTGCGCCCACTGCAGGGCAAAGGCCTGTCCCATATTTCTCCAACAACCCCGGTCATGTACTAATTGTGGCCATGACGTCCCTGCAAACTTCTTAACCTCATCCGTCCACCTAACTTTCTGCCGCCCCCTGCTACGCTTCCCTTCCCTTGGAATCCACTCCGTAACCCTTAATGACCATCGGTTATCTTCCCTCCTCATTACATGTCCTGCCCATGCCCATTTCTTCTTCTTGATTTCAACTAAGATGTCATTACCTCACGTTTGTTCCCTCACCCAATCTGCTCTTTTCTTATCCCTTAACGTTACACCTATCATTCTTCTTTCTATAGCTCGTTGCGTCGTCCTCAATTTGAGTAGAACCCTTTTCGTAAGCCTCCAGGTTTCTGCCCCGTAGGTGAGCACTGGTAAGACACAGCTATTATACACTTTTCTCTTGAGGGATAATGACAACCTGTTGTTCATGATCTGAGAATGCCTGCCAAACGCACCCCAGCCCATTTTTATTCTTCTGATTATTTCCGTCTCATGATCCGGATCCGCAGTCACCCGCCCTAAGTAGATGTATTCCCTTACGACTTCCAGTGCCTCACTGCCTATTGTAAATTGCTGTTCTCTTCCGAGACTTAAGCATTACTTTAGTTTTCTGCAGATTAATTTTTAGACCCACTCTTCTGCTTCGCCTTTCCAGGTCAGTGAGCATGCATTGCAGTTGGTCCCCTGAGTTACTAAGCAAGGCAATATCATCAGCGAATCTCAAGTTACTAAGGTATTCTCCATTCACTTTTATCCCCAATTCTTTTCAATCCAGGTCTCTGAATACCTCCTGTAAACAGGCTGTGAATAGCATTGGAGAGATCGTATCTCCCTGCCTGACGCCTTTCTTTATTGGGATTTTGTTGCTTACCTTATGGAGGACTACGGTGGCTGTGGAGCCGCTATAGATATCTTTCAGTATTTTTACATACGGCTCGTCTACACCCTGATTCCGCAATGCCTCCATGACTGCTGAGGTTTCGACAGAATCAAACGCTTTCTCGTAATCAATGAAAGCTATATATAGGGGTTGGTTATATTCCGCACATTTCTCTATCACCTGATTGATAGTGTGAATATGGTCTATGGTTGAGTAGCCTTTAGGGAATCCTGCCTGGTCTTTTGCTTGAGAGAAGTCTAAGGTGTTCCTGATTCTATTTGCGATTACCTTAGTAAATAGTTTGTAGGCAACTGACAGTAAGCTGATCGGTCTATAATTTTTCAAGTCTTTGGCGTCCCCTTTCTTATGGATCAGGATTATGTTAGCGTTCTTCCAAGATTCCGGTACTCTCGAGGTCATGAAGCATTGCGTTTACAGGGTGGCCAGTTTCTTTAGAACAATCTGCCCACCATCCTTCAACAAATCTGCTGTTACCTGATCCTCCCCAGCTGCCTTCCCCCTTTGCATATCTCCCAAGGCTTTCTTTACTTCTTCCGGCGTTACCTGTGGGATTTCGAATTCCTCTAGACTATTTTCTCTTCCATTATCGTCGTGGGTGCCACTGGTACTGTATAAATCTCTATAGAACTCCTCCGCCATTATTTCATCCATATTAGTAATGATATTGCCGGCTTTGTCTCTTAACTCATGCATCTGATTCTTGCCAATTCCTAGTTTCTTCTTCACTGTTTTTAGGCTCCCTCCGTTCCTGAGGGCATGTTCAATTCTATCCATATTATACTTCCTTATGTCAGCTGTCTTACGCTTATTGATTAACTTCGAAAGTTCTGCCAGTTCTATTCTAGCTGTAGCGTTAGAGGCTTTCATACATTGGCGTTTCTTGATCAGATCTTTCGTCTCCTGCGATAGTTTACGGGTGTCCTGCCTAACGGAGTTACCACCGACTTCCATTGCACACTCCTTAATGATGCCCACAAGATTGTCGTTCATTGCTTCAACACTAAGGTCCTCTTCCCGAGTTAAAGCCGAATACCTGTTCTGTAGCTTGATCTGGAATTCCTCTATTTTTCCTCTTACCGCTAACTCATTATTCGCCTTCTTATGTACCAGTTTCTTCCGCTCCCTCCTCAGGACTAGGCTAATTCGAGTTCTTACCATCCTGTGGTCACTGCAGCGCACCTTGCCGAGCATGTCCACATCTTGTATGATGCCAGGGTTAGCGCAGAGTATGAAGTCTATTTTATTTCTGGTCTCGCCGTTCGGGCTCCTCCACGTCCACTTTCGGCTATCCCGCTTGCGGAAGAAGGTATTCATTATGCTCATATTATTCTGTTCCGCAAACTCTACTAATAACTCTCCCCTGCTATTCCTAGTGCCTATGCCATATTCCCCCACTGCCTTGTCTCCAGCCTGCTTCTTGCCTACTTTGGCATTAAAGTCGCCCATTAGTATAGTGTATTTAGTTTTCACTCTACCCATCGCCGATTCCACGTCTTCATAGAAGCTTTCGACTTCCTGGTCATCATGACTGGATGTAGGGGCGTAGACCTGTACAATTTTCATTTTGTACCTCTTATTAAGTTTCACAACAAGACCTGCCACCCTCTCGTTAATGCTTTAGAATTCCTGTATGTTACCAGCTATATTCTTATTAATCAGGAATCCAACTCCTAGTTCTCTTCTCTCCGCTAAGCCCCGGTAGCACAGGACGTGCCCGCTTTTTAGCACTGTATATGCTTCTTTTGGCCTCCTAACTTCACTGAGCCCTATTATTTCCCATTTACTGCCCTCTAATTCCTCGAATAGCACTGCTAGACTCGCCTCACTAGATAACGTTCTAGCGTTAAACGTTGCCAGGCTCATATTCCAATGGCGGCCTGTCCGGAGCCAGTGATTCTTAGCACCCTCTGCTGCGTCGCAGGTATGACCGCCGCTGTGGTCAGTTGCTTCACAGCTGCTGGGGACTGAGGGCCGGGGTTTGATTGTGTTGTTTGATTGCGTCTTGTTTAACTTTATTGAAATTTAGACAACATTTATTGTCCAGGTGAACAGGACTAAAGGTGACACACGTGGTCATCTAGACTAGGCCCTAGACACCCTGCATTCATGGAGACAAAATTTCGACATAATGAACGGCGAAGTACAAACAATTTCTTACAGAAAGACTACAACAATTCACATACAGCAATATACATATGAAAAGTACATCGTACATTCAAATCAATCTAATTAAAAATATAAAATAACCACAATCCCGTTCACTTGACCAAAAATCACAGGAAGAAATCCTAACTGGATCTCCTAAACAACAATAAAACTTCACTTGACAAAAAATAAAGGAAGAAATCAGGACTGGCTTATGCACGATTCAAGAAAAAACGGTTTGCCTGTTTTCGGAAAGCAGGCAAAGAGGAACCGGATTCCAAGATATCTGATCAGAACAAAAGTTTAACAGATTCGGAATTTGCCAACCTAATAGCTGTGTGCCGTAGTTCGTCCTACATTTAAACTAAAGTAAGTATAAAAAGTAGAAAGACGATATAAACAATGAAAAGAGGACCAACATCCACGATAACAATCACACGGAATTACCGAACGATGAAATGCGACTGTTTCAGTGCCTGTTTAGCCACTTGTGGGACAATGCCACCATGTACATCCCGCTGTGTAATGTGCGCAGGAACGCGTCTCAAGAGCAAAGGAGCGCGTTTAACTCGTTTGTTTTGTGCTTCTTTCTGCCTAAAGTTTTCATCGACTCACGCGAGAATAGGATTCTGAGGGCTAATAAGAGGCGACAAGCGTGCAATAGGCAGAAAAATTTTATTTTTGGAACGCTTCCTGGATTTAGCTGACATTTTCTCACGAGGAGAGCATTTTAGAAATGGCCGATAAGTTAATCCTGTTTCCTGCGTTTAAATTACACACACAGTTACATGGCAATAAGAAGCCACATTTGTACCCGAAGGCGATAACTAGTGCTAATAATCACGTGCTACGTGGAATGTTTAGTTTGGAAGGGCGGAGTTGGAGCGCTGGACAAGATGTGGGGGGCGGGGGGGAGGGGAGGATCTTATTACTTCGAATTTCAGCCTCCCCGTACCATGACCACACTGACAGCTGTCTTGGGGTCGTTTCGAATGGGAGGGACAAAGCTGGCTGAAAGCAACCGACTCATGAGCTAGACTTTTGATAACTGTTTATGCCTTGATAGGGCACCGAAAGTGTTTTTTCGTGTATGTGGGTTTTCATTATTATTTGTTCATGTGGGTATCAAACGATCTTAATTTGTTTATAGATGTCTCATAGCAGTGTGAGTTGCGCCCTTCTTGAGACACGGCCAAAACGAAATTGACCAAAACGTTAGGCACAGTACCATTTAAACTTTGTTTAGGGCCTGGAATTTATTTTCCTAATTAATTTGTTTAGGTTTTTTTGAGCTGTGCTCTCTATGGCTCTTTCTGGCACTCGCTGGTTCTGAGCACGAAATTAATTAAGGGGGAAGGATGATTACCTGGCATATATCGGAGGGGGTTTGGGCGCTTGCCTTGTCGCTGCTCGGGCGCTGTGCAGACTTGGTCACTAAAATGCCAGTTCCGAGTCTACGATTTCCAGCCAACCCTCCCTCCACGATGGCCATCGGACGTGATTCTCACGACGAGCCCGGGATTTCGAGCAGGAGCTAAGCCTGCTAGCCGCCAAGGCCTCTTCAAGGGGCACTGATGAGCCGCCCCCTTGCAAGTACTCTTCCTGGTGGTGGACGGGCTGTTGTGATCGGCCTTCCGTCCTCCCGACGAGCGTCGGACTTCGAGCCGGAGCTAAGCCTACGGAGCGACCAAGGCCTTTTCATGAGGCACTGATGAGCCGCCCCCTTGCAAGCACTCTTCCTGGCGGTGGACGGGCTGTTGTGATCGGCGTTCCGTCCTCCCGACGAGCGTGGGACTTCGAGCCGGAGCTGAGCCTACTGAGCAGCCAAGGCCTCTTCAGGGGGCACTGATGAGCCGCCCCCTTGCAATCCCTTTTCCTGGCGGTGGACGGGCTGTTGTGATGGGCCTTTTGATCATCCCGGCGAGCTTAGTACTTCGATCCGGAGCTACCACTGAGCGGCCAAGGCATCTTCAGGAGGCACCGATGAGCTGCCTCCTTTCGAACCCCCTTCCGCGCGGTGCACGGTCTGCTGTGATCGGCCGTTCACCCCGAAACACCCCTCGGTCACGGCTCGCGCGATTATGGGGAACGGGCCGACGGCCTCGGCAAAATGGTTCTCGAAACGGATGAATTATGACCAGCGCGGGAATACCTCGTTCAGGAGAGCTTTCAGTAATTAGCAATGATACGGTTGTCAGCTGCAGAAATTGGCGTGTCCAAGCCGGAGAGGCGCTCGGTGCGATGATCCGGCCACCACCTCTCAGAGTAGGATCGGAGTCGGCGAAAAGGGCATCGTACCTCAGGATTGGTGTGACCTGATGTCATCGGTCTCCTTACACAGGATAGGTGAGACCTGATGTCAGCGGCCTCCTGACACACGATTGGTGGGACCTGTTGTCGTCGGGCCCCTGGCAGCGGATTGGGGGAAGTGACTAAACAATGATCACGCAAGGCAGAAAAGGAGCTACGGACGGTGGGAGTGATCGACAACTACCACTTCAGCAGCAACTTTTCTGTATTACCTTGCACTTTCTTGTACATATGTAAATATACACGTGTTTGCCAAACGTCCTGAATATCGCACCGAGCCTCACATTCTTCTCACTCCTCCACGAGGAAAGAGGATGACACGTCCTCGAACCCCGAGCAGCAACAGTGTGCAGCTGGCTTTCGCCTTCACTTGTTGCACGAGTGCAACATGCGGCCAAACTTTTTATATTTCCTACACGAATGAACGAGTGAAGAACTTTTTCGGAAAGCCAAGCAACCAGTTAAGGCCACTTTTCATTGGCATGTAATGGAGCGAATTTTCAACATGTAATGGAGCGAATGCTATTAAACAATGAACCAACTACGTTACAAGTAGAGAGCGCACAAAAGAAAGGATACAGTAAAGAGCAGAAGAAAACAAGGCAATAAAAGGTAAAACACAAGGATGGGATGGAGCAAGTAATTAGGAATACGCTAACAAACGAAGACATACATTGTAATAAGAGATTAAGGGACCCAACCGGACATTTAAATACAAGTCAAAGTATAGAAAGCATAATGTAAATCAATATCTTCTATTGGACAACGCCTGTAACGTAAACATAGTGCGAGAAAACAAAAAAAAATGCGTAGTTGAAGTTATTTAGCAAAGAGCTCAGTTAAGGCTGCCTGAATTTTTCTGGATTTCTCTCAAGAGAAACTGCTTTGGGAAGGCAATCCGAGTCATGAATGGCTGCGGGAAGAAACGATTTGTGGAATGCAAGAGTCGAACCATGAAGGCATTGGACGCTGTTGCAGTTGAACAAATGGCGAGAGGTCCGAGCGGGTGGCAGTAACAGTGTACCATGCAGGTTAGGCAAGTTGTGATATAGCTTATGGAACAGGCTGAGGCGTGCGTTTCTGCGTCTTACTGCTAAAGGGTGTAGTTGAAGAGTTGATTTAATGTGGGTTACGCTTAGGTGTGTATTATAGTTTGATGAAATAATTCGGGCTCCACGATCTTGGACCGACTCGAGAGAGGTAATTAAATAATCTTGGTAAGGGCTCCACATGGCAGAAGCGTAATCGAGTTTGCTCCTAACGCAGGTTTCGTAGGCTATTTTTATGCGAAGCATATTACGAGGGCTCAACCCAGCTCCTCAGGCGCGGCGGTGACCATGAAATCACGTGACACCGTGACGTCACGACAGAGAAGAAGTGGCTTTGGCTCAACGCTTGCAAGACGGGCTGGGTGGGAATCGAACCAGGGTCTCCGGAGTGTGGGACGGAGACGCTACCACTGAGCCACGAGTACAACGCTTCAAAGCGGTACAAAAGCGCCTCTAGTGAATGCGGTGTTGCCTTAGAAACGCGCTGTTTCTAAGGCGTGCGTCTCTTGCTCAGGCGCACATTTCGTTGCCGCGCCGAACGCTGCTTTGCTCGACGCTCACCGCGTCCAATGCGGGGCGCGTAGTCGCTGCCCTGTAGCCCATTGTCTTACACCCCTTGGCGGGTCGACGGGAACGCTGTCGCGTTCCACTCTTGAAGGCGAAGAAGTAATGCATGAGTTGTTTCTTCGTCTAGCCGAACCAAATATAGCCAAGCAACAGCAGTTCACCAGGCTAAACAGTGGTTCAACAACTAAAATAAAGGCTAGTATGCTTCGCATCCTGGGCTTAACCTTACCTAAGCCACAGCCATTTTTCTGATTTCCAGGGGGTACAAACGTAGTGTTCTATTTAAGTAACCTAGCGACCTTGAGGTATCAGTTACAACATTCGAGATATGCTTCATGTCAGTTTACTGTTAATGAGGGCGCCTAGGTATCGGTAAGTGCTAGCATGTGATAAAACTGTCAAATTAAGGGAATACTGAAAGATCAGATTAGTTTTTTTTGTGTGTGATACAACCATGCATTTGGACTTTGAGGCATTAGGCTCCATCAACCAGCGCGAGCGCCACGTTTGAATTAGGTTTATGTCGCGTTGTAGTAATGATTGATCACTACTCTATGAGATTCGACGATATGTAACGCAATCATCAGCCAAGAGGCGAATAGATGACGTTATTCCAGATGGCGAGTCGTTTATGAAGTTAAGAAAGAGAAGCGGGCCAAGAACTTATTCCTGAGGGACACCGGATACTACTTGTGCTGCTGTTGAAAGCTTACCACCAATGACTGTGAACTGACATCGCCCTGTTAGAAAGCTTTTGATCCATGACAAGGTAAGTGAGTCAAGATTAAGACAACTGAGTTTGGCCATGAGACGACGATGAGCCACATGATCAAATGCCTTTGAAAAATCGATGTAAGTGACATCGGTCTGAAAAGACGAATCCAAGTTCAAGTTGAGGTCTGTAGTGGATTCGAATAATTATGCATCATCATAACCTGGGGCGAAAACCGTGCTGCTTGCGGAAAAAGAATGAACTATTATCGAGATGTCTGGCGACGTGGAAATATATGATCGGTTCCATTAGTTTGCATGCAACGCATGTCGGCAATATACGCCGAAAATTTCACGGGTAAGAGTCGTTGCCTTTTCTGAATTTTTTAAATTTTTTTAAAATTGTTTCCTAAGTTGTCATGGATAAAGTGTATCCATGTATAATCGAAATTAAATGGTTCTGACTCGAGGGTGTTATTAACAAGGGATACGGGGAAACAAGAGTTCGGTACGGGTGTGCACGCTGAAGACGAAATGGTGTCCTTAGCTCACATTGTTTTTTTTTGCGTCTTGCCGCGGCACCGCGAAACAACCGGCCGACGTGTTCCTCATAAAGAATACCACAGTGCATTCATTCTAGTGAGTTCCACCAAAATGAAATCTAGTTGAGCATGAGACAAGTAGATACTTCTTCTGTCAAAATGCGAGCCACTGCCAGTGAAAATAAAACTAGACACACTTGCAAAAGGCGATGTTACTAGAAACACTTCTCATTTGTTTTTTTTTTCTATACACGTTATTCGCAGCCGATCTCGTAGCACCCTGCGCACGTCAGCCGACAGGCAGATACCGTAGAAACTACGACCAAGAACGATATTTAGAGTGATAAAGCAATATATCACGATTCGCTAAAGGTCTTAAAAGGCAACATTGGGCGCGTTATAAAGTAAAAAAAAAACTAAGTTTGCGGCATTATAAACCGCCTTATTTCATACAAGATGCATCTTAAACACTACCTATTGTTTCCATAACGTAGCAAGTATGTTCTATCAAAGCCTCATTTGCATGTCAAGGTTGCAAAAGAGGCTCCTCGGTAAAAGCCTGTCACGTGCGTGCGTTTATCTCTGCGCTCTACAAGAAATTACAAGTGCCACTTGCACAAAAAGGAAGTTCCCATTTGACTTGGTTAAACGCAATATATGGGACAAATACAGGTCCTGCCTGTCTCTGATTCTTTCACTCTTCTATTAGGCGTTTTACTGTTGTCAAAAATGCACCATCAATTGACACAAAATTCCTCAAAGTGCCGTAGTCACCCATTGAACGCACGGACCACCAAGTTATTAGAGAGTTTTAGTCTAGGGGACGCAAGCGGCTTGCGCACGCAAGAACTAGGGGCGACGGTACTGCGCATGCACAGACGCCGACGTAAGGGTCTGCGCATGCGCAGTACCGTCGCCCCTACTTCTTGCGTACGCAAGCCGCTTGCGTCCCCTAAACAAAAACTCTCTATTGAAGTATGAGGGCGAAGGTGACATCTCACCGCAGCAACGGGTCATTTGAAATGAGGATCAGAACATAAATCAGCTTGTGCGCAAAATGCCTCCTCGCCAACACCTTGTCTCGCCTTTAATAAGTATTTATATGATTGTGACAAGTAGCATGTGGCGCCGCAATTGCACGTGAATGCTCCAGCGATCCGAACCACATTAGTGCGACAGAAGGGAGCCGTCACGGACTGGCTGAATTGTTTTACGAGGTGCATGAAGACGCTTGCATAACGCAATGAAGGGGACAAGGAGAGTGAGAAATGTTTTGCTCAAGACACCCTCGTAACGCAAATTGCTGTAAATGAGTTTAGGCTTGTTTCTCACTAAGAGAATGCGCCACATGAAAACGCTGTCACATAAGTACGCGTGATGCGCTAACAAATGTTATACGCTATGGGCGTATTCAGGTCATGGCGGTTTATCTGCGGGTACGCTCAAATATTTAAATCGAACACAAATGCTGAATGGTCAGACTGAAGCGTTCAGAGACCTGTAAGTCACACCTGATGCGCAAAAACTTCGCCTAATAGGCCATTGGGTTTAGTGAAAGGGGCTGTCCGAAGAAAAGTGATTACTCTCTCACACTGATCCAAGTTCCCTTTGAGGAATACTCCCCCCTACGCTATCGAACTGTAACTGACTTTAAGCAGAACTATATTTAAGTAGGTAGCCAGTTCGTACTTGGCATTTCGCGTTGCGATGGCGATTTCCCATGGTACTTGCGAAATGCTATTACTTTTATTGCTAAACAAATAAATTTCAACTGAAAAACAAACTGAACTGGGAGTCACATATCTCGCCCATTCTAGCACAAACTGTGCTGCACCCCTTTTTAATGCGAGAACACTACTTGGCACATTGTGCGACAGCGCCGTCATCAGCAATCTGTGGCAGATTAACGGCACGTAAATTACGTTACCTCCATTTACCTAAAAAAAAAAATGTGGGCAGGTGAAGGACCGATCCTCTACCCCGCCACCACTGCCATCGTTCCGTAGGCGACCGCGCTAACCGCTGCGCCACCGTGCCCCCTGCGCCATCGTTGTAACAGGGCAGTGTTCAACATGTTGGAGGCTGTGTACGTGCTCCATCTCAACATGGCGGGCGGGTCACTAGATGGCGCATGATAATAGTGGTGCCACTGTAGGCGCTATGGAGTCTTCGTCGTCCGAGGTTGAAACGCTCACGTCTATACATCATCAGGCGATGCAGCTAAGCGTGGCTCGAGCCACCAGTTCACTGCCGAGCAAGTACGAGACCACTGCAACGTAGCGAGATGGCGCGAAACGAGCTGCAGCAGGTAAACAAAGGTCAACGCCCAAACCCCCGGCCACGCGACAGGCAGTGCGAGCTGCAGCTTCCCCGGAGCCCATGGCCAACGACGATGAATAAGGTGCAACGCGCATCAGGTACCATTCGGACAACGACTATGACATTCCCCATAGTATGAGGTGGAGCTTGTCTATGAACCCAATGAAGAAATGTGATACCGCTCGGAAAAGTACTGTCATCTCTCGCCAAAGCGGTCTCATCGAGTAAGAAACACAACGCAATGTCCATGAATCCCTACTTTAAGAACTGCGCAAATAAAACTGAAATCTCCCAATGTGGCCGGTCTCTCGCGTTGCGTTGTTGCGACCTCATAAGCAGCAACATTACACTGGGGAACACAACGCAGAGCACTAAGCTCAGCAACATTTCGCCGCGACGCTAAACGCAGCGCAAGTCATGCTCTCGCATTTACAAATCGTAATAATGGCTTAGGAGCCCCTCCCCTCAGTTTTTTTTTTGTTTACTTTTGCGAAGCGAAGTGCGCAACAAGTGCTTTATCGAGCTCTATGGTTATCATTTCTAAACTTCTTTTCGAACCTGTCCTTACCTGATGCCGTGATGATGAATAAAAATATCGCGAAGCAGAAAACAAAGACAAGAACGAAGACCGCGATCGTGACGTATAAAATCCCAGATGAGGAGGTTTCAGTACTGCAAAGAAAGAAAGTCATAGTTTCACCCGAAAAGCGAAGCACCGGTTGCGATAGCAAATCAGCAGATATACGAAGAAAGGATAGCAATTTCATCGGCCTATGAATAAACTTGTTCGCTTGCTAACTAAATAAACAATGAGATAATATGTAAGCCCGACTGAACGAGTACGTAGAAAGAAACAGACACACTCCTTGTGTCTCTTTCTTTATACGTCCTCGTTCATTCGCGCTTACACATCCTGTCATAGTATGAGACCAAATAGTGCGCCAACATGTTTTAACTAAATTAACAAGCACGTTGTCACACGCGCACAAGTAAACATGAACACATCGCGCTCGACGAGCGTGGAAATTCTAAAACTGGTACAGCGCAAAATCAAAAGAGAGAAGCAAGGCGAGCTGGCCAGAAGAAGGAACAGAGCACTGTCTTCTGGCCAGCTCAGCTTGTTTCTTCCTTTCCATGATGCACTGTACCAGCTTTAGGGTGCAATACCAAGTCCCCCATTCCTCAACCTTAGTGAGCGCGCAAACTCGTCAAGATGCTGCAGCGGAGAATCGCGACGGCAGCAATCGAATTAACCTTCATGCATATCTTGCTTCTACACGAACGAAACGTCGAAAGCACGGCGCATATGAAGCTACTGGCACTGCACGCACTCTGCAAACATCGCACGTTGCTTTGAACATGAGGCCCGCGCGTTCGCGCGCTTTCGCCGCGTCGCAGATAGCTGTAAACATAGAGTTTCTCACTATAACACCTAGAGGGTAATCTGGCGCCACCGTCTATGGGAGTTTCTTAAGGGGGCACCGTGTCGTCATGGGAATGACGGGATATGTGTCTGCGAGGCTCGTGTTGGCTGGTGTTGTAAGAGGCTTCGTCTAAAACGTGGATATGGCTACGCAAAACACGCGTTCCGAAAGTAAAATCTTCATAAAATGTTTCCATTCACGCATATTACATGTTTACTCACCCACGATGCATGACCAAGCGAAGAAAAGCAAGAACAGACGACCAACTGTTTCAAAGCGAGCGCGAACCTTGTCGTCTGTCCTCCAATTTTAGCGGCCCGCTGATACTTTTTACGTAACATGTAGTCGTACACACAATAACAAGTGCTCATAGTTAAACAAAACATGTTTTCGCGTAATAATAAAGCTAAAACAGCTTTTCACGTGCTGTTCTAGTAGAAAATGAATCATTGTGACAGACGGAACGGTACTTGCCAAGCGCGTCTTCGAGGTGTCCCGTCTCTACGAGAACGATGCCAATCCGAATCCACAATATACCGGCATTCCCATGCATACCACAGCGCAGCAGCGCCAGATTTCCCTCTAGGTAATGTAGTGAGAAACTCTATGGCTGTAAATATACGGCGCTCGCACGGCCGCACCATACGCAGCAGGCGCCTGAAAAGAAGGACCCCCGCCCCCCTCCTCTGCCTCAGCCCCGTGCCTCCCGCGCTACTGGAGAGGGCGCGCTTCCCGCCCACCTTCATCGGTCACACACGCGAGACTGAGCCGCGTTCGCCGGTTCACCCCCTCAAGCTTTCACTCACACAAACGGCATGCGGCGTGCGGCAACGATTTCATCACCCTTGGATGGAAACTCACCGCGACGGCGACCGCTGAAATGTGCCTGGAATGTCGATATAATTGCTATCGCAATAAAACATTCTTACAGCAGACTGAATAAATGGCCCTGAAAGTACCACTGCTGTCCTGCTTCATCTTGTGCATTAAAAATGTTAGCGATGTTAGGTAAAGCCTTCTTGTGTTACGTGTAGGCACAATTACTGATGTCACCGTCACGAGGCTATGCGAGAGGGCTCGTACTAGAACAAAAATCAATCTATGAAGTCCTCTGGCGTGAATACCCCGGCGCACTTGAGACAATATGTCGGGTATAGGGATGGTCGATAATTTTTTAGAGCGCAGCTCTTTGGCGTCCGTTCCTGGGTTTCGCGTCGTCGTCGGCGTCGTCGTCGTCGGCGTCGGCCTCGTAACCAGCTCGCCTCCGCCGCCGCGCTCCGCCGCCGCGCATGCGCCGCTGCTCCGCCGCCGCGCATGCACGCTGTCGGCTCTCCGGGCGAGGGAGGATGATGGAAGGGAGGAGGAGAGACTGTGGAGGAGGGCTGGCTACACAAATGGCTCTTTGGCGTCCGTTCCTGGGTTTCGCGTTGTCGTCGGCCTCATAACCAGCTCCGCCCCCCTTTCATCCCCCCAGCGCTAGCAGCGACCGACTGATACCGCTTTCGTGAGTCCGCTACCGCACTCACGAAAGACGTCGTGCACTTCCTGCAACTCGCATTAACCGTCCATCGATCCACACCGATGTTAGTAGTGGGGGACTTTAATGTTGACATAAAGACAAACAGCAATTTCCTAACACTTATGCGGGAGAACATCCCGTTCCTCTCGCTCGTAACGCGTCCCACGGCTGTGACAACCTCGCGAGGCACTTGTATAGATCTCGTCTTTGAGAATGAAGCATTGGTGTACCAAGTCGAACATATATCAGTCTATTTCTCCGACCACAAAGCTTCCTTCATGACTGTCAAGAACTGTTAATGGAGTCTTTGTTAAAGGAATACGTGTGAAAAATAAAAAAAAAATTCTGTGATAGCGCATACATGTGTTGCTCGATTTCTTTGCCTCAATCTATCGAAAAGGTGAAACAGCTTATTTGCTGCGCTCAAATTTCGCATTAGGAAGTAACGTAATCGTCGGTAATTTTTTTTATTCGAGTAACGACTAAACATTTATCATGCTAGCTTTAATTGATAATCGCTCTCTATTCAATGTTAAACCGAAAGTTTAACCAATTGAGTAACCGAAAGTTGTCTAGTTTCGCAGGACCCTACTTTAACGTTTGAGAGGTGGAACCAGGTTACACTCTTAAAACAGTTGCGCCAGTTTGAGTGTATATTTGGGTCAAAACAATAATCGTCATCTGTAATGCTTGCGTTTTCTTTCTTGAAAAGGTGCGCTCGCTATTGTCCTGCTGAGAACGCTCTGTCATGCTGATAAGGGGCATGTCGTGCGTGACTTGGAAGTACCAGGCTCGCTGTGTCAAAGAAAGGAAATGCGGGCAAGGCTCATGACGAATGATGTTGTTAGGCAAATATGCACTACAAAGTATGCAACCGTATTAAGAGAGTACAAATAGAAGAGTAGAGTTTGATTAATTATAATCTGTAGTTTGTTAAACACTAAATAGAGTTGGCACTAGGGGCCTTTGAAAAGATAAACAATATATGCATGTTATGAAATGACACTTGGAGCAGAATTACACCACATACTTGTTACTAGTTAATCCCCATACAGTACATTTCAGAATAAGAGAAATCGCAGAAGTTAAAAGTCAAGCGCAAGTAAAATATACTAGAAATTGCAGTAAGCACAGGACATAAGAAGTTTGCTTGTTTAGGATCATAAGCCACGTGTTCTTTTCTACGGAGCGAAGGATTGTCAATGGCGGGGATGTCTGGGTGAAACCCACGCTTTCTTTGAATGGCAGCATAACCAGCATACGAGGACCGACGCTCGGAGGCTATATATTTGCTGAAATCGATATGAACTCCATCGCTATGTCAAATGCATGCTCCATACCAGTGCGAATGCTGTGCTACGTGGACTAAGGAGAGACACGACGACCTATCAATGGGTCGCAATGGTGTGCCTTGAACTGCGAGGGCATTTTGAAGCTTCTGGCTTCGGGCGGCGTGGTGGCGTGTGCAATGTGGGGTAAGAAATGGGGAAGCGCTCGGCTCGGCATCGCTCGGCACTCGGAAAAACAGTCGGCAGTCGCTCTACCACAGCCGCGCAGTAACTATTCGTGCACCGCCATTATAGCACGATTTCAAAAAGTTCGCGCCACTACTGTGAAACTCTCGAAAACTATTAATCGATAATGCCCAATCGATTAAGTCCATTAAACTAAAGGTTGAAATTGATGATTATTCGTCTTGCGGGATACATTTAAACGATTAATCGATTATTCGTTCATCGATATTACCAACCCTCGTCGGGAACTACTTGCTACATACATTACATATCTCTATTCTGTGCGACTTCCGACTGCGCGAAGGTGTGTCAGGTTTTTCGAGGTAGTCTCTGGTTTCGCATTGCTTCCGAGACCTGGGATCCGAAACTGCAACTGCTCCTCGTTTTGAAGTCACGACGGTTACGCTTCGGCTTGCTGAGCGGTCACCACTCATCCTCTGACAACTGGAACACATTTCCCATGACAATTAATGCTCGTAAAAAGCTAAGTTTGTTTTCCTGAAACAGATTTAATGCGTCACTTGTGGATGTGTTAAAGTACGTACTTTGAGAGAACGATTGGCATCACCTCCCCAGGGTATTTTGATCGGAGTGAGTGGGCACTGGGACTGCCTGGTGGCGGCATAATTTTCAGTGAAGAAAGTCATCTTAGCCATCTGAAATTTTTCTGTTATGATTCCTTTCTTTTATTTTGCGCTTACCTTTGATATCATATTGCTCAAATTTCTCAACTAGATTTCATTTTATGGTACGAGCTCGCAGTATATCATCTGGCACTCTGACTTGTGATTTGTCAAGAAAAGCGCAATGCTGCCTTTGTTTGCGGCCAATCGGAATACAAAGCATGTCCTTCGAGATTCGTTTCCGCAATCACCCTTTGGGGATGGGAAAAAGAATTTTGAGGTTTTACCTACCATAAGCACGATATGATTATGAGGCACGCTGTAGTGCGAGACTCCGTACTAACTTGGACTACGTGGGCTTCTTTTTTTCTCAACTGACTGCACGGTCACTTTTGCATTTCGCCCCCAATCGAAATGCGGCCACTGCGGCCGCAATTCGATCCTGCGCCCTCTGGCTTGGCAGGGAGAAGCCACAACCACTACGCTACGGCGGCGGTGCTTGGGCTTGTGATGTGCGCACCAAACGAGGCACAAACGAAGGCACATTCACGTTTATATCTCAAAAGAAAGGTAAGCCTGCAAGGAATTCTCTGCAAATGATCTCTCGTTAGCACAAGTCATGCCAGATTCGCTGTTCATAACAATCTGCTATTACGGATTATAGGAACTTACGGCATACTTTTGAGCGTGGAATAACCTGCCGTTAGATGTTAGTTTTTTTTATGGCGTTTTAGGTGCCCCTACCGCTTTCTGATTATGAGGCACGCCATAATGGGGGACTCCGGAAATTTGGACCACCTGGGGTTCGTTAACGTGCTCCTAAATCTACGTACACGGTAGCTTTCGCATTTCGCCCCCATCGAAATGCGGCTGCCGTGGCCGGGATTCGATCCCGCGACCTCGTGCTCAGCAGCCCAAAACCATAGCCACTGAGCAACCACGACGGGTTGTCTCCATCCTTACCTGTTTTTAAACAAGTAATACATTCTTTTATGCTAAATAGCTAACCTGAGCTATATGGTGCGGTATTTTCTACATGTTCTTGCCATTTCCCCGCTTATGAGTGTAGCCATTATTTCATGTCTTTTGATGACTTGCCTAGTCTCCGACCTCTATCATATTTAACTTTCAGTTTTTGTTACTTTTTCTATAGTGCCTACTGTAAGCTTTTATTTCTTTGTCTGCTGTTTTTCTATGTAATACACTTTTTTTTAAGGGCTGAAGAACATCATACAGCTTTATGCTCTAAGACGTCCTCCTGCATATTCCATTATGAATGTAGACTGCTGAGGCATGACAGCGAGATATTCCGAAAGGACTACTTCTTGGGACAGTTGGTAGTTTGGGGTAGTTTGGCGCTTCATTGCCCTTCTTTCTTCTGTCTCTTTTCAAAAAATCAATTTTGCGCCACAAGGTATACCTAGACATCACTGCGAGCCGGCCTAGATGGAATTCATGCATCGTTAAATTTGGCGCTACCCAAACATTTCACACCTACATGCGCACATTTCGCAGCAAAAACTCACGGACAGATGGGTTCAGCGCTGAGCAACAAAAGATGACAACGAAGTGTATGGTTCCCTCCATCTGCCTTTTGAACGTCCCCATCCCCCTATTGTAAATGAGAAATAACTTCAGCGTGTTATAAGTAACAGCTTGGGTGATATTGTGACAAAACAGCAGGAAGAACAGTGAAGCAATATTTTCATAACTTGTTTTGTCAGTAACTAGCGTATGTAACGTTGTCCTGTACAAAGGGTTGGGGCCACAGAACGCATTTATTTTGTTTTTACTGGTTACCTGCATGATCTCGTTTTGTTCTCGCAACTTGTCCAGGTGTTCTGTTTGTTGTGCCCGGATGCTGTGGTGTTAGGCTGCTGAGCACGAGGTCGCGGGATCGAATCCCGGCCACGGCGGCCGCGTCTCGATGGGGGCGAAATGCGAAAACACCCGTGTACTTAGATTTCGGTGCACGTTAAAGAACCCCACGTGGTCAAAATTGGCGGAGTCCTCCACTACGGCGTGCCTCATAATCAGAAAGGTCACTTGAATCAGAAGGTCACTTGAAAGTCACCGGCAACGTGAGCTAAAAGCATTTCATGCTTTACCTAACCGCCTGGAGCGAATCCTGTACTTGCAAGAATAAATCCTGCATACCGAAGGCGCGATACGGATAAGGAGAAGTGACCAGGAAAGGGTGTCTTGCGGTGTTGGCACGACGTGCTGAGGCCATCGGCAGGAAGCTACGTGAAAATTGCAGCACATTCGCTCCTCTACCAGCACTCTTAGTTTGTGCGCAGCGTTACTAGCGGACCGCTTCGAACGAGGACTGAAGGTCGACAGAGACAACCGCCTAATTTCCACTGGTTGGAATGGTAGGCGTAGGTTAGGCCGAAGCATCTTTGAACAGAGGAGCGTATGTGCTGTCGAATTAGACTATGCCTAATACATTTCGTTGACCCCGTGGTTTATTTCTTACGAGGAATCAATAATAACATGGGGCGCTTCAAATCATTGCTCGGTAGTCATCTCGTCAGCTTTAATTTTTGCGAATAATGGTAGCGCTGTGGGCTGCTTTGCATTGAAAAAATCCATTTTTCCGCCGCAACGATAAACACGCAGACAAAGACAAAAAAGGACAGAACAACCGCTATACTATCATCATCAAGTGGTTTAAATCCAGGAAAGATAGTGTACGAGTAAATGAGAAATACCGAAACAAACAAGGCGCTGTCGCGTGTTTCGTGCTAGTCTTAGTATACCTTATGAGAACAAAGACAAACTGCGCAAAAAAGAAGAAGACAGAGAAAGAACCACACGACACAGGCTAGAGGGTCTGAAGAAGCTGAAGAGGGTCGCGGGTAAATTCGGCATACAGGTTCTCTTTTCGGCACCTTGTAAGCTGTCCAGTTTGTGCAATTTAGTTAGACCTAATAGGAAAAAGAAAATCGAGTGCTGCACTAACCACAGGAGCAAGTTTGTGCCCTGTAGAGCGAATGTCATTTATGAGATTCCGCTGAGTTGTGGCAAGTGTACGTTGGACAAACAGGCCGCTGCATTAATATTAGATTATTAGAACATGCCAATTCCGTAGATGATTCTAGGACAGCATCTTCCTAAGCATTGCAAGACCTGCAGGCATGACGGCAAAGTTTGCACCCCACTTTTCGGCAGGACTAAGATTGTTGGACGCGCAAGGGATAAGAAAGAGCGTGAAGTAATCGAAGCTTTAGAAATCGCGACATTAGGGCCTGATAAATGTGCTAGCGAGGCTTCCATACATTTGTACTGCAAGGAGCTGGCGTTTCTAGGCTTGACTACATGATAGCGGCATCGGTCTTTGTGGTTGGTGCGCATGCGTTCTGTTGTTGGTGGAAAAGAGGCGTTGGAGCATTAAACCAGTTGTTAGTCTGCGCCAGTGTCATGTGGTTCTTTCGCTGTGTTATTTTTTTTGCGCAGTTTGTCTTTCTTCTCATAATGTCATACCAACTAGCCCCTCACCGTACGCTTCTAGACTTAGTATACCTGCTAAGCAGACGTGACTTTAGAAATTATAATCTTCATTCTCGCAATATTAACAGCAGAAGTTTGAACCATTTTAATTCTGCACATGGAGATTATGATATTCGGCTGACAGCGACGTCTCCCTCGTATGCGAATACATCTGAGCGTGCAGACTGTGCTAAATGATCCACGTGTTCTGCAGACACAATAATTAACTGGGTAAATATGTACTCATTTATGTTCTATGGATAGCCGCCGCGTTTTTTTTTTCTTAATTCTTCCAGCTAAATACACACGCACCGAATAGGTAGAATTGTATTCGTCACAAGAACTGCCACATTAGTATAATCAGTACATATGCCTATTACGCAATAGGGTATCCGGTGACCACTACATAAGGGCACAAACATGACATATCTATGATGCTATCGGCAAAAAGATTCCAATTAGATTCAGAGACCCGTATACTTACTCGGCCACGCCTGGAAATAAATAGCCTCATTCATGTTAAACAGCTTTTAAACTGTATAGAAAGAGAAGTTTATATGACAGGTGAATATATATGCTTACTTGTTGATGACGAAGACGTCTTCGATTTCACTGAAACAAATGACGTACCATACTTATGAAATTTTTATATTTTAGGTGGGCATCAGCATTACTGTAGATAAACAAACCGTAATGAAAGCATTCTATGTAAAGCACCGATTGCGATGTAGGAGGTGCTCCTGTGTGTATAAATGGTTGGTCGGGACAATAACCGAGGTCTTAGGATTGCGAATTATGAGATAACAGAGTACCGGTAATTGGCAAAATGTATACTTCAATACGAAAGTCTCAGTCATTTTGCTCTCTCGTAAAGTACAGTGGATCGTACTTCAATTAGGGCAAAGAGCGCAACTTAAAATCTATGGTCTTATTTTTTTTACTTTACAGGATTCATGAACGTACTCATGCACGTGAAGTCTCGTGAGCGCATTCCCGTACACCCATGAGCGAAATTATAGGGACTGTACCCACGGACAACTTTCTGTGGCTATGAAGGCAAAGCTACGGGCGCGTGGCTGCTGCACATGTGTTACGGCGCCAAGTAGTCCGGCAGCGTTTGACAGTGCTTTTCGTTGGTCGGAACAGACGCTGAATCGACGGCGCTTCCGCGTTCGACGGCTTCGCGTTTCGCCAGACTCGGAAGGGAAAAATCGCAAAATGATGATGTGTAGTGTTTTATGGCGCAAGGGCCAGGTTTGGCCAAAGAGCGCCATGACAGGGGGTAATGTTGACGATGTGTTGTGGATGACGTGCACAATGATCTCATCATGGTAAATGAGAAAAAGCGCAAAATAAGCAAACTTTTACACTCATTGGTGTATTTTGTCTAATTTTACTGTTGCTATTAAGGCGTTTATGTTTTGTATTCCCCAGCATTAGCGAACCTGGATTAGAACGCAGGGCTGTTTTCAGAAGCACCGTCACTTCTGTGCGCTTTGCCTCCCTAGCTTACCCTTCATAGACGCACAAAGTTGTCCGCGAATATAGAAAGTTCGCGATAAAGCCGGCTTTCTCCTCTGCCTCCGAATGTAAGTGCGGAATGCAGTTCAAACATGACATTTGCGCACTTTCCAATGACCCCGTCAATCTTAGTTTGTGCATGGTAATTACGAAGAAATTAAGTTTTTAGGGGACGCTGTGGGCCGTACCCTTTTCTTCGCGGGTGTTCATGCACGGTTCTTGCACGGATATACATGCACAGGCAGTCGTCTACCTAAATGGGTCGAAGATTGAAATGAACAAACTGCCCGGAAACCGACAGCTTCATTGGCCACATAGATGAAATTTGCCAGCCATGTTTCCCAACTAGGTCATTTTCACACATATTAAGGCGGAAGCCTTTAATGGCTGGTTGTCAAGGTCATCTGCCGTTATCACACACTGTCACAGCTTTCCGGCCTGCTGATTGGTCTCCTCTGTGTCGTGCCGTCGCTGTCGTTAGGGGCAGGTGTGCACCGCCTGATTGGCTCGCGTGTGTGACGTCACTGTGGTCAAGTGCGGGTGTCGGGGTGGTTCGGCGCCGCGCGGGATGACTCATCACATCCGCACGCGTGACGGCCGTGTGTTCGACGGTGCGCCCTGACGTCACTGTCGTCAGGTGCTTGAGGTGGCCTTCCGATTGGGCGCTGTGTGGCCTGACGTCACTGTCGCGAGGCGCGCGTGGCGAGCGTCTGCTTGCGTGTGTTGTGGCGACGGCGGTGGCGGCTGTTCACTTTGCGGCATCGTGTAGGCAGGATGCCTCGTCTCGCCAAACCAGTGTGTCCCAACACGCGACGTGCGGCAGCCGCTGAACGCAAACGGCGCTCAAGGAAGGCTGAGCGTATACGTCGCATGCATTAGGGCGGCGATACGCGTCCGACACCACGGAGTACAGGGACGTTACGGGCCAACGCAAGAGAGGCAATGCGTTTGAAGCGACTCGCTGCATCTCCGGTACCAAGGCAAACGAAGCTCGAAAGCGCCGTCACCGCCATCTTGCCGCGCAAAGCTGAGCAAGTACAAGTCAATCGAGGGAAGTGGGTGATGACGATGGCCAACTACACCCTGACACCGCCGTGGAGGACACGTCTCCTCCTGATCCAGAAACGGCACCGCAACAGTTCCAGGCCGCCACAGACTACTTTAAGAGACACTTCATCCAGAACAACGTTGCAGGCATTTAATAAACAAACAAGCATTCACATAACAGTGTACGAGGTGTGTGCCTCAGTGGCATGTGCCTCCATCGTCATTGGAAATGGTGTCAGGCTTCCGCCGTCTCACACTTTAGTCTCTACAAAGTGTCTTCCGTTTTTTTTCTTTATAGATATACACTAGGTATACTGCGTTTTGGGGCAAGAAATTATCATTTACAATGCTCATACAGGTACGCTGCTCTGTGGTACACAGCCCGCCGAGAGAGGGTGCCAGGCAACTCGCACGTCACATGTCCCACATTTATGGAGATCGTACAACCAATAATTTCGAGCAGCGTTCCGTATGAGCAGCGTTTCGAGTACTTGTTCGCTGACTATTGTAAATCTGTATAAAGGTATCCCGCGAGCTTTGGCATTGAAGTTGAGCCCGTCGCTTTAGCTCAGGGGCTATTGCTTCTTGTAAACGAACACGCGGGCTTCATTCTCAGCGAAGGCTGCCGCATCTCGATAGGGCGGATTAACCACTTTCTTGAACACTGCTTTTAGCGACCACCTGAGGGACATTAAAGGGAAGCGCTTAACGACGTTATACTTGTGAGGCATTCTTTTAAAAACGGTATTTCCGGTAATTTGACACTAATGGGTCAATCAATAGAAGAAAACATTCGTGCCAAAGTTCCATATAAAATTTTGTGCCAAAGTCCTAGTTCCAGCGCGTATGTATGACGTCACGGAATTCAATGCCTTTCCTTCGAATTTGGGCAGTTAGCTAATTTTCCAAGCTTTCACATCGGCATAAGTTCAATTTGTGGCTCAAGTTCGAAGCAGCTTCGCTGCCCGTATGTTGCTTCTTCGTCGTTTATCGTTTACCGAGCCTCTTGTCACGCGATCAGTGGCGTTTCTTGGTTTTGCAGAAAATTAATTCACTATCATATCCTGGACTACTATTCTTTATTTAGGGTCTCATTCAGAGCTCCGGGTGGTCGAAATGATGCGCAGTCATACGCAACAGCTTTTATCATCGTTCTTTCGTCAGCTTCGGGATGGTAAACTGCGTAAAATAAATAAAACTGTGCCAATACTCGCTCAAATGAACTTCTTACCTGTTGTGGAGGCTTTGGTAGAAGGCGCGGCGCTCACCTCTGCGTTTTCGAAAAGTCAGGGCAAGATGCATTTAGGAAGTTGCAATATGTACAGAAACATTTTTTAATTGTAGTACGGTTATGTTACTCAACAACAGCGCTCTTCGAAAGTGCGTAACGTTGCAATATGAGAAACGCTTTACCAGTTAAGCCATCGGAGAATAATCAATAATTATGCAAGAAACTGAATTGGTTTTCACTAGTGAAAAACTATCTTCAGCAATTTTAATAGGTCTCAAGAGTTTTCGCTAGGTTTAGCGACTAGGTAAAAAGGGCGTGTTATTCAAACCTGGAAAATAAATTCCGCAGATTGCTTACGTGTTGGAATGCGAAAACTTTAAAGTCTTTTTAGTGAAATGCTGGAAAGGCGCTGGCTACTCGTGCGAAAAACAGCTCCAGCACGTTAAATATGTGGTGCCTGGACACCGTATATATATATTTTTTTTAATACAGAAAGCAACAAAGAGCGTTTTAGTGCAATAAAGATAAACGTAAAAATAAAACTGCTCCGACCAGGATTCGATCGTCCCACCTATAAATCCCAAGCCTGGCACTTTACCGTATACGCCACACCAGCAAAATTACATAAAAGGATAATTTTCAATGTCAAAATCGAGAAGCAGTTTTATTTTCTCCGAGCGACGTCTCGATGCGCTATCGCCCAGCACCTAAAACGCACGCCTGTACTACAAAGAAAAATTTGCTGTCCGTTTTCGGTGGCATGCTCGGAAGTGCCACAACATCGATTTTCCCTTGCGATTGGTATTTTAACTTCGAAAAAAGTCCTAATTGAACCTCTGACCCGGCACGCTGTATGGGCTGTTTCTGCCGATTTCGATAGCCGTTTCTTGTTATTCGCGCGATGGATATTCAACG
The DNA here is from genome assembly GCF_038994185.2 of Dermacentor albipictus. Taxonomy (NCBI): domain Eukaryota; kingdom Metazoa; phylum Arthropoda; class Arachnida; order Ixodida; family Ixodidae; genus Dermacentor; species Dermacentor albipictus. The sequence goes on from NC_091830.1 coordinate 99,589,593, forward strand.
TTTTTTTAGTTCAGTGATGCCTTTTAGTCTACACGTCTGTCTAGTCAGATATCTTCGTCAGAGAAGCGCAGGCTAGCGCTGGGAGCCTTCGGCGACAGCACATATACCTGTGTTAATGACGCGTCACATCAGCGGTCATCGCTTCTTGTGCGGGCAATGTACCCATGAAAAAAATTGTTTATTTAAGAACACCGATGATAAAGCTGATATATAGATTGATTTAACCTCGTTAGACTACTTGATTACTGAGCCTAGACGCACCGATAGCGTGAAGACGGACTGGGCGGATACGCTAGGCCTAAGTTTCGGTGGGGACCGAAAATGCGTGTATTTGAGCCTCAGGACTTTTTTTTAGTACAACAGGGAAAGTGGAAGCTCCGGAATCACCTCAGCTTCGTTAGCGGTGCGATAATATCAGTCAGCGATAGGCTTCGATCTCGGGGTCCCTTCGCGCGCGTGTGAACGACTACTGCATTTCATGTCCACTCCACAACACTGCGACAACGGCAAGAACTCCCAGTCATATGTTACGTGCGAACTAGTAAAAAACGCGGCGTCCTCTGCGGCTGCGTAGTTTAGTTCAAGAATTTAGCTATCCGCCTAGTCAAAAGGGAAAATGAAAAAAAAAACGAAATTGATCTTTAGTGCCAAATGTCCATGAATAAACATGGCAGCTCACGCACGAAATAGTGTTTTAAGACCCCAAGATATAGCGTTATTTAGGACAGCAGACTAGTACCAAGCGATGAAATTGTATAAAGCATTTAATATTCAGCAGCGCTCCTCGTTGCGTACTGGAACCAGCACGGCACAAACACAACCAGCGCAGTTTCCAGTGCGAACCAGCCAACTCCAGCGAGAACCAGCGTCTGTACAGCACAAACCAGTGCGCCCCAGCGTCATGGCAGTGGAACCAGCGCCTCTTCAAGCGTAACCCAGCTCTTATCCAGCGTTCTCACTGGTGTGCCAGTGAGTCGTAGCGAGCGCCAGCGTACCCAGTGGGATCCAGTGCAAAAAAAAAAAAAAACGCGCGGTTTTCACACTGGAAGACGCTGGTTTTTGCAATAGGGTCATGACGTAGTGCTACCACCTCCCCACCGGCTGCGCCGTCACGTTCCGAATGACGCACCCACTAGGCCAGAAATTTAGTCATCCAGATGGCTGCAAATCGGCGTGTGCATTGACGCGCGCACTAGGCCACACATTTAGCCAATCAGAACCGGGGAGCCGCCGTGGCTTCGGGGATGCGTGCTCGCCTCGCACCTCAGTGGCCCGGGCTCCATTCCCACCCCGACTGAAACGTGACGGACTTTCTTTTCAGTGCCATTGACTTACTTTCTTTACATGAACCTCTGTGAGAAATGGGACGGCAATGGGAGTATTTTTTGACGTGTTGTTACTTTTGCGCCGTCGGCCATTTTTCACACTATCGCTCGGTCACGTAGACGCCGACGGATGTTTTGTGTAATAAGGAATACATTGCTTTCGCATTAGGGTGGCCTGTATCGCATTTCGTGTGCCTCATATGGAACAGAATGCAAGTAACCGTCATGCGAGGGAAATGGGTTTCCAAAACAGCTTCTCCAACTAGCACTTGGGCAACCCTGTATTCTAGAGAATATTCAACGTGAGTGGATCATAGCATGGTCATTGGCACAGTCCTAAAACTGAGGTATCACGAAAATTTTGCGCAATGTACTGAGCTAAAGCGCAAATTACAGTCCACCTAAAGCAATGATTTCAAAATATATCCTAAATAATTTGTTTAGGATGTACAGAATTAATTTCAAAAATACTCGTGCGCGATAGCTATAGCGAATTCGCCAGCTGCACTAAATTCGATTCGAGCAAGCCTCTGTAATTTTTCAAAATTGTGTACACGATTCCTTCAAAAAGAAGTCACGCACTCAAGTTAGGCGAAACAAACATATTTCCACTAACCTTCTAATACTGCACCGCCCTTGCAAAGCTTCGTAAGCGATTACCAGCTAATCGCTATGCTTTATGCCATGCGGCAGCATGTCGTGTGTGGTCTGGGACTATGGTTACGTCATAGTCGCATAGGTGACATAATAATAATAATAATAATAATAATAATAATAATAATAATAATAATAATAATAATAATAATAATAATACCTATATAAACATAGACGCGCCGATTGAGGTAAAACACAACACAGCTTTGCAGCTCGTCCTTCACAGTGGACGGGCTGATGAATTATTTTCTGTTCGGAGGGGTCAGGAATGAAAGCCACAGTGGCTTGACTAAGACAACGAACTCCATTTACATACTGACACACGACGGTGCAGAAAACAACAAGGCAAATAAATAAAACATCAGTACAATTCCGTTTACATATGCTAATACACCCAGCCATGCGGGAAAAATACAGGCGCGGCCACTGCTACTGGGAGCACGAAGCCCTTGGCTTTGCTGCGCAGAGTGCCCCACAACCGGCGCCTCATGAAGTCTTGCGGCGCAGGCGTAACCAGCGCGATTAAGAAAAAGCGCGGGAAATCCACTACACGGGCTCTCGTGTTCCTGCTAGCATTGACTGTGCTTGTACCTTATGCATTACGCACAGAATGCAGGAAGAAAGTGGCGAAATACGGAGTGCAGGTTTATTCAAAATGACGCTAGCAAAGTCAGCACAAAAATGGGTGCATCAATACCCTTACATATGTTTAACATGACAAATGGATGCCGTATTACGTAACAATAATTTAGCTCTCGCTGCCACCGCCATCATGCCGGTAAGATGGAAGCTGCAAACGCGCTGCTGCTGTCGTCTGTTTTTGATATGTGTCTTGGATGTCGTGCGCCTCTAGTGACGATTTCCACAAATGTGCGTGACCTCGGCAAGTGCCATGACACCGCGATCACAACGCGCCAGCGAGTGGGGATGAGATGCCCATAAATCTTCGCAGTCACAGCTTTCACTTCTGGCCACTGCTAGGAATAAGTAATTAACTTCCAACACAGCAGCTACAATACTTGACGTGCACTACTAACCGCCGAGTGTTACAGCAGTTAATAAGACGGCAGTTGGTCTTCCAAATAGCGAACCCTTCGACCAGTCGGCAGAACTTCGTCGGCAGAACATGAACAGCGCACTTACCCATGATCGTCAGAAGGCTGCTCGGTTTAGCTGTCAATTCGGCAAGGGACGCAGAGAGCGTAGATTTTCGAGACGAAGGTAACCGTCCGTCACAGAAGAGAATGGAGCCGGCAATCACGAGCAGCGCGTGATGAGGCGCTGCTGGCCGCAATTGCAATAAGAATTCTCTTTTGTGAAGACGTTGACGAAGAGAGAGATATTATATTTAGTGCGAATAACGGTCTTTGAGAAATACACGCTCTTTTAGTGTCTACGTAGATATCTAGCCTCTTTACGCCAACATTCGTCATGAGTACGCAAATAGACAACTTGGCCCATTGCTTTCGTACAGCTGTGCATTGTCCAAAGGGTGTGTTCGTCCAGAAGGCAAGTTCGTTCCGTTGATCTTCACTAGAGGGAGAATGGTTCGGTCAGCACATTGCGAGAATGATGATGATGACATGGTGCTTTCTAATGCGCTAGCGTTGTTAGGGCGCTTCATGCACTTTCCGCCGGCTATCTATTTATTTTATTTAAATATATTAATACCTTAAAGGCCCAATGAGGGCATTACATAGGGGGGGATTCATTAAAGAAATCTTAACAGTATACAACACAGAATATTGTTACGTAGGATGACGCAGACGAAAAGCTATGTACAAATATATTTACAAGGAAAAATACGCTGCGCTAGGCCAAGAGGCAACAGCCCGCGCTAGCATCTAATCGTCGTCGTCGTCTTCACACTGCTGGCCTTTCGTGATCGCACATATTGTGCCGTAGCACTACCCCCGGCTGCAAAAGCGCCGTCCCGGAGCGACTAAAGATCGGACTCGGAAGCAGTGTAGTAGGCCTTGAGCCTACTGACGTGTACGACATCACGAGATGCCACAGGAGAGGACGAGGTTGAGCCCACAGGAGCAATTTCGTAAGTCACAGGCGTCACCTGGCGCAGCACGCGGTAGGGCCCTGTGTATCGCGAAAGAAGTTTCTCTGAAAGTCCGACGTGACGAGAGGGTGACCACAGGAGCACGAGCGCACCAGGCGAAAACTGTACGTCACGATGGCGGGCGTTGTAGTGACACTGCTGAGTGGTCTGTGAGGCCGTAAGTCGAGCACGAGCAAGCTGGCGTGCATGGTCGGCGAGGGCGATGGCGTCGCGCGCATACTCGCTTGTTGAGACCGCAGCAGGAGGAAGTGCCGTGTCAAGGGGCAACGTAGGTTCGCGACCGTACAGGAGATAAAAGGGAGAAAATCCGTCGGTGTCGTGCCGGGAAGAATTGTACGCAAATGTTACGTAAGGAAGGGCAATGTCCCAGTCGCGGTGGTCCTTGGAAACGTACTTTGACAGCATATCGGTAAGAGTACGGTTTAACCGCTCTGTCAGGCCATTGGTTTGAGGATGGTATGAGGTAGTCAGCTTGTGTTGAGTGGAGCAGGAACGTACAATGTCGGCGATAACTTTCGAGAGGAAGTTACGACCACGGTCAGTGAGCAGCTGTCGCGGGGCGCCATGAAGTAAGATAATGTCACGCAAGAGAAAGTCCGCGACGTCAGTGGCGCAACTGGTAGGGAGAGCCCGCGTGATAGCGTATCGGGTGGCATAATCAGTTGCGACGGCTACCCATATGTTCCCAGAGGATGACGTGGGAAAGGGACCGAGGAGGTCTAATCCAACACGAAAGAACGGTTCCACAGGGACAGTGATCGGCTGCAGATGACCGGCAGGTAGCACCTGAGGTGTTTTCCGACGCTGGCAGGTATCACAGGCAGCAACATAGTGTCGGACGGAGCGAGCGAGACCAGGCCAATAGAAGCCGCGGCGGATGCGGTCGTACGTGCGGGTTACGCCAAGATGTCCTGCAGTAGGTGCGTCATGCATCTCAAAGAGCACAGTCTGTCGTAGATGTTTTGGCACGACGAGAAGAAGATCAGATCCGTCAGGGAGGAAGTTCCTTCGGTACAGAATGCCGCCCTGGAGGACATATCGGCGAACGGATGCGTCGGTAGGTGTAGAGCGCAGACGCTCGATGAGTACTCGCAGCGATAGGTCTCGGTACTGCTCATCGGCGATGTTAGCGAAGGCAGACACAGAGAAAATGCCGTCGGCGGTACTACTGTCGGCGTCGTCAGGCTCGTCTACCGGGTAGCGAGACAGGCAGTCAGCGTCCTTGTGTAGTCGGCCAGATTTGTAGGTGACAGAGAACGAATATTCTTGGAGGCGTAAGGCCCAGCGACCAAGTCTTCCTGAAGGGTCTTTCAATGAGCATAACCAACAAAGCGCGTGATGGTCTGTGATAACGGAAAAGGGTCGGCCATATAAGTATGGGCGGAACTTCGCAACCGCCCAAACTAGGGCCAGACACTCACGCTCAGTGATGGAATAGTTGCGCGCCGCGGGTGAGAGGAGCCTGCTGGCGTAAGCGATAACACGGTCGTTGCCGCGCTGGCGTTGTGCCAGTACTGCGCCAATTCCGTGACCGCTGGCATCAGTACGAACTTCGGTAGGCGCAGAAGGATCGAAATGGGCCAGAACGGGAGGCGTTGTGAGAACGTCGATTAGATGCGAGAATGCAGAGGCCTCGTTATCGCCCCACTGGAAAGGGGCGTCTTTTTTCAAAAGCTCGGTTAGTGGTCGTGCTATGGCCGCGAAATTTTTCACGAAACGGCGGAAGTAGGAACAAAGGCCGATGAAGCTGCGCACATCCTTGACACACTTCGGAACAGGAAAGTGCGTAACAGCATGGATCTTGCCTGGGTCCGGTTGCACTCCGTTCGCGTCAACGAGATGTCCAAGGACGGTAATCTGGCGACGGCCGAATTGGCACTTCGATGCGTTCAGTTGCAGACCGGCGCGACGAAAAACGTCCAGGACTGCCGAGAGGCGCTCGAGGTGCGTAGCGAACGCTGGGGAGAATACTATGACGTCGTCCAAGTAGCACAGGCATGTGGACCATTTGAAACCGTGAAGAAGGGAGTCCATCATGCGTTCGAAAGTGGCAGGAGCGTTACATAGACCAAACGGCATCACTTTGAATTGATAAAGACCGTCCGGAGTTACAAAAGCAGTCTTCTCGCGGTCGAGATCGTCCACAGCAATCTGCCAGTAGCCGGAGCGGAGGTCAATAGAAGAGAAGTAGCGAGCACCATGGAGGCAGTCAAGGGCGTCATCGATCCGAGGTAGGGGATACACGTCCTTTTTGGTAACCCTGTTAAGGTGCCGATAATCCACGCAAAAGCGCCATGAGCCATCCTTCTTTTTTACCAGTACAACCGGTGACGCCCATGGACTACATGACGGTTCTATGATGTTATTGGCAAGCATTTTGCGAACTTCAGCGTGAATAACTTGACGCTCAACCGGTGACACTCGATACGGGCGGCGATGAATAGGAGGGGCATCGCCGGTATTAATGCGATGTTTAACAGTTGTAGTTTGGGCCAAAGGACGATCGTTAAAGTCAAAAATATCGTTGTAGGAAAACAGAACGCGGTAGAGCTCACGAGCGTGCTCGGACGGCATGTCGGGCGCAATCATTTTCTGTAAGTCGGCGATGGTGCGAGTTGTCGACTGAGATGGTAGAGGAGGGTCGGCTGAATTGCTGTGTACCTCAATAGATGCTATTGAGTGATCTTCGAATGAGCAAAGCTGGGCCAGAGACATCCCGCGTGGCAGCACTCGTGTCGTCAAGCCAAAATTGACCACGGGCAGGCAGACACAATTAGCCGTAATAGATAAAACGGTATGAGGTACCGTGATCCCGTGTGTAAGGAGGACGTCTTGTATAGGAGCCGCGATATAGTGACCGTCGGGCACTGGTGGGGATGACACTAGGTCAACGTAAGTCAGTGCCGTAGGTGGCAAGCGAACAAAGTCGACGGAAATGAGGCGACTGGGGTGTGGTTCAGCGGGATCCAGAACAGGCAGGTCAAGGCGGAGAGTACTGGCGGAACAATCAATGAGAGCAGAATGTGCGGAGAGGAAGTCTAAGCCGAGGATGATGTCGTGGGGACAGTGGGCGATGACTGTGAATAGCACGACTGTTGAGCGATCGGCGAAGGAGACGCGGGCGGCACACATACCAATTACGGGGGCTGTTCCGCCATCGGCGACACGGACAACAAGCGTCGTGGCGGGCGTGATTATTTTTTTCAGGCGAGTACGAAAGTCCGCGCTCATTACCGACAAATGCGCCCCAGTGTCTATAAGAGCAGATACAGGAACACCGTCGACTTGCACGTCAAGAAGGTTCAGATGGGTGGGCAACGTCAGTGGAGGATTTGGCGGCGTAGGGAGCAATGCAGCGTCACCTCGAGGCGCTGCATCATTCAGTTTTCCGGCTGGGAGCGGCGTCCGAAGGGAGTCGGCGAAAAGGAGCGACGGGGCTGGGGAGAGCGAGATTGTCGTCCTTGGGGCGAAGGTGAACGAGAATAGGGGCGGTTCGGCGCAGGAGAGTCAGTGGCGGCATTATCGGAGCGTGCGGCATAAGGACGAGAAGGGCCACCCGAGGGGCGAGAATAGGCAGTATAAGCAGACCGGGTCGGGGAAGTCCAGCGACTTCGACAGTGCCGAGAAATGTGCCCGATGCGACGGCAGTGAAAACAAATGGGCTTGTCGTCAGCAGTGCGCCATTCAGCTGGGTTGCGGAAACGTGGTGGGTAAGACGATGCGGGACGGGGCGGAATCGAAGAAGCCGGATGGGTATCAGGGTGATGGGCCGAGCAGATGGTGTGAAGGCCCATGTTTTCGAACTCCTGGCGGACAACTGCCTGGATCAGGGAAACCGTGACTGCCGGTGCGTTGGTGGGGCTGGAGTCGAAGGCAGCCGGATAGGCGGCCTCAATCTCACGCCGAATGATCTTGGTAATATCGCCGGTGTTGTTGGGACGAGGAGCGTCGGCACAGGAAGAAGTCGCTGGGGTGTTGGGCAAACGGGCAAACTGCTGATCGATACGTCTGCTTTTAGCGAGTTCCAGGCGGCGGCACTCTTTGATAACAGCATCCACCGTCGCGACGTTGTTGAATACGAGCAAGTTGAAGGCGTCATCGGCTATGCCTTTGAGGATGTGGGATACCTTGTCTGACACAGGCATGTGTGCATCAACTTTGCGGCACAGAGCCAGAACGTCCTGAATGTACGTGACATAGGGCTCTGTTGACGTCTGCACACGGCCGGAAAGCGCCTTCTGCGCGGCAAGTTTTTGACCGTAGGGGTTGCCGAACAAGTCTCGGAGCTTTTGCTTGAACGAATCCCAACTGGTGAGCTCATCTTCGTGCGTGCGATACCAAACTCGAGGTGTGCCACCGAGGTAAAAGACTACGTTGGCGAGCATGATAGTAGGGTCCCACCGGTTATTGCGGCTGACGTGTTCGTACAGGCTGATCCAGTCGTCCACGTCTTCGCCATCGTGGCCCGAGAATACGCCAGGATCACGGGTAGCGGGGAGAGTGATGTAGGTCGTCGAAGTGGCAGGAGGGGTCGGAGCCGGCGGAGTCGGGTTGTCGTCGCCGGGAGCCATGAAGGAAGGCTCGACGTACCGGCCACTGCGAAGCTCCGTGACGAGGTACAGGGAACGTCCACCTCCACCAGATGTGTTACGTAGGATGACGCAGACGAAAAGCTATGTACAAATATATTTACAAGGAAAAATACGCTGCGCTAGGCCAAGAGGCAACAGCCCGCGCTAGCATCTAATCGTCGTCGTCGTCTTCACACTGCTGGCCTTTCGTGATCGCACATATTGTGCCGTAGCAATATAATTGGTTAAAGGCAGAAAAAAACAAGTTAAGCTGCCAGGTACAAGTTAATAGGGTGGAGAAATGGCTAAAGACAGGTACTGAAAAAACGCACATGTAACAAAATAAAACAAAAAACGCACCTTCAGAAGTTACAAAACATGGCATCTATCATTTCACGGAACGTTACGGCCGACACACACATACTGAAAAAAAAAACGCACATAATTGTACATTGGGATTTTCTAAGTATGACCGAAGAGCTGTTATAAATGATGATGTTCCAGCAATAGCCGCAATGCCAGAAGGATGATGAGTGGTGTTTAATGGCGCAAGGGCCAGGTTTGGCCAAAGAGCGCCATGACAGGTGGTAATGTTGACGATGTGTTGTGGGTGACGTGCGTAATGAACTCATCATGGTAGGTGAGATATGGCTGTAAAAGGGCCTAAAACTTCCGCGGTAAGTGGAGTAGAATACTGAGGTGCTAAAATAATGATGATGACTAGGGTGTGATATGGGCTATGGCAATGGACTTTCGTTAAAACATGAAGCAATAAAACTTAACACTGACAAGAGAGTTTCAAGAGAGCCCTTGAATGTAGGGCTGTTAGTCGTGTGCTTAAAAGTTACCTGGCCAGATGATTTTCAGTGTGTCCGTTTCGGCTAAAAACTCTAAGACTGTTTGCAGGTTAAAAAGAGGTTCATCGCTAAGAAAAAATGCAGGGTGAAGGGGTAAATTCTCGCGATATGCAGCAGGGAAATACTTTTTCCTCTCTGTTTCTGTTGCAGGGCACTCAATAAGAGCATGGAGGACAGTGAGATTATAGCCGCACTTAGCACAAGTTGGAGGATCGCCCCCAGTCAAGAGATGAGAGTGGGTGCCGTATGTGTGGCCTATCCTTAATCGGCAGAGAAGTACTTCCTTGTACCTTGCTATTTTCCCATTTATCCAGTTCCCCAGTTTTGGCTTTATTATATGAAGCTTATTCATTTTTTGTGTATCCCATTCGCCCTGCCAGTGATTCCTCAATTTACTGCGTAGAAAGGGCTTTAGGTCTGTGGCAGGGATGGGGATATTTGAATCTGCCTCGCTAAAAATTACTGACCTAGCACTTTCGTCAGCAGCTTCGTTGCCTTTTATACCTTTGTGACCAGGTACCCAGCATATTATAATCGATTGATTGCACATATATGCGGAACATAACAAGCTATACAGCTCATTAAAAACCGAGTTCTTATGCTTTCGTAAGCTAATTAGGGCTCTCACTACACTTAATGAGTCTGTAAATACAACAGCCTTAGCGATATTTTTTAGCCGTATGTGTTGAATAGCCTTAAGTATGGCGTATGCTTCCGCTGTAAAGATACTGGTGTGTGGGTTTAGTGGTCCAGATGTTGAAAGTGAGGGTCCCAGAGCTGCGTAAGCAACACCAGTTGGAGACTTCGAAGCATCTGTGTAAAATTCATCACATGAGTACTTTTCCTTGAGTTCTATAAAATGCGAATATATGTGTGCCTCCGGGGCTCGTTTCGATATTTCTAAGAACGAGATGTCGCATTGGATAGTCTGCCACTCCCAAGGCGGTGGAAGCCGTGTAGGAGCCATTAAGTCATTGTGTAAAAGAGGGACCCCTGTTTTTTCTGATAGTGCTTCCAACCGGAGGGACAGAGGAGGCCTAGTGGCTGGGCGGTTACGAAACAGCCTAGCAGTGGACAAGTCACATATAGTGAAATGACAAGGATGTTCAACATCTGAGTTAACTTTTAGGGCGTAGGAGAAAGTTAAATATGTCCTTTGGTAGTGCAATGACCATTCGTTTGATTCGACGTAGAGGCTTTGCACAGGGCTAGTCCTAAAGGCGCCTGTAGCAAGGCGGATACCTAAGTGGTGAATAGGATCAAGCATTTTCAGAGCACTAGGTCTGGCAGAATTATAGACTATTGCTCCGTAGTCAAGGCGTGTTAATATTAGACTTTTGTAGAGCTTTAAAAGGCACCGCCTGTCGCTGCCCCAAGAAGTACGTGACAACAGCTTCAGCAGGTTCATAGACTTGAGGCACTTTGATTTCAGATACTTCAAGTGTGGTACAAAAGTCAGCTTACTATCTAAAAGGATTCCGAGAAATTTGTGTTCATGGCTCACAGATAGCCGTTCTCCATTTAAATCTATATGCTCGCAGATACTTAGGTTACATGATTTGAAGCCTATCTGGATGTCATCCACATATACGGAATAAAACATTGTATGTGGTATGGCAGTCTGGATCGAATTCATTTTGACAATAAAAAGAGTGCAGCTCAGCACACCACCTTGTGGAACACCGGCCTCTTGCGTAAATGGACGAGACAGAACGTTACCAACTCTAACACGGAACGTCCGATTGGAGAGGTAACTCTGAATCACGTTCAGCAAGTTGCCTCGAACTCCCATTTCAGACAGGTCACGGAGAATTCCAAAGCGCCAGGTTGTGTCGTATGCCTTTTCCATATCTAAAAATACTGACAGGAAGAACTGTTTGCGGACAAAGGCATCACGGATATTTGTCTCGATACGGACAAGGTGATCTGTTGTGGATCTGCGGTCCCTAAAACCGCACTGTAAGGGATCAAGTATTTTGTTGCTTTCAAGAAAATGGGTGAGGCGATGGTTAATCATCTTTTCAAATAATTTGCATAGACAACTAGTGAGAGCTATAGGTCTATAACTGTTGGGTGAGGAAGGGTCCTTGCCCTCTTTGAGAATAGGGATTACGATTGCTTCTTTCCAGACAGAAGGAATGTATCCGGCAGAGAACATGGAATTGAAGAGTGACAGCAGTGTTTTTTGGGTTTCAGGGTGTAAGTGTCTAATCATCTCATACATTATTCTGTCACTTCCTGGAGCGGACTTGTTGCAACAGTTCAGTGAGGCTTGGAACTCAGCCATTCCAAATGGACGATTGTATACTTCGTTGGAAGTGCCTTTCCCACCCAGTGTCATCTGTTCTGCTTGTCGACGTAATTTTAGGAATGTATCTGTGTAATGAGATGTACTGGAAATGTGTTCGAAATGTGCTCCTAGACAGTCAGCCTGGTCCTGAAGAGTATCTGTTTGCGTGTTTACTAGTGGTAGGGGATGAGTATCGCGGCCTTTTATTTTGTTTACTCTGTTCCAAGCTTTTCTTTCGTCTGTATATGAATTAATACTAGAGATGTATTTCTGCCAGCTTTCCCTTTTGGCAAGGCGGCGCGTCCTTCTACCTTCTGATTTTATTTTCTTGAAGCTGATCAAGTTCTCGGTAGTTGGGCAGTCGCGAAGGCGACCCCAAGCCTTATTTTGAATTTTGCGGGCTTCCCTACACTGCTCATTCCACCAAGGAATGCGTCGTTTAGAGGCTGATCCATTCGTTTGAGGGATACATATTGATGCAGCCTCCATTATAAACGCCGTCAAATATGTCACTCTATCATCGATTGAGAGAGTACAGATATTCTCCAAGGTCAAATCTGTCAGCTCTCTGTATCGTTCCCAGTCAGCACAGTCCACCTTCCAACAGGGCAAATGTGGAGAAAACTTATCGCTTTTTGTTAATTTTAAGACTACTGGGAAATGGTCACTCCCATACGGATTTTTGATCACTTTCCACTCCAGGTATGGCACTAGTGTACTTGATGTTATGCTTAAGTCAATAGATGAGAACGTTTTGTTTGCCACGCTGTAGAATGTAGGTTCTTTCTTGTTCAGTATGCATGCATTGGAAGATAAAAGGAAGTTTTCTAATAAGTGCCCTCTCGTATCACAACGAGAACTTCCCCAGAGGGTGTTGTGCGCATTTAAATCGCCCACTACAATGTATGGTTCGGGGAGTTCTGTGATAAAGCTCTCGAATTCTGTTCTGGAAAGTTGATGGCTCGGAGGAATGTAAAGAGAGCAAACAGTAACTAGCTTATCAAATAGCACGGCTCTGATTGCCACTGCCTCAAGGGGCGTTTGCAGATGTAAATGCTTACAGGCGATACCCTTATCAACTATAATAGCAACACCGCCTGACGAGGCGTAGGCGTCACTTCGATCTTTCCGGTAAATGGCATACTGTTTGAGAAAGTTAGTATGTGAAAGATTTAAGTGTGTCTCTTGCACACACAGCACCCTTGGATTAAACTTGCGAAGGAGTTCCTTAATGTCATCAAGATTGTGTATTAGACCTCTGACATTCCAATGCATTACTTGTGTGGCCATATTGGAAGTGTTTTATGGTGCGTGTGAAGAGATATGGATTAGGTTGGTTCAAGGGACCTTTCCAGGCCCCTTGACCCGGGGTATTTCTTTTTTCTTGGCGCGCTCCAGGGAGCAACGCCGTTCCTTCGGCGTCTGAGACGCTGGAGAAGTTTTTGCTACATCCATCGCCTCATCAGAGGCGCTGGATGATGCCCGCTCAGCGGACACGCGCGGGGTTTTTTCGGGCCTGTCTGCATGAGCAGTGGCCCGGGGACCGGCAGGCTCGGAAGTCTGCTGGCCCTTCGTGGTAGGGGGCGGAAGAGCAGTGGCTGCTCCCGCCAGGGGGGCTGATGGCGTAACCGCCGTCATACTCCGTGTGACTTGCGCGTCCGCCAAAAGATGTGGCGCTGCCCCCCGGCGCGTCACATCACTGTAGGACGGATTCGATTGATTGTGGACACTAAAGCGCTTGCGCGCTTCTGGAAAAGTGATGTTTAGTTTTACCTTCAGTTCGATTATTTGTTTTTCTTTCTTCCATGACGGACACGATCGTGAATAGGCAGGGTGGTCTCCGTCACAGTTAGCGCAGTGGGTTGGAGAAGAACAGTTGTCTGAAGCGTGGTCTTTAGATGCACATTTTGCACAAGTGGCACGCCCTCGGCAGCTCTGAGACCCGTGCCCAAAACGCTGACACTTGAAGCATCGGCGCGGATTGGGAATGTACGGTCGTACGCGTAGTTTACAATATCCCGTCTCTAATGAATCAGGTAGTTCACTTGTTCCAAATGTTATTATTAGATGCTTTGTTGGAATTTCCTTGTCGTCACGCCTTAACTTGATTCGTTGCACCTTCACCACGTTTTGGTCTTGCCATCCGTCCAACAGCTCGCTCTCACTAAGATCAAGGAGGTCGTCATCAGAAATGACACCACGCACAGTGTTCATAGACCGGTGGGGGCCCACAGATACAGGGATGTCACCAAACGCAACAAGTTTCGTCAGTTTGCTGTATTGGAGCTTGTCACGTACTTCCAGAAGAAGGTCGCCGCTTCCCATCTTAGTTACTTTGTAACCAGAACCGATTGCTTCTGTCAGGCATTTTGCGACCACAAACGGGGATATTGTACGGACTGGCTTTGTTTCGTGTTGACTATGTATTACGTGGTACTTGGGAAATATTTCTTTTGGTTTGAAGAGAAAGTTGAATGTTTCATCGGTGCGCCCCCTCTTCAGGGAGCGATCAAGGAGTGGGGGGAAATTTGAAGCCATATATAATTACTGTATTCGGCAGGAATGCCCGCCGCCCACCTCGGAGCCCAACCTGGGGACGTCACAGGATTAGAAACATTCTATTCTGCGTACGCCAGCGGTACAATCCCACTATAACCTAATATATATACCCAAGACTGGATATATTACACAAGGTTAACCCTTGCCGCCAGGAAATAAGGAAGTAATAAGAAGTGAAGAGAAGACAGGAGAGATAGAAAAGTGGGAGAGAAAGACGAAGAATGGAGAGGAGGACAGGAAAAGGCGACTGCCGATTTCCTCCAGGTGGGTCAGCCTGGAGGTGCCGTCTATGTGAAGCCGAGGCCGAAGAGGTGTGTTGCCTCCGCCGGGGGGCCTTAAAGGTCCAAACACCCAGCTTCAGCTCAACCCCCAGGATCCCCTTTTCCCCAGACACGGCTAAGCCGCGCACGGCTACACGCGGGAGGGTCCAACCCTCGTGTGCTCGGGTACGTGGTGTCGCAACACACCAAACGCCTGCTGACGCAGACGCCCCTGCGGGGGCAATGCCAGAAGGAAGCGAATTCCGCCGTTCAATAGCCAGGACCAAAGGACAGTATTTGTTTAGTTCTGTCCGAGTGAAAGTGGGTTTAGTCTTCTTCATATGATCTACAGGAGCCGATGTGTGCGGCGCCGGGAGACGATGTGAACTTGACATAGGTGTGTTGTTGTGGTAGAGAGTACGGAAAAAGATTAAGCGGCTGAATTTTCTGCGCATGACCAGAGGTGGCAGATGGAGCGATATTTTCAGTGCTGTTACACTTTGATACCGACAGTAAAGGGAAAGGATGAATCGAGCAGCCTTGTTTTGTATGGGGCTATCCTACCACCACAAAGAAGGGTGCTAGAGTGCACGATGCCGCACAGCAACACAGACTCACCCTCTGGAATGATCCCTTCCAGACCACGAGAATTGGAAACAGCGTCTCCAGGGACACAAACCCCGATCTTACCTTTACTGCGGACGTCCCCTGGGCAGAGCGGAGTCGACTCCAGGAAACCTTAGGTAGCGATCACCATATTCTCCAATTAGATGTAGCACACACCCGTAAACAGACCAAGACCGGAATTGCACGGCTAACCGAGTGGAAATCCTTCAGGGACAAGCTAGATTCCGGAGCAAGCATAAGTGACATTGACGAGTGGCTCAAAAATGTATTAGACACAGCAGAACGTCACACCAAGATCATACGACTCGATGCCGATACACCCGCGGTCGACGCGCACCTCCTACATCTCTGGGAGGCAAGAAGTGGCCTCCTGAAGAGATGGAAGCGACAAAAGCTCAACAGAAAGCTAAAAACACGCATCGCTCTCCTTACCAAGCAGGCTCAAGGCTATGCGGAACACCTCGTCAGGCAGAACTGGCACGCTTTCTGTGACAAGCTACAGGGGACTTTGAGCACGAAGAGGACCTGGCACCTCCTACGCGCACTCCTCGCCACTGAACCCACCAAAACGAAGCAGAAGCAACATCTTCACAGGCTTATCCACAACCACGCCGGATCAGAAGAACACCTCCTGCGAGAACTACAAAAGAAACTATGCGGAGATGCACCCTCTACCGCGTCAACTCGCTGCAAAGAATACTCTGGAAAACCGAACCCAGAACTCGACCGACCCTTCACGGAGGCCGAAATCCACGTAGCCCTATCCAAGCTGACTAGAAATACTAGCCCAGGTAAAGACAGGATCGTTAACAAACACCTACGCAACCTACCGCAGCAGGCCACCGAGGCCCTCCTCCGTTACTGCAATGAGTGCTGGGAGAAAGGAGAACTGCCTGCTGTGTGGAAACACTCGGACATCACCATGATCCCCAAGGCCAACAAACCTCTCAGCTTGGAGAACCTACGCCCGATCTCCCTCACCTCGTGCGCGGGAAAGCTTTTCGAACATATGGTGCACGACCGCATTACCCAGTACCTAGAAGACAACGACCACCTACCAGACACCATGTTCGGTTTCAGGCAGCACCTCTCAACGCAGGATGTACTCTTACAACTAAAAGAAGGCCTTCTAGATCACCTAAACAATCGAAGCAAATACTCCATAGTGGCAATAGACGTCAAGGGAGCCTTTGATAACGTTAGCCACGACGCGATCCTCAACAATCTCGAAAGCACCGGCTGCGGCACTAGGACCTACGCATACGTCAGAAACTTTCTGATGGACCGCACGGCAACAGTCGGAATCTGCAACATCCGCAGTGAAAGCTTCCTACTTCCAAACAGAGGCACTCCGCAAGGGTCGGTCATTTCACCGCTACTCTTTAACGTAGCTATGATCAAGCTACCCCCACTAGTCGAGACCATACCAGATCTGCGTCACGCGATGTATGCTGATGACATCACGCTCTGGACCAGAGCTACGAACGTTGGAAGGCAAGAAAGTAGCTTACAATAAGCTGTCGACACCATCGAAAGCTATCTCCGAAACTGCGGCCTCCGCTGCGCCCCGGAGAAGTCTGAACACCTCGTCCTGAAAGCAAGAACGAGAGGCCGACCACCCAACTATGAAGAGCCCGACCCCAGCATCACACTCAACGGGACAACAATCCCGAAAGTCGACAGCGTGCGAATACTTGGACTCCACATCCACAAAGACGGATCGGGAGCTGCCAGCCTACCGAGACTAGAACGCACCCTTTCGCAACTAACGCACCTCATCAAACGGATCTCAAGCCAAAGAAGCGGGCTCAAGGAGCAAGACCCTCTAAGAATAGCACAAGCGCTCCTCACCAGCCGCATCACATACGGCACGCCGTACCTGGCTTTAAAGAACGCTGAAATAGAAAAACTGAACATCATGATAAGGAAGGCAATCAAAGCCGCCCTGGGACTCCCCGCCATGGCCTCTACATCACGTCTCCTTAAGATGGGCGTCCACAACACGTGGCAAGAGCTCGCCGAAGCGCACAAGAACAGCCAGCTGGAACGACTCAAGCTCACGCCCACAGGGAGATCAGTACTCCGAAACCTAAACTACAGCGATGCGTATGTCGCAGACACGGACAAGAAAGAGCGAATACCACCGGACGTTCGAGAGTGCATTTCCATCGCACGTGTCCCGCGTAACATGCATCCCATATATCACAAGAGTAGAAGACAGGCTAGAGCCAACGCCATCAAAAGAAGTTTCAAGCATGACCCGAATGCCCGCTACACCGATGCGGCCAAGTATCCGCATCGAAACGCGTACGCTCTGAGCGTCGTCGACTCCCAAGGCTCCGAGCTTGCATCGGCAACCATCAAGGCACGCAACCCGGAAACGGCTGAAGAAGCGGCAATCGCTCTCGCCACCACCACATGCACAGACGCAGCAATTATATTCACCGACTCTCAGGCCGCCTGCAGAAACTTCTTGAGGGGCCGCATCTCGGCCGATGCACTCAAGATACTAAAAAGACGAAGCACTCCGCTCCCGTACACCTGCGTAACGTGGGTACCCGGACACGAGGGACTAGAGGGGAACGAAGCGGCCCACGCCGCTGCCCGCGAGCACGTCAGCTGGGCTCCCCACTCCCCACGATCTCTCGGACCCGTGTCAGAAGAGGCGGAGGCCGTACCCACCAACTATTCGGCCATATTGCAGCATTACAGGCTCGAGCGTCGAGTGTACCCGCCACCGCACCCTAAACTCGACAGAGAAGAAAGCCTAATCCTTAGACGCCTGCAAAGTAACACATACACGCACGGAACGATGATGCATCGCCTCTACCCGACACTCCACGGCTACCTCTGCCCACTGTGCAACGTACCCGACACTCTGGCACACTTGCTCCTGGAATGCCCGTGGCAGGAAGGCAGCGAAATGCAACCAGAAACGCAGGCAAACGACCTGTTCGAAACGTGGGAGGCCAAGCTAACCCTCGGGGACCTGGAAGACCAACGACAACTCGTCGCCAGGGCTAAGAGGGCAGTCGAAGCCAGAGGGTTCCTGGACTAAGGAGCCCTCCCACCTTAGGGTGATACCCGGCCTCGCTCGGGACACTGTTTCGTCTAATAAACGTTTCTCTCTCTCTCTCTGTTTTGTATAGATTCCAACATGTTAATAAGGTAGGTATAATGAGGGTTCCAGATCACTGACGCTATTCTATAGCAGGCCTGATTAGCTTGTTGAATGCGTGATGTTTTGTGTCCTGGTTGGCTTGATGTAGTCGTCGTTTAAGAAGACCAAGTTTTTTTTAAGGCTTTGATAGTAATCAGTTCAATATCAATGCTCCAGGCTAAATTACACCTAAATTTACACCGAGGTATTTTACTGACGCTGCAGTTTCAATGATAGTATTATAACTGTGTAGGCATTAGGACTTGTGTTAGCAGCGGAAGTAAACTTCAGATGTTTAGTTTTATCTGCGTTAATTACCATTTGCCACCTGCCACACCAATCAGTTAGCTCATCAAAATCAGTCTCGAGAGCAATGATGTTGCAAGGGCTCGATATTACTCGATAAATTACGCAGTCGTTTGAAAATAATCGTTTTGTTAATGTTATGTTCGACGTGATGTTAATAATATATATTAAGAAAAGCAGTAGACCCAGCACCGAACCCTGGGAAACTTACTCCTGAAGCAACACCTGTACGTCTTGATAAGAAGCTCCCTAACTTAACTGACTGAAAGCGGTTTGATATAAATGCGTTGATCCAATGCGTAATGGGTTGATCCAGCTGCAGGTTGCGTACCTTTCTCATCAGGCGGTTATGAGGCACGCGATCAAAGGCTTTACAGAAATCAATAAAGATGGAGTCAATGTAGAGGGAAGAGTCGATTGCTTGATGAAGGTCGGTTATTAACACAAATAACTGTGCCTGACACGATAAATATTTGCGGAAGCCATGTTGGTTGTTATGAAGCAAGTTGTTCTGGTTAAGATGAGTCATAATGTTAGTGTATAATATGTGTTCGAGTACCTTGCAATATATCGAGATCAGTGAAATTGGCCTGTAATTATTGGGAACGGATCTGTCTCCACATTTAAATACCGCGATTTCATAAGAGAACCTCCAATCTTCTGGCACACATGTCGTATCGAGTGGCTGTTGGAACATGAGAGATAGCAGGAAAGCTGTGTGTCGGCAGGTAATTTTTAAGTGTCGCGTTGGTACCATCGGGTCCTGGGCTAATGTGGTGAGGTAGGCGTTCAATTGCACGAGCAATTCTTCCGTAAAACCTCATGAGAAGTGGCTATTGAATTGTTCTGCACACTGTTCTATAGGTAGGGTGCTGCCGTGTACAACCAAAAGAGCAGCAACCGTACTAGTGCTTTTAGGATGAACAGTGCTCCAAAATTTCTTAGGGTCCGTTTTTATCAAACTAAGAAGTTTAAAATGAAAATACTTGACTTTGGCTTCAGAAATTTGTTTTTCAGCTGTTTTAGAAATGCTTTTGTAGTTTTCCCAGTCAGTAGACAGTCTGTAGCTTCCTTTAATCGAATCGCTTTCCTAAATGCTCTTTTTTTTCGTATTTAGTGCACTGTTGACATCTATTATAAACCAAGGATTGTTAGTACGTGTGCTTATCTTTCATTTTGGCACGCAGGAATCTTCAATTTCTTTGAGTTTGTCACGAAACAACTTCCAACTTTCATTAGTCGTACGGTTATGAAAATTGGCCTGAAAGTTACTTGTGAAAGTTTCCAGCAACAGGTTCATTTTTTCAACATCCGCAAGTTCGTAGTTGTAGATAAGCTTTTTGGTTTTTGTTTTGTCGGTCCGTGGAAGTAGAAGAGAACAGTGCACAACTTTATGGTCACTTATTTCTTTCAAGACGTGGATGTCTGCGAGCTCAGGATGGGTTGTTAGGATAAGGTCCAGGATAAGTTTACAGCGAGCGGGCTCAAGAACAATTTCGGTGAGCAGGTGATATTGAAGTAAATGAAGAAAGTTAATGTTCTCCTGTCAGTTACTATTGGAGCCAACAGTTAGCGTCGTCCAGTTAGTCGCGGGAAAATTAATGTCACTCTAAAAATAAGAGCCGATTCGGCTGCTTTACAAGGATCCGCTCGATAGCGTCATTTAAGAGTTCAATGAATTCAGGATGGCTATTTGGTGGCCTATAACAGGCGCCTATAATGCAAAACAAATGTCCAAGTTGAGCAGAAACCCAGACTATTTCTAAGGGAGAGTCGATAGGGGTAAGAGATGCATGGAAGTATCTGTTAATCGCAATGAGCACTCGCCCTCCTCGTCGAGAATCATCCCTATCTTTCCTAAATAAACCGAACGATCATGGAAGCGCGATGTCGTGACCTGCAACGTCTTCGGTTAGCCATGTTTCCGTACCCACGCTGATACCAGCTGAGCAGGTATGTGCAATAGCTTTAAGTGCGTCTACTTTGTTATGTATACTGCGGAAGTTTGCCAAGACCAAGGAGATTGGTTTGGTTTTATTACGCTTGGCTTTCTTTGCGGTAGACTGTCAATTCTCGGGAGGTGAGTGCCTGGAAGGAAGGTTTTTCACGCTATCTGTTGCCGAATCATACAGGTAAACACCATTTTTCATTTGAAGCCTATCAAGTCTTACAGAATAATACTCGTTTTCTCTGATATTCGCTTTGGCGAAGTCGCGCAGCTTTTTCCGTGCATGTAGAACCTTCGGGGAGAAGTCTTCGTCTAGCCAAACTTTTGGTTCCGTGAGATTTTTTAATTTATGTGCATTTTGAAACGCTTCTAGTTTAGATTGAAAGTTCTATCTATCTATCTATCTATCTATCTATCTATCTATCTATCTATCTATCTATCTATCTATCTATCTATCTATCTATCTACCTGTCCGTCCGTCCGTCCGTCCGTCTATCTGTCCGTCTACCTGTCCGTCCGTCCGTCTGTCCGTCCGTCTCTCTGTCCGTCCATCTGTCGGTCCGTCCATCCGTCCGTCCGTCCGTCCATCCATCCATCCATCCATCCATCCATCCATCCATCCATCCATCCATCCATCCATCCATCCATCCATCCATGTTGTAGCCACTTGTTGTCCCGCCTACCTGTTTCACTGGGTAGTCAGTGGTCAAAACGGTAGTGCACCTGGCTGTTGTTCTGGGGTAGGGTTGAAAATCAACCATCGAGTCGACTTGAGTCACTGAGTGCGGGGCAGCGAGTACATAAGTGCCACCCGTCAACGAACTCCTTTCACGGCGACATGGGCCGCAGATGATGCGGGACTGGGCAGTTGGCGGTGTTGGAAGAAATTCTTCGACGCCGTCTTCGAGCACTCGGTCGGTGCTGGTCTTCAATGAACCTAATTAATACCGGTGTTGGCCTTCAATGAACAGCTGCGATGCCAACTCGGGTAACTGGGTATGTGTAACTCGGTATGAGGCCTTAATCAGTCGGATGCTTAGTGAAACAAAACCGCATCCGAGGGGTTCCACAAGGAGAGCAACCCTGTGTTTTAGCGGGCGGCTCCACAGAGGTAATGGATATGGGCCGCTTTTCAATGAACGCCTCTCATGCCAACGCTTCATTGAGCTGCGCGATTAATGCACTGGGTATGTGCCTTTCTTCAGTGAACCTCTCGCCAACTTAACTGAGTCTGTGCCACTGGTTGTGGTGGTGATAAACTTTATTGAAAGGGGGAATGGTAAAGAGGGACGTGGCTGAGGGTTAGGGCTCAAGTAAGGCCCTGGGCCTGCTTGGCCTTTCCCGCCCAGTCCACCAGTTCAAGTTGTCAGTCGACATCCCCGGAACTGAGCCAGGCTGTCCAGTCGGTCTCGCTGCTGATGGGGGGATGGGGAGAACGGGAGCGAGGTGCATTCCCACATTATGTGTGTGAGTGTTCCTGTTTCTGAACAGAGCCTACATTTGTCGCTTTCCCTGCCCCCTGTGATTTTGTTAATGTATTTTGGGTGTGGGTATGTGTTTGTCTGAAGTCGCCGAAACGCGACCGCTTGCGTTTTGTCGAGTTGCTTGGCCGGTGGTGGGAGCGCGCGACGCCTCAAGCGATACCGATGGGCTATTTCATAATAAGTCTCGCAGGGTTCCTCGTGTCTCTCCTCCTCATTCACGCCGTCCACATCCGCGGACGAGGCTCGGCGCGCGAGATCTCGAGCCAGACTGTGAGCCGACGCGTTGCCGGACACAGCCGCGTGAGCGGGGGTCCACACGAGGGTTTTAAAGCCGCTTAGGGGGCATCGTGTGAGGACATGGTACGCCTGTTTGAAAATTCTACCACGGAAGAAATTGCCGATGGCCTGCTTGCTGTGGGTGATGACGATATTCGCTTCCGCATGCATGGCCATGCCAATCGCGGTTTCCTCCGCTTCCACCACTCGGCCAGCCGTGATTGGTTTATGTTCTAATAGTCCTCCGTTGTGATCCGCTACCACCGAGGTCATGAGGTCGCAACGAGGGCGTCTGGCTGCGTCTGTGTAGACCACTCCATCTTGCGAGCCGTAGCGTCGCCAAATGGCTTCACCACGGGCCTGCCGACGGCCCTGATGGAATTCGGGGTCCATGTTGCGGGGTAGAGGTGGGGCATAAATATGCACCCTGACGTTTCGCGGAACGTCATGTACTCTATAACCTCGGGGATAGCCTCGAGACTGAGCTTCCGGAGGACTGTGCGGCCAGCCGGGGTTAGCGAGAGACGACGGACTTGGGCTGTGTGGTGAGCGTCTAAGAGCTCCTCGATCGTGTTATGCATGCCTAAGGCCTCTAGCCTTGCGGTGACCGCGTGGTCCGGAAGGCCCAAGGCTGCCTTTGTGCTTCGCGGGATCATGGCGTTTAATTTGACTATGTCCGTGGCTGCGAGTTTGACATATGGTGTCGAGTACATGGTTCTGCTGGTTATGTATGGCTGCACAAGTCGAAGCAGATCGCCCTCGCCCATGCCGTGGTGCCGATTGGCCACCCGGCGAACGAGCTGTAGTGTGTAGTTGGTCGGCCTCTGGAGTTTCTTTAACATGAGCCCACAGCGCAGCGTGTTCTGAAAGTCAAGCCCCAATATTTTGATACTGGGGTGCTCCGGGATGGTAAGTTCTCCGAGCTTAAGTTCAAGGAAGCGCCTTCTCCGTGGTAATCCCCTGGGACAGCTACTTCTGCCGGTCTTGATCAGGTGGTATTCGGATTTTTCCGGTGAGCACGTCAGGCCCCTCGACTCCGCATAAGCTTGTACGACGTCGATGCCGCGTTGCATGATCTCATGAAGAGTTTGTGGATCATCCGCCGCTGCCCATACCGTCACGTCATCAGCGTAGAGGCTGTGGTGAAGCCCAGGGATAGAGCACAGCAGTTCCAGGAGCCCGCGCATCGCCGCGTTAAAGAAAAAAGGGGAGATGACTGATCCCTGGGGCGTGCCTCGGCTCCCCAGCTCTATAAATTCAGTTTCATGTTCGAGGACTTTGATCCAGCACTTCCGGTCGGTGAGAAAGTTTCGGACGTATTGGTGTGCTCGGTTTCCGACAGCCAGTTGGGTCAGGCCCTCGAGCACCGCTGCGTGGGCGACATTGTCGAAGGCCTTCTTCAGGTCGAGGCCCAGGAGGCACCGGAATCGGCGAGCGTCCGCCAGACTTTCGGGTTGCATCACCTGCCTTTTTACTGAAGGAGCACATCTTGGGAGGACAGGTGTGGCCTGAAACCAAACATAGAGTGGGGGAACTCATCCCCATCTTCTACGTGTTCATTGAGAAGGTCTAGGACCACGCGCTCCATCTGTTTGCTGACGCATGATGTGAGTGAAATCGGCCTGAGGTTGTCCGCATTGAGTTGTTTGCCTGGTTTTGGTATAAAGACGATCGTTGACGTCTTCTACTCTTCCGGGATGGCGCCCGTCTTCCAGCATTCGTTCATGAACTCGCTGAGCTGCTCCATTGCGGCCTCGTCCAGGTTGCGTAGGATCTCGTTGGTAACGCGATCCGAACCCGGCGCCGAGTTCGTCCGCCGCTTGCAGGCGGCGGCCGGCACCTCAGCGAACGTAATGTCTTCGTCTATTTGCGCGTTCGGCCGGCCCTGGTAGGCGGCAGGTAACGGTGTCTTGAGTTGCGGGCCGATGTACTTGTCTCGCATCTCGGCGAGGAACGCCCCCGGGTCCTGAGCATGCCTGTCGATTAATTTCGCCATGTTTCTTCTGCCTTCGGCCCTGGTGTGTCCGGGTCCAGGAGGTGGCGTAGGAGGTGCCACGTCCGTGCTGCGCTGAGGCGTCCCCTCATGCGATCACATATTTGGTACCATTGCTGCCGGGTGACCTCGGTCGCGTGATCGGAGATCTCTGCGTCGAGTCGAGTGAGTCTTTCTTTTAGGGCCTGTTTACCTTTCCCCTGCTGTTGCCAACGCCGGAGCATGCCTCATCTTGCCTGTCACATGTGGAGCAGCCTGCTGTCGACGTTGAAGGTTTCCGGTGCGTCTTCCGGGTCAAGATGTTCCGTATGCTCTTCCACGTCGGCCAGGAGTTGGCTCGTCCAGGATGAGATATTGGCGATGGATCCCTCAGTGGCTCGCATTCTTCTGGACTCGCGGAATTTGTCTCAGTTTGTAACCGAGAAGCGATGCTTCCGCCGACGCTTACCGCGCGCATAGATTTCCGTGTGAAGGATGCAGTGGTCGGTTCCCAAAATTTCGCCGGTGTTCGTCCAGGCGTAGTCTTGCGAGTGCACGACGAACGTCAGGTCCGGGTTAGTGTCTACCTGGCCTCGGCTGCCGATTCTGGTGCGGGTGGTAGTATCGTTGATTAGCGTGAGACCCAACTCTTGCGCGGCTTCTGCTAGATGTCTACCCTTGCGGGTGTCGCCCAGTTATCCCCACAGAGTATGACCGGCGTTGAAGTCCCCAACTATGAGCAGGGGGCAGTCGCGGCTGACTTTGAGGGCCGAGCGAAAAAGCGCATCGAGCTTCGGGTGTGCATGCGGGACGACGTATACGTTGAGGATGAATAGGCGGGAATCTGACGTGCGCGTCGGGATGATCTCCACGAAAACGTGGGGGATGCCCGAGGGGGGGAAGTTTCAATGTCATGAATCGCCGTCACCTGTTCTCGGCGAACGACCGTAGTGACTTTCTTGGAGTTGTTACGGCAATGGAAAGCCCGGTAAACGGAGAGGCCGGCTTCCATGTTGACTTCTTGTAGCGCTATGATATCAGGTTTGGAGGATTCTTGCTGTGCCGTGTTATTAACATGCTGGTGAAGGTTGGCCTTCTTTTTGAATCCGCGGCAGTTCCACTGCCAAACGTGATAGGTGCTATTGGTTGTTACAGCCATGTTGATTATTGGGGAGTGTGTGGACGGCCAGGTCCAGGTGTGAAGGGCGGAGGACCACCGCTGCGCTGACCGGTGCCACCTGAGGAACGACCGCGGGCTGAGGGATTGTCTGCTCCGGCTGGACGGGCGCTAATTTTGGTATGTATTGTGCGATTTGTGCGACCTGTGCGGCTAGCGTGTTGTGGAGCTGTTTGAGTGCCGTCATGCGGTTCTCCAACTTCTGGAAGCGTTCAAAAATCGCAGGGAGGATGGCGTCCATGGCCGCCTTGACCGCGCGTTCAACGTGTTGCTCTACGCGTTTCATTAGGTCTGCGTCCTCAATTGGGGCTGTAGTGGGAGTCCTGTGAATGAGGCTGGCTTTTCGTTTGTTCGGTGGACCCTGGGAGTCCATATCGGACTCTTCACTTTCGGTAGTTGTTGGTGTGCTAATAGGCACCGAAGTCGGTGAGGGAACTGATAGGGCGCTGGCTGCCGTGCTAGGGTGTCGGTCCCTGTCCACTGGTTGTGGGAAGCAACCCCTCGCGTAGGCGCGGACCTTTGTATCCTGTTGTGCGATCTTTGTCTGCATGTTTTGGATGGTTTGCTGTAGACTCTTAACTGTATCAAGTGTAACTATTTCGGGATGCACCTCGCTCCCGCTCCCTGCTACTATGCTGGCCCAGTTTCTTTGGGACGTCACCTGTGATTGGGCTCCTTGTTGGTTTCGTTGCTGATGCTGCTGTTGGCCCCGGCCTCCACGGTTGGCTTGGCCCCCCGGCTGCTGCCTCGGGGCGCTCCGTGATATCGACCGGCCGCAGCAGCTCCGGCTCCGACTTCGGCTCCGGCTCCGACCCCGGCTGGCTGACCGACGTCTTCCCGCCGTGGCGCTGCCGTCACCGGTCGACTCCCCGTCCGCGAAGGAGACCGACAACGAGCGCCTCTCCCTAGACCGGCTGCGGTGGTCGTCGCCCCGTAGCTGCGGTGATTGAAGCTGCCCTTCCCGCTCTCGAGCCTGCCGATCGCGGCGCTGGCGTCGGCGCTGGCGGATGATGAAAGGGGTCTCAAACTTCTTCCGGCACTCCCGGCTTCCCGTGACGTGGCTCTTGCCGCACAATAGGCAATGTGGCGTGCACTCGTGCCTGTCGGTCGTGTCGGGTGCTCCGCATTCTATACACTTCTTGGTCGTGCCTCGATTCGGACAGACGTCTTCTCAATGCCCGGTCTGGTAGCAAATCAAGCAGGCTTGTACTCTGCGCCGGAATAGATTGCATCGGTGCCATGCCCCGCCGTACATGACGTAATGAGGAACTTCCTGTCTCCTGAACACCAGCAGGACGGTTTCGGACTCGCCTAAACGGCGGAATCCCACTATGTCGGGATTCATGCCGCTCTCGGACAGATTCTCCTGAATTTGCTGTTGGGTGTGGTGTGGAGGAATTTGGCGAATAATGTCTTTCCCTTGATCTTCAGTTGGGAAGTAAGCATTAATCGGATAGGTTTGACTTCCCACCTTTAGCGTCGATAGCGTCGCGTAACTGTCGGCTTGGTCTCCATCCTCGGTACCCACGACAACGAAGTTGCCGACGGCGTCCAAACGTACGATGTCCTTGCCGCAAGCTTGCTTTGACAGTCCCGTGGAAACACACAGTGCCTCCATGACGGCCGATGGGCGTTGTCCGGAGACATTAAAACCACCGCTGATTCGCAACACCACTTTGAAGTAGTGCGGAGGGATAGGGGGCTCCCTCGGGTGCTTGGGAGGTCGCGCCAGGTTAGTCCTAACAACGACTCCGGCCGTGCTCGCCTTCTCGCGGGGCGAACTTATCGCTGACTTGCACTGGGTACGTTTGTCGCGCTGCAGCGTGCGCCATCCTTTACCTGCAAGGTCTTCGGGGTTTATGGGCGTCCGCGGCAAGCAAAGGAGTAGTTGTCAGCATTCGCAGGCACCGGCACGGCAGGCTTCTCGTCTGGGAGCCCACGCATGGGCTTCTCGGCAGTGCAACTAGACAGCGCAGCGTGTGCAGAAAGAATAGGCGGCCTCTGTGCGTACATCCGCCCCGCTCAATGCAGGGTGGCAACAATGTTTGAAAGTGTCGATGTTCACAAAACCACTACAAAATAACTTTTCGTGATGTGCTCCGCCATTTTCCAACTGGCTTCAGATGGCCGCCGTAAAGTCCCTCTATCCACGCATCACCGCCGCTTTTCCTGGCCGATCAAGATGTGTATAGGGGGATTTTAGGCCGCCGTATGCGTGCGTGGTCAGAAGCTGTTATACGCCTTAACGGCTTATCTGTGGCTTCAGAAAAATAAGTGGTTGCTGCGCCCCGCGGTGCTCTAATTATTCGCAGAATACATGGCGAATGTTCTCGTTTCCGAGAGACAAACAACGGCTGGCTATGGAAGGTGAATAATAAACTTAGCAATCAGCTGCCGCGAACGCCTTGTGCTTCCACAACCGTTTCCATTTCCAGCTACAATGTGGTGGCCCACAAGACATGAGCCTATCAGGAGGCCTGCACTGTGGCATTAGCTCCTTTCGGAAACGTAAACGTTTTCACTCTCACTTTCTCTCTGTCTCTACATATTAAGAATTGAATGTGTGGTTTTTCTTGGCTCAAGGGCCAGGTATGGCCAAAGAGCGCCATGCAAGTGTTAAAGATTTCGCAGTGGAATGATGGGTTCTATGGAGTTGATGTGACGTGGCTGTAAAGGGGCCTAAAATATAGTCGCTCTAAAGTGCGTTAAATGTATGTGTAATAAAATTATGGCGATGACAAATGACGCGTACTATGAGCATTGATGTGCATTTCAAAATTATGCTACGATATTAAAAATTGCATGAGTTTCTAAAATTAACTAGAGCACCATGGTCTCGGTAGAGCCCTTGAGACACAAGGGCCTGGAGGCATGTGCTATATAAAACAACTATCACAGCGGCATCCTCTGGAAAGATGATGATGATGATGATGATGATGTGTGGTGTTTTGTGGCGCAAGGGCCAGGTTTGGCCAAAGAGCGCCATGACAAATGGTAGTGTTAACGATGTATTATGGAAGATGTGACTTGGCTGTAAAGTGGCCTAAAAATAGTCGCTGTAAAATGCGTAAAATCTACGTGCTATAAAATTATGGCGATGATTAATGACGAAGACTGTGAAGATTGAAATCCATCGTAAAAGAATGATGCATTGTTTAAAATATGCGAGACGTTAAATTCCTTACAGCACTACTGCCTCGCCAGAGCCCTTCAACCACAAGGGCCTAGAGGCATGTGCTATTCAAAATAATTATCGCAGCGGCATCCTCTGAAGAGAGGAAGCGCTACGAACGTGTGGGGCTAATAACATGCAACACAACATGTTTCAAAAAACCTAAGATGGCGTTGGTGTCAAAGAGTGGTTCTGGACCAAGTAACATAACAGGATGAAGGGGGATGTGGTGCCTGTATGCTAAAAGAAAATGTTTGCTAAGAGACGGCAGATAGGACATCTGTCCGGCGGGAGTTCGTTACAGGAGGCCAGAAACCTAATTGTGGCTTTATTACATGCAGTTTATTATTTGTTTCCATGTCCCACGTGCGTTGCCAGTAGTTCCGCAGTTTTCTGCGCAAGTAGGGCCTCAGATCTGTGACAGGGACTGCTGCGGTAGGATTTACAAAATACGATGCAATTGGTGTGGCCATCTGGTCCGACAGAACATTGCCTTCGATGCCCCTATGACCGGGCACCCAGCATATGATGACATGTTGGTTACATATATACGTTTTAGATAGGATGGAATAGAGTTCGTTGATGACTGGTTTTTTGTCCTTAGAAAATGACATTAAGGCCTTCACAGCACTTAGGGAGTCCGTATATATAACTGATTTCTCGAGTTTTGATTTCTTTATATACTTTACAGCCGACAGCAGTGCGTAGGCCTCAGCCGTAAAGATGCTTGTTTCCGGATGCAGTACATCGGATTCCGAGAAGGATGAGCCGACGGCTGCATAGGACACCCCCTCGCGTGACTTCGATGCGTCTGTGTAGAACTCCGCGCAGGAGTGTTTGTATTGGAGTTCCCGGAAATGCATTTGTATTTCAATCTCTGGAGCGTGTTTTGTGACTTGCATGAAAGATATATCGCATTGTATCATCTGCCACTCCCAAGGAGGTAGCAGCTTAGCTGGAGGCATTAGGCGAAGCTCGAGGAGTGGAACATGCATTTCATGACTAAGCTCCCTCACACGCAGCCAGAAAGGCTGTCTTATGGAGGGACGATTATGAAAGAGTGTAGCATATGTCATGTCATTAACGGTATTATAACACGGATGTTGAGGATTAGAGTGCACTTTCAGAAAATATGTGCGGCTGATCTATGTTCTCTGGAGATGAAGTGACCACTCGTTCGATTCTGCGTAAAATCTTTCAACGGGACTTGTCCTGAAAGCACCCGTGGCTAAGCGGATACCTAGATGGTGGACAGGGTCTAGCATCTTTAACGCACTCGGGGCCGCAGAATGATAGATCACGGCGCCATAGTCTAATCGTGATCGAATGAGGCTTTTATAGAGTTTTATTAAACAATTCCTGTCACTACCCCATCTAGTCTGGGATAGGAGTTTCATTATGCTCATCGTTTTTAGACATCTGTCTTTAAGATGTTTTATGTGGGAAACGAAAGTGAGTCTGTAGTCAAGTGCAACACCTAGAAATTTGTGCTCTTTGTTTACAGGTATTTGTTGTCCACCCAGTTCTAAGCTAGGATCTGGGATCATTCCTCTCTTTCTTGTAAAAAGAACGCAAGAGCTTTTGTTAGGATTGATCTTAAATCCATTCTTGTCTGCCCAGATCGACACTTTGTTCAGGCCATGCTGTACCTGTCTCTCGCACACTGCGAGGTTACAGGATTTGAAAGCTATCTGTATGTCGTTCACGTAGACAGAATAAAAGATTGCCGGTGGTAGTGACGCGCGAAGCGTGTTCATCGTCACGTTGAAGAGTGTGCAGCTGAGCACGCCTCCCTGTGGTACACCCGTTTCTTGCGTAAAAGGACGCGAAAGTACATTACCAACTTTTACGCGGAAGGTACGACTGGACAGATAGCTTTCTATTAGGTGTAGCATATTACCATGGATGCCCATTTCTAACAAGTCTCTTAGGATTCCGTAACGCCACGTTGTATCATACGCCTTTTCCATATCGAGAAATATCGATAGGAAGAACTGTTTACGTATAAATGCGTCCCGGATATTTGTTTCAACACGTACGAGATGATCGGTTGTGGACCACCCTTCTCGGAAGCCGCACTGATACGGATCAAGCATTTTGCTCATTTCAAGGAAATGGATGAGTCGCCGATTAATCATTTTTTCAAATACCTTACAAAGGCAACTCGTGAGGGCGATCGGACGGTAACTTGCCACTAAGGAAGGATCTTTGCCTTGTTTCAAAACAGGAACCACAATGGCTTCTTTCCATGCAGTTGGGAGATATCCTGCAGCCCGAATGGTGTTGAAAATTGTAAGTAGTGTTACTTGCGTGTCATTCTGTACGTTTTTGAGCATTTCATACATGATTCTGTCAGCTCCCGGTGCAGAGCTCTTGCATGAGCTCAAGGCAGCTCTCAACTCGGCAATACTGAAAGGGCAGTTGTAGGATTCAGTCTGTAGACATTTTCTTTTGAGTGGCTTAAATTCTTCTATTTGCTTATATTTCAGGAAGGATTTCGAATAATGTTTTCAACTTGACACACTCTCAAAGTGCTCCCCAAGTGAGTCTGCCTGATGTTGCAGCGTATCACCCTGTGTGTTCACCAGAGGGAGTGAATGTGTTTGTCTCCCTCTAATTCTATTTACACGGTTCCAGACTTTCGCCTCATCTGTAAACGAGTTGATGTTCGATAAAAACGTTTGCCAACTATCTCTTCTGGCCTGTCGGCGGGTTCTCCTCCCTTGAAACTTAATTTTCTTAAGGTTAACAAGATCCTCTGCAGTGGGCGAAGCGCGTAGCAAGCCCCACGCTTTGCTTTGATTTCTACGTGCGACTCTACATTCATCGTTCCACCACGGGACATGCCGTTTGCATGCTGAGCGACTTACTTCACGTATGCATTTAGATGCGGCATCTATAATGAAAGCTGTAAAGTAATCCACAGCAGCATCTATTTCTAACGAGGACATGTCATCCCATGATATGCTAGTTAAGGTTCAGAATTTCTCCCAGTCAGCTGTATCGATTTTCCACCTAGGAGCCTGTGGTAGACATTCGTTTTCTTTATATGTTCTTAGTAGTATAGGGAAGTGGTCGCTCCCGTAAGGATTGTCGTTAACTTCCCATTCAAGTTCAGACAGTAGTGACGGGGATAGTAGGCTAAGATCTATTGAAGAAAATGTTCTGTTTGTAGGAGAACAGTATGTCGCTTCCTTCTTATTCAGTAGACAAGCACCAGAAGAGAAAAGGAACTATTCAACAAGACGTCCTCGCGCATCTACACGAGGGTCGCCCCACAGGTAGTTGTGTGCATTGAAGTCGCCAAGCACCAGATAAGGTTCTGGCAATTCATCTATAAAGGATTGAAATTCATGTTTAGTTAATTTGTAATGTGGGGGGTATATAAAGCGAGCAAATAGTAATGAGTTTGTTTAGCAGAACAGCTCGCACCGCCACTGCCTCAAGGGGCGTTCGTAGCTGTAAAGGTTGACATGCTATACTTTTATGAGTGAGAATCGCCACACCACCCGATGATGTGACGGCATCATCGCGATCTTTGCGAAACGTAACATACGTACGGATAAAGTTTGTGTGTTTGGATTTTAAGTGTGTTTCCTGTAAACACAACACTTTTGGATTATGTTTGTAGATGAGTTCTTGCAAATCATCAAGGTTTCTAAGAAGACCTCGGACATCCACTGAATTATTTGTGTACCCATTCTTAAAGTAAATTGGTGCTGTGTTTACGGAAACGGAAGTGATGCCTTAGATTACAGAGCTCTTTCGAGGCCCTGTAACCGGGGTTTTGTTTTTCTGAAGCGTTCGAGGGAGCCTGGCCGCTCCTTAGGCGCTTGGTGTGCCTTGAGGGTTGGTGTAGTGTCCATTGCCTCTAGTGAGGCGCCGGACACGTGCTCTTGCGAGCGAGATGTCAGGGAGGGTGCCGCCTTGGAGGGCAAGACCCCTGCGCCCACCAGCCCGGAGGTCGCTGGGGCACCCTGAGGAATTTGGGCGCGCCGGCTGTTGCCAGCGCTAGAAGGGGCCGGGGAGGGTGGGGCAGCCTCGGCTGCGCCCACCTTCGGGGTCGGTGGCCCCATCTGCTGGGTAGACGGAGCAGCGCTAGCTGCAACCACCGCGGGGGCAGATGGCGTAATTGCCGACTCACGGCTTGTGGGTCGGGCAGCCGCCGGAGGCCGTTGTGACGCTACCCCCTGACGCGCCACTTCGGCAAAGCTGGCCTTAGGATGGTATGCAACCCGCCTGCGTGCCTCTTTGAATGATATATTTTATTTTACTTTCATTGTTACTATTTCTTTTTCGTTTTTCCAAGACGGGCATGACCGCGAGTATGCGGCATGCTCGCCATCACAATTTACACAGTGGAAAGCATTCTCACAAGCTTCAGAGGAGTGTTCGTGCGCGCTGCATTTCGCACAAGTTTGGCGGCCTCGGTAGCTCTACGAACTGTGGCCAAAACGCTGGCACTTGAAACATCGGAGGGGATTTGGCACGTATGGTCTTACACGGAGCTTGATGTACCCGGCCTCGATTGACTCGGGCAAGACACTTGAATTGCAGGTGAGTATTAGGTGTTTGGTCGCAAGTTCTTTACAATCTCGCCTCATCTTAATTCTTTTGACATTCGTAACATTCTGTTCGCTGAAGCCCTCCAAGAGCTCAGCCTCAGTGAGCTCCAGCAAATCATCGTCCGAGACAACGCCGCGGGAGGTATTCATCGTGCGGTGCGGGGTTACTACTACTTGGGTCTCCCCAAATGATACTAGCTGTGGCAGCTTCTCAAATTGCCTCTGGTCGCGGAGCTCCAAGAGGAGGTCACCGCTAGCCATCCTCGACACCTTATATCCTGGGCCAAAAACTTCGGTAAGGGACTTAGGTACTAGGAACGGGGAGATTGTTCGTACTTGTTTAGCTGGTTTTTCTGCGTGGATTACATGAAAACGAGGAAAATTGTGGATGATGTGTGGTGTTTTGTGGCGCAAGGGCCAGGTTTGGCCAAAGAGCGCCATGACAAATGGTAGTGTTAACGATGTATTATGGAAGATGTGACTTGGCTGTAAAGTGGCCTAAAAATAGTCGCTGTAAAGTGCGTAAAATGTACGTGCTATAATATTATGGCGATGATTAATGACGAAGACTGTGAAGATTGAAATCCATCGTAAAAGAATGATGCATTGTTTAAAATATGCGAGACGTTAAATTGCTTACTGCACTACAGCCTCGCCAGAGCCCTTGAACCACAAGGGCCTAGAGGCATGTGCTTATTGAAAATAATTATCGCAGCGACATCCTCAGAAGAGAGGAAGCGCTACGAACGTGTGGGGCTATTAACATGCAACACAACATCTTTCAAAAAACCTAAGACGGCGTTGGTGTCAAAGAGTGGTTCTGGACCAAGTAACATAACAGGATGAAGGGGGATGTGGTGCCTGTATGCTAAGAGAAAATGTTTTTTTTTTCTTTCGGGTTCAGCTTCCCGACATACTAGTAGGATGTGGAGGACGGTCAGACTCTCCCCGCATCTACCACAGGTTGGAGGCTTGTTTTCCGTTAGTAAAAAGTTATGTGTGCCAAAAGTGTGTCCTATTCTTAGGCGGCAGAATAGCACATCTGTCCGGCGGCATTTTGTTACAAGAGGCCAGAAACCTAATTGTGGCTTTATTACATGCAGTTTATTATTTATTTCTTCGTCCCACATGCGTTGCCAGTGGCTTCGTAGTTTCCTTCTTAAGAAAGGCTTCAGGTCTGTGACAGGGACCGAAGCAGTAGGATTAACTGCATGCAATAAGATTGATGTGGCCATCTGGTCAGCTAGAACGTTTCCCTCGATGCCCCTATGTCCAGGCACCCAGCATATGATCACATGTTGGTTAGATATGTGTTGTGTTGTGTTGTGTTGTGTTTTATGGCACATAGGCAACTAAGGCCATCATGCGCCAAGCTCGAGGTATAGAATTTTCCGTGTAATTTTATACAAATATAACTAATCGTCGGTGCTGTTGTGTGCTTCAATAGTTAGAGTTACCTCATGATGGAGTAAGAAAATGTAGGTACAATCGGTACTGATAAAAACTTTTAAAGGTGGTCGGGTAACCTCTGCGGCCATCCTTGCCAGAGCAAGGATCTCGAGGCTCCTAACTAATCAAATAAAGTCCTCAGCCTTTTTCTCAGGAATGAGAAATGGCTGTGGTGTATGAGGCGAAGTACTGCGTCATGATTTACATACTTTTAAGAAAACCAGCTTCTGTTAAAAATCTAAAAACGCTAGACATATCCACAAATGCATTATCACTCAAGAGCAGTGCTGGGTGAAAAGGGATGCATTGGTTATAAAATGGGGAAAAGCACTTTTTCCGTAGCTTTTCCAGTTTACAACATGAAATTAAAATGTGATTGATTGTAAGTTCATCTCCGCAAGTGCAGATTGGTTTGTCTTCTTTCTTCAGCAGAAAATTGTGTGTAATGTGTGTGTGACCTATACGGAGACGGCAGATAATGACTTCCTTGAAACGCTTCTGGTGCACGCATGACTTCCATTCACCTAGAACTGGTTTTATTAATTGTAGCTTGTTATTTAGTTCGCTGTTCCAAGTGGACTGCCATTTTTTCCTTGCATTACTATGCAGTAAGTTCATGCAATCTCTATAGGGCATATTTACATTCTTAATTTCCTTGCCGTAAGCTTGAGCAGCGCACAAATCCGCTCTTTCATTGCCTTTTATGCCGACATGACTTGGTACCCAGCAGAGCCTGATGTTTTGGCCTTGAGCTGTGGCTGCTGTAATGCTGTGTATTAGGTCTCCAAGCAGAGGAGCCATTGCATTTCTAGAATGAAAGGCCGTGAGTACACTCAGTGAGTCTGTGTAAATAACACTGTTGGCGAGTCTCTCATTTACTATTTTTTCTATGGCTACACAGATGGCATAACTTTCTGCAGTGAAGATGGAAGCACACTGTGGAAGTCTTACTATTTTATTCCAATTCCCCTGTACTGCTGCGCTTCCTACATAAGCATCTGTTTTTGAACCGTCTGTGTAAAAAGCTGCAAAGTTACTGTACTTTTCTTCAAGTGTGAGGAATTCTTGTATTATATGTTGTTGCGGAATTTGTTTTTTACGGAAGTGTGTTAGAGTGAAATCACAAATTTCAGGAAAATTGTACCATGGCGGCAGTGGACCTCGCCTTTGGGCAATGTTTGGCAGTATGTCCAGCATGTCGAGGTTTTGGCATATCTCTTCGAAACGTAGGAGGAGTGGCCGAATAGCTTGCGGTTTGTTGTTAAACAGTGTTCTTGATGGGCACTTTGTGGCTATGGGGTAACATAGGTGTTTAGGAAGCGAACGGATTTTTAGAATGTACGAGCATGTGAGCATGGCTCTTCTATCTGTAAGTGATGGCTCATTGGTTTCTACATGGAGACTGCTTATGGGTGATGTTCTGTATGCACCAGTGGAGAGACGCAAACCTGTATTATGTACTGGATCTAGCCGTTTCAGGTACGATGGTCTTGCTGACCCATACACTATACATCCATAATCCAGGGTAGAGCGTACTACAGAGCGGTAAATTTGTAAAAGACAAGTCCTATCGGCTCCCCAGTGTTTTCTTGACAGCACTTTGAGTATGTTCAGCGACTGTGAAGCTTTCTTTTTCAAAGCATTTATGTGAGGCAGGAAGGTGAGCTTCCTGTCAAATGTTACACCTAGAAATTTATGTTCATTTTTTACGGGTAGATTTATTTCGTTCAGGTGTAGGGTGGGATCTATTTGTATTCCTCGTCTGAGTGAGAAAAGAATGGCCACCGATTTCTGTGGGGAAAACCGGAAACCATTTCTGTCTGCCCATGTTGCTAGTTTGTTTATTGTTAGCTGTATTTGTCGTTCGCATGTTGATATGTTCGAGGATGTGCAAGATATCTGGAGATCATCTACATAGAGAGAATACATAACGGATCTTGGAATTATTTTCCTGATAGAATTCATTTTTACAATGAAGAGTGTTGTGCTCAAAATACATCCCTGAGGTACTCCATTTGCCTGAATAAAATTCCTTGAAAGGGTTGAGCCAAGGCGGACACGAAATGTACGGTTAGACAAGAAGTCCTTGAGGCAGTTCAACATCCTGCCGCGGATGCCTAGTTCAGCCAGGTCCTGAATGATCCCAAACCTCCACGTTGTATCATATGCCCTCTCTAAATCGAAGACAGATAGACAGTGTTGCTTGTGTATAAAAGCTTCGCGAACAGTGTTTTCAAGACGGACGAGGTGGTCGGTGGTGGAGCAAGCCTTCCTAAAACCGCATTGATTGACATCTAGGAGCTCCCGGTCTTCTAAGACAAATGTTAATCTGATATTCAATAGACTTTCAAAAGACTTTGCTAGACAGCTAGTCAGAGCTATGGGCCTATAGCTGCTAGGAAGGGTGAATGGTTTTCCGGGTTTTAATAAAGGAACAATAATGGCCATCTTCCAGGCTTCGGGAAGTTTCTCCGATACCCAAACTTTGTTAAAAAAATTTAAAAGTGCTTCCACAGCCGGTTCAGAGAGATGAGCTAACATATGATAATGAATTTCGTCTGGGCCAGGTGAAGTTTGCTTACCAGCGGACAGCACTCTATTTATTTCCTGAACTGTAAGTAAGTTATTATAGGGTTCATTTGTGCCGCCACTTGTCGGCAGTCTTTGTCTTTCAGCTGTGTTTTTGTATTTCAGGAATGATTCTGAATAGTGAGATGAACTGGAGACCGCAGAAAAATATTCACCCAGAATATCTGCCTGTTCTTCTATATTTGCCTGTGTACCAGGGTCAGAGAGAAATGGAACCGTGAATGGGGAGTAGCTGCCATTTATCTTTTTTACCATCTCCCACATTTGTTTTGACGTAATTGTGCTATTTATTGAGGACACGTAACCTTGCCATGAAGTTTTTTCTGCATTACGGCGGATATACCGGGCTTTTGCTCTGAACTTTTTGAACTTAATGAAATTTTCCTGTGTTGGGTACCTACGAAAAATTCCCCAGGCTTTGTTTTGTCTCCTTTTTGCGTCTCGGCATTCTTGTGTGTACCAAATTTTGTGATTCTCTTTTACTACTCCTGAAGACTGAGGAATTGCCAGGCGTGCAGCGGTTAAAATACAGTTGGTGATAGCTTCATTCAGTTCGTCTATGGTTAAATCATCTGAAACTATTTTATCTAAGCTGGCCCTTTCTTTAAAAAGTGCCCAGTCGGCTAAATGTAACTTCCACCGTCGTGGTTTTGTTGGGATGACTTGTGGTGGAGAGGTTAGGCTGATTAATACAGGCAGGTGATCGCTGCCGTATGGGTTGTCGATAACATCCCATTTAAAATCACTAAAAACAGAGGGTGAACTAAAAGACAAATCTATGCAACTCATTTTTCCCGTACTCGGAGAGCAGTATGTACTTTTGCCGGTGTTTAGGAGGCAAACATTATTACTTAAAATAAAATCTTCTAAAATACGGCCTCTCGCATCAGTGTGTGCACTTCCCCAAAAACAGGAGTGGGCGTTGAAATCACCAACAAGCAGGTACGGCTCTGGTAGTTGTTCTAAAAGGGTTTCTAAATCATTAAGTGTTACTGTTAGGTGTGGCTCAAGATATATATTGCATATTGTGATCGTCTTAAAATGGATGACAGTGACAGCAACAGCTTCGTATTTGGTTTTAAGTTTGATTTCTTGGGTTGCAATACCAGTCCTAATTACAGTAGCAACACCTCCAGACAGTCTACTTGCGTGTTCTCGGTCAGACCGAAAGACATTGTACTTGTTTAAAATGTTTTTTTGTTTGGGACCTAAGTTGGTCTCCTGTAAGCATAAAGCCACTGGGGACAGTGTGTTTAACAGTTCTTTTATGTCACTGTAGTTATTTATTAGTCCTCGGCAGTTCCACTGTATAAGGAACGACATGTTTGATGAGTGTAGTTAAAATTAGGATGCTGGTTTTCGGGGTGCCAATACTGGGGTTCTTTCTTTTTTTTTCCGCTCCAGGGAGCTGTGCTTCTGCTGCAGCAGAGGCGAGTTTTGTGTTATGTCCATTGCCTCACTAGAGGCTCTGGACTTCCGCGGTGAACCCGCGGGTGTACGGTTTGTAGGCCTCTCTCGACTGGGGGAAGCCTTGCGGGTGGCCGACTGAGAGGCCGGCGCTTTTTTGTTCAGAGGTGCCAGAGCAGCCTTCGCTGCGTCTGTCGGGGGCGGGAGTGGCCCTGCCTCAGGCTTTGCCTGGGCGGTGGCCGAGGCCTGGTGTGGTGTGCCGCCCCTGCGCACCACATCGGCGAAATTTGTTTTTGCTCTGAATTGAAATGTTGAGGAGAGTCGTTTTCGTGCCTCTTGATACGTTATGTTTTCCTTGGTCTTGATCGTTATGATTTCTTTCTCTTTCTTCCAGGTCGGACATGATCTCGAGTACGCGGGGTGGTCCCCTTCACAGTTCGCACACAGTGGTGCAGCGGTACAGTTCACAGATTCATGAGCATTTGATGAACATTTGGCACATGTTTGGCGGCCACGACAGCTCTGAGAGCCATGGCCGAATCTTTGACATTTGAAACATCGTCTCGGATTTGGAATGTACGGTCTTATAGTTATTCTAAGATAGCCTACTTCTATGGATTCGGGGAGTTGGCTGGAGGCAAAGGTCAGGACTATGTGTTTTGTAGGTATTTCCTTGTCATCTTTTCGGATTTTGATACGATGGACTTCGGTGACATTCTGGTCTTTCAGACCCTCCAACATCTCTTCTTCAGAAAGGTTCAGGAAATCGTGCTCAGATATTACTCCTTTGACTGTGTTTAGTGAGCGGTGTGTAGTTACAGTAACCCGGACGTCTCCAAAGGACACTAGGGTTGGGAGTTTCGAGTATTGTGCTTCGTCTCGGATTTGGAGGAGTAGGTCGCCACTGGCTAGCTTCGTCACCTTGTAGCCAAGGCCCAGGGCGTAAGTCAGAGATTTTGATACTATGAAAGGGGACATTTGTCGAGCTGGTTGATCTGGATCTTCACTATGTATGACATGATACCTGGGGAAATGTTCGGTTGTTTTTTGGAAGCATTGGGAAGTTATGTCCTCGGTCCGCACTCTTTTTGGGGTGCGATCGTTTACTGAAAGAGGTGGAGCCATAAAGTGCGTTTAATGTTCGGTCATGATGCCAGCCGCCCACCATGGAGCCCAACAAGGGGACGGGACAGGAACTCGCAAGTGAGTCCGGCCCACGCCAGCTGTACACCTCAACTATAACCAAATATGACACAACTCAGGGTAGTTGGTCAAACAAGGTTAACCCTCGCCGCCTATGAAAAGTGAAAAAACTGAGAAGAGAGGAGGACACAGGAAAGTTGTAAGAAAGAAGATAGGAAAGTGAAAGGTGGAGGGGAGGATAGGAAAAGACGACTACCGATTTCCCCCGGGTGGGTCAGTCCGGGGGTGCCGTCTATGTGAAGCAGAGGCCAAAGGGGTGTGTTGCCTCCGCCGGGGGGCCTTAAAGGTCCAAACACCCAGCATCAGCTCAACCCCCAGGATCCCCCTTTCCCCAGACACGGCTAAGCCGCGCACGGCTACACGCGGGAGGGTCCAACCCTCGTGTGCTCGGGTACGTGGTGTCGCAACACACCAAACGCCTGCTTGCACAGACGCCCCTGCGGGGTGTTGGTTAGATATATATGCTTTGCACAGTGCGGAGTAGAGCTCATTAAATACTGGATTTTTGTGATTACAGAAAGACATCAAGGCCTTCACAACACTGAGGGAGTCCGTATATATAACTGATTTCTGGAGTTGTGATTTATTTATATGCTTTACGGCCGACAGCAGTGCGTAGGCCTCAGTCGTAAAGATACTAGTTTCCGGGTGCAGTACGTCGGATTCCGAGAAGGATGGACCGACGGCTGCATAGGATACCCCGTCGTGTGACTTTGATGCGTCTGTGTAGAACTCCGTGCAGGAGTATTTGTGCTGGAGTTCCCGGAAATGCATCTTGATTTCAATCTCTGGAGCATGCTTTGTGACTACCACGAACGATATATCACATTGTATGAGCTGCCACTCCCAAGGAGGTAGCAGCTTGGCTGGATGAATTAGGCGAAGCTCGAGGAGTGGAACGTACATTTCTTCGCTAAGCTCCCTCACACGCAGCGAGAAAGGTTGTCTTGCGGACGGACGATTGCGAAAGAGTGTAGCACATGTCATGTCATTAATGGTATTAAAACGGGGATGTTGGGGGTTTGAGTGGACTTTCAGAAAATATGTATGTCTGGTGTATGTTCTCTGCAGATGAAGTGACCACTCATTTCATTCTACATATAAACTTTGTATGGGACTCGTTCTGAAAGCGCCAGTGGCCAGTCGGATTCCTAGATGGTGGACTGGGTCTAGCATCCTTAGTGTGCTCGGGGCGGCAGAGTGGTAAATCACGGCGCCATAGTCTAGTCGTGATCGAATGAGGCTTTTATAGAGATTGATTAAGCACTTCCTGTCACTACCCCACGTAGTCTGGGATAGAAGTTTGATTATGTTCATTGTTTTTAGACACTTTTCTTTGAGATGTTTAATGTGGGGGACGAAAGTGAGTCTGTATAGTCAAGTACGACACCTAGAAATTTGTGTTCTTTGTTTACAGGTATCTGTTGTCCACGCAGTTCTATGCAAGGATCTGGGATAAGTCCTCTCTTTCTTGTAAAAAGAACACAAGAGCTTTTGTTAGGATTGATCTTAAACCCATTCTTGTCTGCCCACATTGACACTTTGTTCAGGCCATGCTGTACCTGTCTCTCGCAGACTGCGAGGTTACAAGATTTGAAAGCTATTTGAATGTCGTCCACGTAGACAGAGTAAAAGATGGCGGGTGGTAGTGAAGCACGAAGCGTGTTCATCTTCACGATAAATAGCGTGCAGGTGAGCACGCCTCCTTGGGGTACACCAGTTTCTTGCGTAAAAGGACGTGAGAGTGCATTGCCGACTTTTACCCGGAAGGTACGATTTGACAGATAGCTTTTTATTATATTAAACATATTACTGTGGATGCCCATTTCTGACAGGTCTCTTAAGATTCCGTAACGCCACGTTGTGTCATACGCCTTTTCCATATCGAGAAATATCGACAGGAAGAACTGTTTATGTATAAATGCGTCCCGGATATTCCCTTCAACACGCACGAGATGATCGGTTGTGGAGCGCCCTTCTCGGAAGCCGCACTGATAAGGATCAAGCATTTTGCTCTTTTCAAGGAAATGAATGAGTCGCCGATTTATCATTTTTTAGAACACCTTACAACTGCAACTTGTGAGGGCTATCGGGCGGTAACTTGCTACTGAGGAAGGGTCTTTGCCTTGTTTCAAAACAGGGACTACAATGGCTTCCTTCCACGCGGTTGGAAGGTACCCTGCATCCCAGATGGTGTTGAAAAGTGTGAGTAGTGTAAGTTTCGTGTCATTGTGTAAGTTTTTGAGCATTTCATACATGATTCTATCAGATCCTGGTGCAGAACTCTTGCATGCGCTCAAGGCAGCTTTCAACTCGGCAGCACTAAAAGGGCAATTGTACGGTTCATTCTGTCGGCATTTA
Organism: Dermacentor albipictus; assembly: GCF_038994185.2. Lineage (NCBI taxonomy): Eukaryota > Metazoa > Arthropoda > Arachnida > Ixodida > Ixodidae > Dermacentor > Dermacentor albipictus. Next base: position 99,631,876 of record NC_091830.1, read on the forward strand.
TTGATGAGTGGCTTGCATTCTTCTACTTGTTTATATTTTAGGAAGGATTGCGAATAATAATTTGAGCTTGATACACTCTCAAAGTGCTCTCCAAGTGAGTTGGCCTGGTCTTGCAGTGTATCGCCCTGTGTGTTTACCAGGGGGACTGAGTATGTTTGCCTACCTCTAATCCTATTAACTCTGTTCCAGGCTTTGGCCTCATCCTTAAACTAGTTAATACTCGATAGATACTTTACCAGCTTTCTCTTCTGGCCTGTCGGCAAGTTCTCCTACCTTGGGATTTTACTTTTTTAAAGTTGACAAGATTTTCTGCAGTGGGCGAAGCGCGTAGCATCTCCCACGCTTTGTTCTGATTCCTACGTGCGATTCTGCATTCATTGTTCCACCACGGGACATGCCGTTTGCATGCCGAGCCGCTTAATTCACGTATGCATTTAGATGAGGCATCTATTATAAAGGCTGTGAAGTACTCCACAGCAGCATCGATTTCTAAAGAAGACATGTCGTCCCATGATATACTAGTTAAGTTTAGGAACCTCTCCCAGTCTGCTGGGTCAATATTCCACCTAGGAGCGTGTGGTTGATATTCATTTTCTTTAGGTGATCTTAGCAGTATAGGGAAGTGGTCGCTGCCGTAAGGGTTGTCGGCAACTTCCCATTCAAGTTCAGGCAGTACAGACGGGGAGACTATGCTAAGATCTATGGAAGAATAGGTTCTGTTTGCTAGAGAGTAATATGTGTGTTGCTTCTTATTCAAGAGACACGCACCAGAAGAAAAAAGGAATTGTTCGACAAGACGTCCTCGCGCATCTATATGAGGGTCGCCCCACAGGTAGTTATGCGCATTGAAATCGCCAAAAACAACATAGGGTTCTGGCAATTCATCTATAAAGGACTGAAATTCATGTTTGCTTAGTTTATAATGTGGGGGAATATAAAGCGAGGAAATAGTGATAAGTTTCTTCAGCAGAATAGCACGAACCGCCACTGCCTCAAGGGCCGTTCGTAGCTGTACACGTTGACAGGCTATGCTTTTTTGAATTATAATTGCAACACCACCCGATGATGCGACAGCATCATCGCGATCTTTGCGAAATGTAACATACTGTTGAAGAAAGTTTGTACATTTTGATTTCAAGTGTGTTTCCTGTAAATACAGCACTTTTGGATTGTGTTTATGGATGAGTTCTTGAACATCATCAAGATTCCAAAGTAGACCTCTGACATTCCATTGAATGATTTGTGTATCCATATTTTAACTTAAATTAGTGCTGTGTTTATGGAAAGGGAAGGGATGTCTTAGATTACAGAACCCTTTCGAGGCCCTGTAATAGGGGTTTTGCTCTTTCTGAAGCGTTCGAGCGAACCTCGGTGCTCCTTAGGCGTTTGGTGCATATTGAGGACAGGTGTAGTGTCCATTGCCTCCTGTGAGACGCAGGACAAGCGCTCTTGCGAGCGAGATGTTTTCTGCGAGAGTCCTGCCCCGGAAGGCAAAACCCCTGCGCCCCCCAGCCCGGAGGTCGATGGGGCTCCCTGAGGGATTTGGCTGCGGCAGCCGTTGCCAGCGCTGGAGGGGGCCTCGGAGGTTGGGGCAGCCTCGGCTGCGCCCACCTTCGGGTTCGATGGTCCCGTCTGCTGGGTTGGGGGAGCAGCGCTAGCTGCAACCGCCGCGGGGGCAGATGGCGTAACTGCCGACTCACTGTTTGTGGGTCGGACAGCCGCCGGAGGCCGTTGTGACGCTGCCCCCTGACGCGCCACTTCGGCAAAGGTTTTCTTTGGCAGGTATGCTACCCGCCTTCGTGCCTCTCTGAACGATATATTAACGCGATAGCGTTAAGGAGCTCGTGTCGCAGAAAAGCCGGTGTCGTCGGCGTCGGCGTCGGTGTCGGCGTCTGCGGCGTTGACCGTGAGCGATAAATAACGGCAGGCACTTAATAAATAAAAAGCAACTTCCAAGATGGGCTGGGTGGGAATCGAACCAGGGTCTCCGGAGTGTGAGACGGAGACGCTACCACTCAGCCACGAGTTTGATGCTTCCAAGCGGTACAAACGCGCCTCTAGTGAATGCGGTGTTGCCTTCGAAACGAGCCGTGGAAAGTTATACTGCGGTGTATATCGGTAATTATGAACATGTAACTTACAGAACTCGCGATTACACGAGTAGCGAAGTGCGTTTCCGTTGCATTCCTTCTGCGCTTTCCGCACACGCAGAGCCATCTTGCGGCAAACACAGAAGACCCCCTCCGCTCCATGTACGGCGCTGCCCCGACAGATGGCGCGCCACGCGCGCATTGCAGCTGTGCGAGGCGGGTCGCGGCGCGGACTCAATCACCCCTGACAACGCTTCGCCTTGCACCCTCTGCAGAATCAGGCGCCCTTCCTTTCTTTAGATCGCTATCTGTATATCTCTCTGCCCGTGCCGATCACGACGTTTGGCTGGCGTGCATCATTTCCCCCTCCGAGATACCGAGTTCTTTGGTTCGTTCCGCTTGCTCAGGCGCACGTTTCGTTGCTGCGCCGAACGCCCTACCATATGGCTCGACGCTCACCGCGTCCGATGCGCGGCGCCTCGTAAGTGATGGCTGCCCTGTAGCCCATTATCTTACACCCCTTGGCGGGTCGACGGGAACGCTGTCGCGTTCCACTCTTGAAGGCGAAGCTTAAGCGTCCTCCAATTTTTGTCACGTGGTGGTGACGTTGAAGGATACAGTAGCAACACTGTGAACGACAAAACTAAATTTTATTGGGCGAACCTGTGCCCACAAAACAGGCTACACTTATAGTACAACGATAGCGGCGAACACAGTCGGCGATCGTCGAAAATCTGATCAGCGGGTCAAGCGCGTCGGATTTTATACAGCAATCATCGAATGTCCCAGATTAAACGTTGGGACCCGCATGCCTTCTAAAATGTTCTACTCCATTCGTGTCAAGCGATGAAATCAGATAACACAACGTTCGGCGACAACAGACAGCGGATAGAAATATCGATAACTTTCCAGAAACTTCGGATACATGCAGGCGCGTCCCGCGCTGTGGGATAACATTTGTTAGGCGACAAAACTTGTCGCCCGATAAAGACAAGTACACGTGTCAATACCCCCCTCTTAAAAAGCATCGACCCGATGCTGCAAACAAACGAAAGTAATAAGCACTCATAGCAAAGAAAAAAAAATAAGGAAAGTTCGTTAGCGTCCGTAAAATGGTTTAAGACGCACCACGTGGACCACTTCAGGTCGTGCGCGACGTCGCTGTGAATGCGAAATGCCTTCTGGCACGACCTCATAGTCCAGACCGCCAATACGTCGGATGACCTTGTAGGGTCCGAAATAGCGTCGGAGTAGTTTCTCACTGAGTCCTCGTCGGCGTATCGGTGTCCAAACCCAAACACGGTCGCCGGGCTGGTACTCAACAAAGCGTCGTCGGAGATTGTAGTGTCGGCTGTCGGTCCTCTGTTGGTTCTTGATCCGTAGGCGGGCGAGCTGTCGGGCTTCTTCGGCGCGCTGGAGATAGGTAGCGACGTCAACATTCTCTTCGTCAGTGACGTGGGGCAGCATGGCGTCGAGCGTCGTCGTCGGGTTCCTGCCGTAAACCAGCTTAAACGGCGTGAGCTGTGTTGTTTCTTGCACCGCCGTGTTGTAAGCGAATGTAACGTACGGCAGGGCGGCATCCCAGGTCTTCTGTTCGACGTCGACGTACATCGCTAGCATGTCGGCGAGGGTCTTATTCAGCCGCTCCGTAAGACCATTCGTCTGCGGGTGGTAGGCCGTGGTCCTCCTGTGCCTTGTCTGACTGTATTTCAGAATGGCTTGGGTCAGCTCTGCTGTAAAGGCCGTTCCTCTGTCGGTGATGAGGACTTCTGGGGCGCATTGTCGCAGCAGGATGTTTTCGACAAAGAATTTCGCCACTTCGGCTGCGCTACCTTTCGGCAGTGCTTTAGTTTCATCGAAGCGGGTGAGGTAGTCTGTCGCCACGACGATCCACTTATTTCAGGTTGTTGACGTCGGAAAGGGTCCCAGCAAGTCCATCCCGATCTACTGGAATGGTCTGCAAGGAGGCTCGATTGGGTGTAGTAATCCGGCTGGCCTTGTCGGCGGTGTCTTGCGTAGCTGACAGTCTCGGCATGTTCTGACATTATGGGCGACGTCGGCGGTCAGGCGCGGCCAATAATACTTTTCTTGTATCCTCGATAGTGTCCGGGAAAAACCGAGGTGTCCAGCTGTCGGATCGTCATGTAGGGCGTGCAATACGTCTGGACGAAGTCCTGACAGGACAACAAGAAGGTAGTTGGCGCGGACTGGTGAAAAGTTCTTCTTCACGAGGAGATTGTTTTTAAGCGTGAAGGAAGATAATCCGCGCTTAAATGCCCTGGGGGCAACGTCGATGTGTCCTTCCAAATATTCCACCAGGCCTTCAAGCTCCGGGCCGGCCCGTTGCTGTTCAGCGAAGTCTTCCGCGCTTATCATGCCAAGGAAGGCGTCGTCATCTTCGTCATCTTGCGGCAGCGGGTCAATGGGTGCGCGTGATAGGCAATCGGCATCGGAGTGTTTTCGTCCGGACTTGTAGGTTACAGTGATGTCGTATTCTTGTAGTCTGAGGCTCCACCGCGCCAGTCGTCCTGAAGGATCCTTTATACTCGCTAGCCAACACAACGCGTGATGGTCACTGACGACTTTGAATGGCCTGCCATAAAGATAAGGGCGAAATTTTGCTGTAGCCCAAACGATGGCGAGGCATTTCTTTTCGGTCGTAGAATAGTTGCCTTCCGCTTTTGACAGTGACCGGTTAGCGTAAGATATAACCTGTTCAACTCCGTTTTTCTTCTGGACTAGAACCGCACCGAGGCCTAGGCTACTGGCGTCAGTATGGATTTCTGTATCGGCGTACTCGTCGAAGTGCGCAAGTACCGGCGGCGACTGCATGCGACGTTTGAGTTCTTCAAACGCGTCGGCCTGCGGCGTTTCCCACTTGAACTCAACATCACATTTAGTTAGACGTGTCAACGGCTCGGCGATGCGTGAAAAGTCCTTGACAAAGCGCCTGTAGTAGGCACACATGCCAAGGAATCTACGCACTGCCTTCTTGTCGGTGGGCTGCGGGAACTTTACGATGGCAGCTGTTTTCTGGGGGTCTGGGCGTACTCCGGATCTACTGATGACGTGGCCTAGGAACAGAAGCTCGTCGTAAGCGAAGCGGCATTTTTATGGCTTCAGAGTGAGCCCTGATGACTTGATGGCCTCTAGTACTGTCGTAAGCCGCCTAAGGGGATCGTCGAAATTTTCGGCGAAGACGACGACGTCATCCAAGTAAACAAGGCAGGTCTGCCACTTCAATCCTGCTAACACCGTGTCCATGACGCGCTGGAAAGTTGCAGGCGCCGAGCAGAGTCCGAATGGCATGACCGTGAACTCGTAGAGGCCGTCTGGCGTGATGAAGGCGGTCTTTTCGCGATCTCTCTCGTCGACTTCTACTTGCCAGTAGCCAGACTTGAGATCCATCGACGAGAAGTACTTAGCGTTGCAGAGCCGATCCAATGCGTCGTCTGTCCGTGGAAGGGGGTATACGTCCTTCTTCGTGATCTTGTTCAGACGACGATAATCGACGCAGAAACGTAGGGTTCCGTCCTTTTTCTTCACCAGGACAACAGGGGATGCCCACGGGCTTTTGGACGGCTGGATGATGTCGTCGCGCAGCATTTCGTCGACTTGTTCTCTTATAGCTTCACGTTCTCGCGGCGAAACTCCGTAAGGGCTTTGGCGGAGTGGTCGAGCGTACTCCTCGGTGTTTATGCGATGCTTGGCGACTGGTGTTTGTCGAATCCTCGATGTCGTCGAAAAGCAGTCTTTGTATCGTCGGAGCAGACATCTGAGCTGCTGTTGCTTAATCACTGGGAGACTTGGATTAATGTCGTAGTCTGGTTCGGGAACCATGGTCGTCGGGGTAGATGCGGCGGAATCCGAGAGGACAAACGCATTACTGGTTTCCACAATTTCCTCGATGTACGCGATCGTCGTGCCCTTGTTGATGGGCTTGAACTCCTGGCTGAAGTTTTTCAGCAACACTTCAGTTTTCCCTCCATGCAGTCGAGCGATCCCTCTTGCGGCGCAAATTTCACGGTCTAGCAGGAGACGTTGGTCGCCTTCGATGACACCTTCCACGTCAGCGGGTATTTCGGTGCCGACCGAAATAACAATGCTGGAGCGGGGCGGGATGCTCACTTGGTCTTCGAGCACACTCAAAGCGTGGCGACTACGAGGGCTCTCCGGCGGTATCGCTTTATCTTCCGACAGCGTTATTGACTTCGACTTCAGGTCGATGACTGCGCCGTGTTGGTTCAGGAAGTCCATACCGAGAATGACGTCTCGTGAACACTGTTGGAGGATAACGAAGGTGGCAGGGTAAGTCCGGTCATGAACGGTTATTCTTGCCGTGCAGATTCCAGTCGGCGTAATGAGGTGTCCTCCAGCGGTCCGAATTTGGGGGCCTTCCCATGCAGTTTTAACTTTCTTCAAATGGGCGGCGATATGTCCACTCATTACGGAGTAATCAGCCCCTGTGTCCACTAAGGCGGTAACTGCCTGGCCGTCGAGAAGCACGTCGAGGTCGGTGGTTCTTTGTCTGGCGTTGCAGTTACGTCTTGGCGTCGGATCACGGCTGCGTCGTGTTGAACTGAAGCTGGAACGTCGCGTCGTCAAGCCGTCTTTCGTCGGTTTAGTCTTGGCTTCCTGACTTCGTCGGGTCGGCGGCGTGTCGTCATTAGGTCGTCGAGATCGTTTCTTTGTCGTCTTCGTCGGCGGCGGAGGATCTTCGTCAGTTCGACGAGCAGCAACCGCACCTCCATCTGTTGCTGCTTTTAGTTTTCCGGATATGGGCTCGCAGAGCGGCCCCGGGCTGGGCCGGTATATGGTCGGCGCTGCGGCGACATGTAGCGGCCTGGTGACGGCGAACGGGACGGTCGTCGAGGGCTCCATTGAGTAGCGGCGAGGTAGTCGGCGATGTCACATGGGCGCTCTCCAAGCTGTGGACGCGGCGCGTTGACGGCGAACCGTCTCAGTCCCAAGTTGCGGTATGGGCATCGGCAATACACATGGCCGGCTTCTCCGCAGTGATAGCAGAGCGGGCGGTGGTCGGGGGCTCGCCAAACGTCTGTTTTCCTCGGGTAGCTGCGCTGGGCGACGGGTGGACGTGCTGGCGGCGGCGGCAGTGGTCGACGGAATTGCGGCGTTGCAGGGCCCTGGCGCGGTCGAGGAGGGGGACCTTGACGGCGGGCGACGGCGGCGTAGGTCATCGCTTCTGGCTGGGGCTGCGATGATTGTGGTTGTAACTCGGGAACTCCAAGCGATCGCTGAAGTTCTTCTTTCACGATATCGGCGATAGAAGCCACTTGGGGCTGCGACGAAGGCAGGATCTTGCGCAGTTCTTCGCGCACAATGGCCCTGATGGTCTCCTGAAGGTCGCCGGAATCCAGTCCTTGGATGGCGTACTGCGGCGTGAGCCCCTGGCGGTTATATTGCCGGGTGCGCATCTCCAGAGTTTTCTCGATCATCGATGCCTCTGCAGAAAACTCTGCTACGGTATTCGGTGGGTGACGAATAAGTCCTGCGAAAAGTTCTTGCTTGACGCCCCGCATCAGGAAGCGGACTTTTTTCTCCTCTGACATTTCCGGGTCGGCGTGCCGGAAAAGACGGACCATCTCCTCCGTGAAGATCGCGATCGTCTCGTTTGGCAGCTGCACTCTGGTTTCTAGTAGTGCTTGGGCTCGCTCTTTTCGTACGACGCTTGTAAACGTTTGTAAGAAGCCGCTTCGGAACAGGTCCCATGTCGTTAAAGTGGCTTCTCGATTTTCGAACCAGGTCCTGGCGGCGTCTTCCAGTGCGAAATAGACATGCCGCAGCTTATCGTCGCTGTCCCAACTCTTAAACGTAGCGACCCTCTCATACGTCTCGAGCCAGGTTTCCGGGTCTCGAATGTTGATCCGCGGAACGTGGGAGGTTCCCTGGGCTGCTGCAGCACGATGGGGGACGCTGGGGCTGCCATTGGGGTTGCCTTGTCCACAAGCGTTTTGGTCTTCTCAGGCAGAAGTCCGTGCTCCGGGGGCAGCTGTTGAAGACGGCGGCTTGCTCGATGCTCCGGGACTACGTTGGTGTTCTCTTTGCGGTCCGGGCTTGCATCACGGCTTGTCGGGGGCGTCCGGTACATGAACGAAAAGCACCTCCACCAGATGTCACGTGGTGGTGACGTTGAAGGACACAGTAGCAACACTGTGAACGACAAAACTGAATTTTATTGGGCGAACCTGTGCCCACAAAACAGGCTACACTTATACTACAACGATAGCGGCGAAGACAGTCGGCGATCGTCGAAAATCTGATAAGCAGGTCAAGCGCGTAGGATTTTATACAGCAATCATCGAATGTTCCAGATTAAACATTGGGACCCGCATGCCTTCTAAAATGTTCTACACCATTCGTGTCAAGCGATGAAATCAGATAACACAACGTTCGGCGACAACAGACAGCGGATAGAAGTATCGATAACTTTCCAGAAACTTCGGATACATGAAGGCGCTGTGCGATAACATTTGTTAGGCGACAAAACTTGTCGCCCGATAAAGACAAGTACACGTGTCAATATTCTCTTTCATTTTGATCGTTACTATTTCTTTTTCCTTCTTCCAGGAGGGGTACGACCGCGAGTACGCGGCGTGCTCCCCATCAAAGTTTACACAGTGGGGAGCGTTCTCACACGTTTCAGTGGTGTGTTCTTGGGCACTACAATTAGCACAAGTTTGGCGGCCTCGGCAACTCTGCGAACTGTGGCCGAAGCGCTGGCACTTGAAACAGCGGAGTGGGTTGGGCACGTACGGCCTAACGCGGAGCTTGATGTACCCGGCCTCGATTGACTCGGGCAGGACACTTGAACCAAAGGTGATTATTAAGTGCTTCGTTTGAATCTCTTTACAATCGCGCCTTATCTTTATTCTTCTAACATTGATAACATTTTGCTCACTGAAGCGCTCCAGGAGCTCCGCCTCAGTCAGCTCAAGCAGATCATCATCGGAAACAACACTGCGGGTGGTGTTCATTGTACAGTGTGGCGTTACTGCTATGTGGGTCTCCCCGAATGACACTAGTTTCTGTAGTTGCTCATATTGCTTCTGGTCGCGGAGCTCCAGGAGGAGGTCACCGCTTGCCATCCTGGACACCTTGTAACCTGGTCGAAAAACATCAGTCAAGGACTTTGAGACAAGGAATGGTGATATGTTTCGCACTGCTTTGTTTGGCTTTTCAGAGTGAATGACGTGGAACCGGGGAAAATTCTGGATTTGGTGTCCGAAAAACTGAAAAACATCTTCGGTGCGCCCTCGTTTCGGAGGGCGATCAGGAAGTTTGGGGAAGGGAGTTTCAATGAGAATATATAAGATTCGGCAACAGCGCCGACCGCCCACCATGGAGCCCAACGAGGGGACGCGGCAGAGCTTGTGTACAAGCCTGCACGACGCCAGCCGTACGCCATCACTATAACCCAATATGGTGTACCCAAGGTAGGATATCCACACAAGGTTAACCCTTGCCGCCGTGGAGGGAGGAAGTAAATGGAAGAGAGAAGAAGACAGGAAAGATGTAAAGTGAGAGATAAAGAAGAAGGTTTGAGAAGAGAGAGACAGGAAAAGGCGACTACCGATTTCCCCCGGGTGGGTCAGTCCAGGGGTGCCGTCTACGTGAAGCAGAGGCAAAAGAGGCGTGTTGCCTCCGCCGGGGGGCCTTAAAGGTCCGAACACCCGGCATCGGCTCAACCCCCAGGATCCCCCTTTCCCCGGACACGGCTAAGCCGCGCACGGCTACACGCGGTAGGGTCCAACCCTCGTGTGCTCGGGTCCGTGGTGTCGCAACACACCAAATGCCTGCTTGCGCAGACGCCCCTGCGGGGGAAAATTGTGGACTTGGCGTCCGAAAAACTGAAACACCTCTTCGGTGCGCCCTCGTTTCTGAGGGCGATCAGGGAGTTTAGGAAAAGCGTTTTCCATAAGTACAGTTGGGTTTTCGGCCGCGATGCCGACCACCCACCATGGAGCCCAACAGGGGGACGCGACAGGAGCTCCTGCTATAGAAACCCTGCCAACGCCAGCCGTACATCGCTGCTATAACCAAATACAGCATAACCAAGGCTGGCTAGCTACACAAGGTTAACCCTTGCCGCCGAGAAACTAGGAAGTCAGAAGTGATGAGAAGACAGGAAAGATGAAAAAGACGAGAGAGAAAGACAAAGATTGGTGCGGAGGACAGGAAAAGGCAACTGCCGATTTCCCCCGGGTGGGTCAGTCCGGGGGTGCCGTCTACGTGAAGCCGAGGCCAAAGGGGTGTGTTGCCGCCGCCGAGGGGCCGTAAAGGTCGAAACACCCGGCATTGGCTCAACCCCCAGGATCCCCTTTTCCCCGGACACGGCTAAGCCACGCACGGCTACACGCGGGAGGGTCCAACCCCCATGTGCTCGGGTACGTGGTGTCGCAACACACCAAACGCCTGCTGATGCAGACGCCCCTGTGGGGACCTCTGGAAAGAGGATGTGCTACGAGTTTAATGGTCTTATTACACGTAGCACAACATCATTTAAAAAGTTGAGGACTGTCTTGGTGTCACAAAGCGGTTCCTTACCGAGAAACATAGCCGGGTGTAGAGGGATGTTATAATGGTAAGCAAGCGGAAAATGTTTCTTTCTCTCCGTTTCGGCTTCCCGACACTCCACGAGCACGTGGAGGACGGTAAGCCTCTCACCGCATCTACCACAGCTTGGATGTTCACTTTCAGTAAGCAGATAACTATGGGTGCCAAACGTGTGTCCTGTTCTGAGGCGACAAAATAGGACACCTGTTCGCCGAGATTATGTTGGGGAGGGCCAAAAACCTATCTGGGGCTTTATAACGTGCAATTTGTTATTTGTTTGCGCGTCCCACGTGCACTGCCAGTGATGTCGCAGTTTATTTCGTAAGAAAGGCCTCAGATCTGTGACAGGCACATCAGTGGTAAGGTTAACAGCTTGCGATGTGATTGACGTGGCCATCTCGTCCGCAAGAACGTTACCTTCGATTCCCCTATGGCCAGGGACCCAGCATATTATGAGGTTCTGGTTAGATGAGTAGGCTTTACACAATACCGAATACAGTTGATTGAATACGAGATTTTTATGTTTGTAGAGTGACATTAAGGCCTTCACGACGCTTAGAGAGTCTGTATAGATCGCTGCTTTTGGAAGTTTTGATCTTCTTATATGCTTCACAGCAGAGAGTAATGCGTAGGCCTCGCCCGTAAAGATGCTTGTTTCCGGATGCAGTACATCGGATACCGAGAAGGATGGGATGACGGCTGCATAGGATACCCCGGCATTTGACTTCGAAGCGTCTGTGTAGAATTCTGCGCAGGAGTGTTTGTACTGCAGTTCTAGGAAATGTATTCTGATTTCGGCCTCAGGACCGTGCTTTGTAACTTTTATAAAGGATACGTCACATTGTATAACCTGCCACTCCCAAGGAGGTGAGAGCTTGGTTAGGTGCATTAAGCGATGCTCGAGGAGTGGGACATGCATTTCATCGCTAAGCTCCTTCACACGCAGCGAGAAAGGCTGTCTTATGGAGGGGCGATTGCTGAAAAGTGTAGCGCACGTCATATCGGTAACGATATGTAAACATGGATGTTCAGGATTGGAGCGTACTTTAAGGAAATATGTAGAGCTAATGTATGATTTCTGTAAGTGGAGAGACCATTCATTCGATTCGGCATATAAGCTTTCAATCGGGCTTGTTCAGAAAGCGCCCGTGGCTAAGCGGATACCTAGATGGTGAACAGGGTCTAGCATCTTTCGCGCGCTCTGGGCGAGAGAGTTATATACCACGGCACTATAATCTAATCGTGACCGGATGAGGCTCTTATAGAGATTCATTAGGCACTTCCTGTCACTACCCCACGTAGTCTGGGATAGAAGTTTCATTAGGTTCATTTTTTTCAGACACTTTTCTTTAAGATATTTAATGTGTGGGACGAAAGTAAGTTTATTGTCGAGTATAACACCTAGAAATTTGTGCTCTTTGTTTACAGGTATCTGATGTCCACACATTTCCAAGCAAGGATCCGGAACCAGGCCTCTCTTCCTTGTAAACAGCACACAACAACTCTTTTGAGGATTGATTTTAAAACCATTTTTCTCTGCCCACCCTGACACCTTGTTCAAACCATGCTGTACCTGCCTCTCGCATGCTGCGAGGTTACAGGATTTGAAGCCTATTTTAATGTCGTCCACATAGACGGAACACCAAATGGCCGGTGGTAAGGAAGCATGAAGCGTTGTCATCTTAACAATAAAAACTGTGCAACTGAGCACGCGTCCCTGGGGTACACCAGTTTCTTGTGTAAATGGACGTGACAGCACATTGCCGACTTTCACCCGGAAGGTACGATTGGACAAGTAGCTTTTTATTACGTTGAGCATATTACCATGAATGCCCATTTCCGATAAGTCTCGCAAGATCCCGTATCGCCACGTTGTGTCATACGCCTTTTCCATATCGAGAAATATCGAGAGGAAGAACTGTTTATGTATAAATGCATCCCGGATATTTCCTTCAATACGTACAAGATGGTCGGTTGTGGAGCGCCCTTCTCGGAAGCCACACTGATAGGGATCAAGCATTTTGTTCTGTTCAAGGAAATGGATCAGTCGCCGATTTATCATTTTTTCAAATACCTTACACATGCAACTTGTGAGGGCTATCGGGCGGTAGCTTGCCACTGAGGAAGCATCTTTGCCTTGTTTTAGAACAGGGACCACAATGGCTTCTTTCCATGCGGTCGGAAGGTACCCTGCGTCCCAGATGGTGTTGAAAAGTGTAAGTAGTGTCACTTGCGTGTCATTGTGTAAGTTTTTCAGCATTTCGTACATGATTCTATCAGATCCTGGTGCGGAGCTCTTGCATGCGCTCAAGGCAGCTCTCAATTCGGCAATACTGAAAGGACGGTTGTAAGGCTCATTCTCTCGACTTTTTATTGTTAATGGCTTACGTTCTTCTATTTGTTTATATATGAGAAAAGATTGCGAGTAATTGTTTGAACTTGACACGCTCTGAAAGTGCTCCGCAAGTGAGTCTGCCTGATCTGGCAGTGTATCGCCCTGTGTATTTACCAGAGGGAGTGAATATGTTTGTCGCCCTCTAATCCTATTAACTCTGTTCCAGGCTTTGGCCTCATCCCTAAACGAGTTAATGCTCGATAAATACTTCTGCCAGCTTTCTCTTCTGGCCAGTCGGCGGGTTTTCCTGCCTTGGGATTTTACTTGCTTAAAGTTGACTAGATTCTCTGCAGTGGGAGAAGCGCGTAGCAACCCACACGCCTTGTTCTGATTCTTACGGGCGATCCTACATTCGCTGTTCCACCACGGTACACGTCGTTTGCATGCCAGACCACTCCCTTCGGATATGCATTTTGATGCGGCATGTATTCCTCAGCAGCATCACTCTACAGCAGCATCAATTTCTAAAGAAGACATGTCGCCCCATGAGATTTTAGTGAGAGTTCGAAATTTCTCCCAGTCGGCTGTGTCTGTCTTCCACCTAGGAGCTTGCGGAGGATATTCGTTTTCTTTACATGTTCTTATGAGTATAGGGAAGTGGTCGCTCCCGTAAGGATTGTTCGTAACTTCCCATTCGAGTTCGGGCAGTATGGACGGGAAACTATGCTAAGATCTATTGATGATGATGATGTATCGGATTTTGTGGCGCAAGGGCCAGGTATGGCCAAAGAGCGCCATGTCTGTGGTAATGAGTTTGCGGTGTAATTATGATTACTATGAAGTTCGTGTGAGGTGGCTGTAAAGAGGCCTTAAAATATACGCTCTAAAGTGCGTAAAATCTGTATGATAAAATTATGGCAATGACATATGACTTGTACTATGAACATTTAGATGCATATAAAAAGAATGATACGATAGGTAAAATATATCTGATTGTAAAAAATCCTAGAGAACTACTGCCTCCTTAGAGCCCTTGGAACAAAAGGGCCTGGAAGCATGTGTTATGCAAAACAATTATCGCAGTGCCATCATCTCGAGAGAGGAGGCGCTACGAATTCATGGGACTAATAACATGTAAGACCACATCTTTAAGAAAACCTAGCACTGTGTCTGTATGAAAAAGCGGTTCTGGACGAAGAAGCATTGCAGGATGAACAGGAATGTGATGTCGGTATGCTAATGAAAAATATCTCTCTCAGATTTGGCATCCTGACACTCCAGGAGGACGTGGAGTACGGTCAGCCTCTTCCCGCATCTACCACAGGTTGGAGGCTCACTTCCGGCGAGTAGAAAATTATTGGTGCCAAACGTGTGTCCTATTCTGAGACGACAGAATAGGACATCTGTTCGGCACGATTTTGTAGTAGAGGGCCAAAATCCTAGCTGTGGTTTTATCAGGTGGAGCTTATCCGATTCCGCATCGCACATGTGTTGCCAGTGATCTCGCAACCTCCTTCGCAAGAAAGGCCCCAGGCAGCACACTAGCATTGGACCAAGCATGGCCCAATGCTGGCAAACATTGGTGCCAATGTTGGCCCAATCTTGGCATTTTGGCAAATTGCAACCCGATCCAAGGTCCAGCCAATGTTCAAGCCAACATTGGCCCTACATTTTGCCATTGTAGTATCCGATGTATTTCCAGCATAGGGCCAGTGCCCATCCACTTTGTATCCAATGTTTTTCCAGCATAGCCAGTGCTCAGCCATTTCGTACCCAATGTTTTTCCAGCATAGCCGCTGCTCAGCCATTTTGTATCCAATGTTCTTCCAGCATAGCCAGTGCTCAGCCATTTTGTATCCAATGTTTTTCCAGCATAGCCAGTGCTCAGCCATTTAGTACCCAATGTTTTTCCAGCATAGCCAGTGCTCAGCCATTTTGTTGCTTGTGTGCGGGCTTAGTGCCTATACTATTAGCTAAAACGTGATGGAAATAAGTGCAGGAAGGAAGTCCTGCAGATGCAAGCAAATCGTAAATGAAAATAACTTGTTTTTTTATAAATTGCATGGCTGCAGGCCTTGTGCAGAACTGCACCTCTGCAGGGGAGGCAGCTGGACAGCTGGGGTCGGTGAACAGACCAGGGCTCTGAGGGCAAGGGTGGGGTAGGGAGAGGGCAGCAGTGGTTAAGCAATGATTCCTGTCCCGAGGGCAGGAATCACTGGGCTCCTCTGCTGCAAACGTTTCGACCACATGCCTCTTCCTGCCGCCATCCCTGTCCACAGATACCGGCAACCACTTCTTTATGAAGCTCTGGGCCACCACCACGTCGACGTGGCCCTTCTCACAGACAACATCTGCACACAAACATAAAGACCACAAATAGTACATACAACTTACACTCTGCTTGAGACATTCAAAATCCTTCATCCTAAGCAACTTCATTGCAAATATCATGCACCATAAAGATCACCCAGAATAGAGCAGGGCAGACGTATTAACAAATGAAAACCTTCATTATGAACTCGAAGAGACTTAGTGATTAGTTAAGTCTTTAGCGCACACTTCATGTGAGAGAATGAGCAACCACAGCTAACCTTACTGAATCGAGGTTCACAGCATGTTCTGCGGCAAAATGCGGGAACTATGAAAAGTGAAGCTGCAGACCATCAAATGCTGCTAGCACCTTCTTCACCATTAAAATTCTTGATCCATTTACAGGATATTCATCCCTGTTGCCTTCGTTGGCATTCCTGTTTCTCCACCCTAACACAGTATTGATGTCATCAGTGATCATTACACCATGTTTTTACCAACCGAGACATATTCATCAACCATGCGGCCCGCTGATGCATTACAACACAGCGTACTAGTTTAGCAATCGACCGGCATGCTTGTCAAGCAATTCACCTACGCTGCCATTGGCACTAGCACCAGAGCACATCTTGGTTACATATGCGATGTCCGTGATGGGTGCGCTATGTGGATTTTATAGTAAATAATGAAACCAGCTGACAGGGACGCCTAAATTCGTTCACTGTAGAGGTTCACAATTAATATGAAACATAGGATTTTGGCCAGGATACAATCTTTTGCTATGCAAGTCATTCATTGGAAAGTTCGGCTGTATACACAAGACTTCAACAATGCAAGAAGATGATCAAGGGAACCTTACCTGTGACTATACGGCAAAGCTTCAAATTAATGAAGGCTCGTTTGCCTTTTCTGCCATGAAGGCTGTAAAGCACTTGCACCGGATGTGCCATTACAGCCTTCATGGCATTCGATGCCACCTCACGGAAAGAGTTCCCTCCTATCTGTAGGAGGTGCTTGCGCTGAAAAAAAAAAGCCAGAAATGTGAAAATGAGCACTTATGCGGCAGTGTCTTCATATTGAAGACAGCCCAATACTGCTAGAATATAATTTTTAGCCGAGTGCAAAGCAAGACATTTTTGCTACAAGAGGGTTGTGAGGCAGTGCTCTTTAATTGTAAATGTGCTCCACAACACCTGTGTTACTGGAAGACAAACACGAAGTGTATCAGATCTGTCTGTTCAGTACATTTCATGCTTGCGTTTGATCATCCTTAGTACTGTAACCATGTTTCATAATAACTACCTTGCCAAGCTTTCACCATCATTAAAATTACTGTAAGCGCACCAATTCTATTCACATGCAAATTAGCAGTGCATATTTAGGAGATGCAATATGACAGTGTGCAGGAAAGACAAATACGTGGCACAAAACAGCTACTGACATACCAACATGATATTTCCAGATTTTTATATTTTTGTTAAATGGACTGACAATATATATTTAGGGACTTAATTTCTTTAAACTGTAACGAAACGCTCACTCTCAGCAATGTTACTGTGGATATTTTGTAAAAAGCGTGTGGATATTTTTTAAAGAATATTTCTATTTGAGCAGCCTCTAAAAAAGAAGAGTCCCTCCACTAGCAACACAACACCGAGAAGTGAGAGCAATGCAGATAGCCCACTTTGCAAATTATGAAAGCAGCCCACCATACTATTTTCACAGGAGTGAGCGCAACTGTGATAAACCATCTACATTTTGACCTTGTCAACCACTTTGGAAAATAAAAAGCTGGTACAGTAAGTTAGCGTTGCCAGACCTTACACCTGCATCATGGCTGGCTGGCCCCCGTTGTCGTTATTTTGTTGATAGACTTGCCAAGCCAACTACCACATTTACTCGCATAATGACTGCACTTTCTTGTCAAAAACATTGTAGCAAATATAGGGGTGCGATCACTACGCGGGTAAATGTCTCGCAAAAATAATGTTCTTTGCATCCCGCGTTTGCTGCGGGATGACAACAGGTCAACAAGCAGGCGGCTGCCGCTGAAACAGTGTGGGACGCCAAAACAAATATGGCGGCCAGCGGAGCAAGCCGAACGCACCGAATGAGATTCTTGTTCTTCTTGCGAGTATATTAGGCGCACTGAAACAGTTTCTTCTCTATCAGTAATGAATAACATCGTTAATATCTGCACGTTTGTGACAATAACATAGCCGTGTTCACTTTGAGGGGACAGAAACAGAGATGGGTGCGCGTAGCTGTCAGTGATATAGAAACACATGGCGGGCATGCTGCAGAAACTTCTGCATTAGTCTTCACTACTATCCTAATAGGGCATGTTTCCGTTAAGCGTAGGCGAATATCTTAGCTATGTTACAAGCGTCAACGTGTGAATAGGGTACACTTCCAACATATTAGTGTAAACATGGCCACCATAGTTGCCATGAGTGTAGACGAGAAGAATCGAAAGGAGCCTTTTTTGTTGTTGGTCAAAACCATAATGAAGCCTACAAATAATAAAGCCAAGGCAAGTTTGGTTGTAGCATTTTTTTTCATGGAAGTGCGGAAAGTGATGAAAGGAATGAAATGAGGCATTTGCTTAAGAATGTTTGGTGCATGCAGACCGCTTGGAATGGCTTCAAGAGTCGTTTGCGCAGCATTTGACAGCATTCGACAGATGGTAAGCACAATCACCATTAGCTTGACTTGGCACACAGCATATCGCTGCGTCAAGTTCGGGGTGCAATCATTAAACGGGAAAGAAAAACAATCTAATTTTGACGACAAAATTCAGATGTGCGATCATTATGCGAGTAAATACGGTAACTCATCAAAAATAAAGGCAGCGCCACTTTTATACTCGCGACTAACAAAGGCTTGTCTGCACATTCTAAGTGAAAGAAATAACAGAAAAAGTGGACTGCACTTCAGTAATAATAAACATAGCATGAACCATGTACACTAATGGAAAGTCGCCTGATATTCCTCTGATGCATGGTAAAGGAACAGCGCACTCAAAACGAAGGGAGACAAACACATCACAAACTCTGGCATTCAACTGGAAAAAATTGAACAAATAGGTTAATACACACTTGAATTGGACATGTGCCTGCAAGGCAGTGAACAATTCGTGACGTGCATTCGTGGTTAGCTTACGTGATACCAAACAATAATGAATTAACAAAAATCAAAACCAGCGTGCTGCTCTGCTATCAACGATTTGCTTGGTCTCAAAAGAAACTTTTTTTCTTTTCACCAAAGGAAAAGGAAGAGGGAAGCCATTATGCCACACTTCACCCAGCTTTTGCAAAGGTTGGAAAAGGTGGGATCTTCGCATGGCCTAGATGTTGTCTTTTTTAGCAAAAAAAAGTGGGTAGTGTCTGCGCAGTGGTAAGAAAACATGTGGAAGTAGGTGCAAATGCAAAAGATGTCTGCCCTGTTAGGCGAACTGATATGTTTATGCCTTGCACCATTACAATCATGTACAGCATCCCCCTCAGGTGTGGCCAAGTGTACGTGGGACAATTAGTGCAGTGTGTAAAGGTGCACGTGAGGGAGCACCAAAATGGACTGAAAGGCATTGTCTGCTCCTCGCACTTGGCAATGCATTGCCGTTACTATGGGTGCACTACAGAATTCACCACAACCTAGATTCTTTTTCGCCACCCAGACCAATTGACATGTGAAATTTGTGAGGCTTATAAAATACAGAAAGCAGGACCAGAATGCATTAGCCAGCCTTCAATAGCACTCCAACAAAAAGCAATTGCCGTTGTAGACCATGCAAATGGTTGATAGCCAAGCAGCAAAGTGGGTTTTTGGTAATTCATTATTGTTTACTGTCAGCTAATCTAACCACAAATGCATGTCATGAATTGTTCAGTGCCTTGTAGGTGCGTATGCAGTTCAAGTGTATATTAACTCATTCATTCAATAAATATTCCAGTTGAAAGTGAAGTTGTGGTGTTTCTACGCTTCATTTCATCTTCCCTTTTCAGTGCGCTGTTCCTCATTTATCATAAATCAGTACTAACACGACCGAGTTTTCGAGGGCTGTTATGAATATGTTCTTGCCGCATGGGGAGTCAAAGGTCATTTTCCACGACTTTTTGTGAAGGATGAAGAATATAAATACATGTTTAATGAGAAAAAGATGGCTCGTTTTACTCAGTAGGATAGGAAATATTTTCATAGGTGGGGTTTTCTCAATTCATGTTCGGAACAGTTGTTAATCCCTTTAAATAAAGGTGCGGGACTCTAAAACCCCAGAATTATTACTGGCAAACCCCAGAGCGCGCTAAATAATTTAATGCAATTGATGTTGTACAGCCAAGTTTGGCTCAGCTTTTTCCCCCATCACATCATGGCACAGAAGGTAGCCACTTACGACAATGCAAGGTTCGACACTTGCTTTTACTTGCTTGTCGAAAGGAATAGACGTTTCGGCTTCTACACAGAAGCCAGAACACCTAACCCCTTCAACAACATTATTTTGGTCAATGTTACATTTATTGCAGGTCTAACATGATCAGGAAGAAGCATGGTGAAAAACAATAGATGGAGACCAAGGTGAAAAAATATTTAGAACAATGTTGTGGATCCTTTGTGCTAGACTTGTTCACTATGGTTGGCATTTGTTTTCACCATGAATGTTCATATGCAGTGGTTCGAGCTGTTTGCGATTTGACTGACTTTCCCACATAACCCTTGGCATTCAGGCATGGAAAATAAGCCCATAATGAATACTCATACATAATGTAGCATAGAAGCAGATAAAACAAGGTGCTGAAAAATGCAATAAGCGGAATAAAAAGTAACAGTGGCTGCAGTGTATGTGTGTTTACGTCCCTAAAGTAATTGCTAGTGTTTTGGAAAATGCTTTGAATCACTGCATGAAACTACATAGTTGAGGAGTTTGTTTCATGGACTAGTAGCAGAAGAAAAAAAGTGTGATAGTGCTGGTTAGTATGCAAGCAATGGGGCAATTCAACAGCCTGTACAGTAGACTCTGCAAATGCTGTTTTGATTACATATTCAATTGTAATGCAATTTTCAAACAACTTTTTTCAGAAACCCGCACATTAAAATGACTTAAATACAGTTACCGACCCTCTTTTTCTGTACCGTGTCCCACTTGTTTGTACCGATATTTATCATTCACAATGGACCAACTAGTCCAACAAAAATAATTTATTCACAGGTGTTCTGCATTGCGTCCTTTTACAGAAAGCTGGCACAGTTTGCACTTTGTGTCAGCAATGCTTTCCATCATCTCGACAACCTATTCTTGAGTCAAATGCATCTCCACAGAGAGAGCAAGCCACTAAGGTAGCTTAGTGGCTATGACGTTGCCGAGCTTAAGCTCACACATTTGATCCTGGCAGCCACTGGCACGCTACTATACTAGTATACACTTACATTTAGATGTATGCTAAAGAATGAAGGCGCAGTCCAGATATGCCATTAGAAACTATACAGCAGGGAAGAAAACTTTTTTTCTATAAAATCTTCAGTGTGTGCGACGCTTAACAGGTAGTTAACATAGAACCCACAGCATGGTTCATGAAACAGCACAGAACATCTACACATTAGATAGCCTTATAGTTAAAAATAAATGGGCAGTACAAACCAAGGTAGCAGCCACAGCCTCGTCGCCTACCGCTGCCTCTGCTGCCTCTAGCTCCTCCAAGCTGTTGGCAGGCAGCCGAGGTAGACTGGCAGGCACCGTACACTGGGCAGGTTGAGGCGTGGTACGGGTCCCGTCGAGAGACTCAATTTCATGTAGCCTCTCAGACATGGCCTGTACCTCGTGCCTCAACTGCTGCAGCTCATGATGCAGCTCTCTGTTCTGCTGCCTCCACCCGCAGCACCCGCAGCATCACCGCTGAAACACAAGATTTATTTCATAGCAGAAGGAATGCATTTGTGGCGCATTTGATTGGTTGTTCCAGAGCACACTGGTAAATGTAAAAGTACCAGGATTCGTACAGGCCTCAGCGACAAACGTTCACGGGTATTCAAAGACTTCCAAGGCCAAGCCAAAGCCTTTTCAGGTTGCAGAACAGCATCACATGTGCCAGTTTTTACTATAACACTTCCAAAACACTTTAGGTAGCTTTATTGCACCATAGATACAAAACTTTATATTCAAGATGTCCAGCCTTGATCACTCGCAAGTTCCTTACTTCTAGCATCTAACGAGGCATGATAAAAGCACCATAAACATGGGATGGCAGCCAACCCCAAGTGCCGGTGTCTTGCTCTTGCCCACTGTGGGGTTTTCCAGTTGTATGCAAGTCATACGAAACGAAATGCCTGAGCACTGCAAAAGCTTTGGCAGAGCGGGGCATACCTAGAACCCTTCACTTAATAAATGTCACCGTGGTGGGCTGTTTAAATTTGAATTTGTGTGCTCACGAAGATGCCACTACATCCCGTTTGGCACCAACAATGCACCAAAACTCTGAGGCTGTTCCTAAACTTATGGTGGAGTGCATTGTTGCATATCTTTGCTCTCCTAGTCTACATTCAGCCTTCACACCCGAAGCAACAAGCCACATTTTTTTGACTTATTATGGCAACGGTACAATTTCTGACAAGTGAACTAAACATTGTATTTATGTTCACTTATAAAGAATTCCGGCCATGATCGTGGCACACCTGAAAGATATGCAACTTCGGAAGCAGACGACCTGTTCCAATAGGATATTTGTGTTACGTTTTGCGCCAGGCGTGTCGAAAAGGAGCAGACAAGTTCCTGATGAACGACGTTTATTAACCCATGCTTGTGGGTTGAGGTTCGGCCAGAAAGAGAGGGGCGCTAGCAAGGGGCACTCTGCTTTTAACACTTAGTGGCGCATGCGCACTTCGCAGCGTGCTCTTATCAACATGAGCGCCAGCCGACACAACACCACCTCCCCTTTATATGAAGCACATAGTCACTCGGAGTCCAGCTTAGAATCTATCCGGTGGGCGACGTTTTCGCATGGGGTAGCGTCTTGCCTCAGTGGGTGCTGGTGATGCCTGTTGCGCAACCGGAGTTACCATGGGTGGTTGTGGACTGGAAGAAACTGGTGCGCCGGCAGTCTCAGGATAAAACAGGAAGTCGCTGGTCGTAACTTCGCCAGCTGTTCCATGCCTAGGGGTAACGTCCTCTGCAGGCCTCTGTAGCAGCTCATCCTGGTGACGACACCAGGTGAATGTGCCCCTCGGGGTGGTTGCACGTACTTGGAAAGAGACAGGTCCTGTTTGAGCAACAATCACAGCGGGAGCCCACTTTGGTTTTCCAGAATAATTACGTGCTAACACGCTGTCGCCTACCAAGAAGTGACGTTCGCGAGACGGACGACTTAATGCCTGAGTGCACTGTCGGTGTGCTACTCTTTCCCCCACGGAAGGCTTTACGGCATCTAACCGATTGCGCAAGCGTCGTCCTAGGAGTAATGCCGCTGGTGATTCACGAGTCGTCGCATGTGGCGTGTTGCGATACCAGAGCAAAAATGTATGCAGCTTTACCTGCAGTGTTCCTCCTGTGCTGTCTTTGCGCAGCGCATTCTTTAAGGTCTGGATGAAGCGCTCTGCCAACCCGTTGAAGCTGGGGTGGTAGGGAGCCGTGAGGACGTGCCGCGCTCCCATTGCCTGCACGAAGTGCTTGAACTGTTTGCTTGAACTCACATTGCTTGAACTCCTGCGAAACAAACTGAGGTTCATTATCGGAAACAATTGTTTCAGGGAAACCAAAACGTGCGAAGAGCTCGGTCAAATAACGAATCGTGCTTTCTGTAGTTGTTGATCTCATTTCGAAAACCTCTGGCTATTTAGAATGTGCGTCGACCACCACTAAAAGCATGGTCTTCTGGAAAGGTCCCACAAAGTCTACATGAACACGCTGCCACGGTAAAGTCGGCCATGACCACGGGTGAAGAGGTGCGTTGATTGGAGCGTTACGTTGCTCTTGACAACTAGCGCAGCTTCTGATACGACGTTCGAGGTCCGCCTGAACAGTTGGCCACCACACGTAGCTGCGTGCTAGTTCTTTGCTGCGCACGATGCCGGGATGACCGTCATGGAGTTCGTCCAGAACAAACCCTTGCAGCTTTGCAGGCACGACTACTCTTGCGCCCAGCATGACGCATCCCTGATGCACCGTCAGTTCGTCGCACCTGCGAAAAAAAGGCTTCAACTGCTCATCGTTGATCGATGCGGGCCATCCCACATTTGTGAATTCCTTCACTTGACAAAGAATTCAGTCTTTACATGTGGCAGCCGCGATATCTCGACTAGAAACAGGCAACGAGACCAATCGCAACGAATAAAATGTTTCTTCTGTTTCTTTGGTTTCCGCTTCAAGATGTGGCAGCGGCAGACGAGCAGAAATCGGCTTCCGCGTTCTCGCTCGATTTCTTGGAGATAAGAGTGTAGGAATAGGCTGCCAGCGTACCTGCCCAGCGTTGCAAACGAGCAGCCGCGATGGTGGGAATCCCGGTTGTCGGGCCCAATATTGTTTGAAGAGGCTTAAGGTCTGTGACCAATGTGAATGAGCGCCCATAAAGATAGAAGTGGAACTTCTTCACACCGAAAATGATGGCTAACGCTTCTTTCTCCAGTTGACCATTTATTTTCCGCTTCAGATAGCGTTCGTTAAGCGTAAGCAATGGGCCATGCCCTTCCGTCATCGTAGACATGAAATAGGACTGCTCCTACACCATAGTGAGATGCATCGCATGACAGCCTAAGTTGTCTTTCAGGGTCATAGTGTGCGAGCATAGGTGGTTGTGCCAATAGCGCTTTCACTTGGTTGAACGCTTCTCTAGCATGCTCGTCCCAGTGCCACGCTACATTTTAGAGCGCAGCTCTTTGGCGTCCGTTCCTGGGTTTCGCGTCGTCGTCGTCGGCGGCGTTGTCGTCGGCCTCGTAACCAGCTCGCCGACGAATCTGCTCCGCCGCCGCGCATGCGCGCTGTCGGCTCTCCGGGCGAGGGAGGATGATGGAAGGGAGGAGGAGAGACTGTGGAGGAGGGCTGGCTACACAAATGGCTCTTTGGCGCCCGTTCCTGGGTTTCGCGTCGGCGTCGGCGTTGTCGTCGGCCTCGTAACCAGCTCCGCCCCCCTTTCATCCCCCCAGCGCTAGCAGCGACCGACTGATACCGCTTTCGTGAGTCCGCTACCGCACTCACGAAAGACGTCGTGCACTTCCTGCAACTCGCATTAACCGTCCATCGATCCACACCGATGTTAGTAGTGGGGGACTTTAATGTTGACATAAAGACAAACAGCAATTTCCTAACACTTATGCGGGAGAACATCCCGTTCCTCTCGCTCGTAACGCGTCCCACGGCTGTGACAACCTCGCGAGGCACTTGTATAGATCTCGTATTTGAGAATCAAGCATTGGTGTACCAAGTCGAACATATATCAGTCTATTTCTCCGACCACAAAGCTTCCTTCATGACTGTCAAGAACTGTTAGTGGAGTCTTTGTTAAAGGAATACGTGTGAAAAATAAAAAAAAAATTCTGTGATAGCGCATACATGTGTTGCTCGATTTCTTTGCCTCAATCTATCGAAAAGGTGAAACAGCTTATTTGCTGCGCTCAAATTTCGCATTAGGAAGTAACGTAATCGTCGGTAATTTTTTTTGCAGAAGTTTGTAATATGGTTGAGCTATCGTTGCTAACTGGGGCACGAACTTGCTGTAATAGTTGATAACGCCCAACAAAGACTGAAGCTGCTTCTTTGATTTCGGTTCTGGTGCCTGGAGAAGTGCGTCAACTTTATCTGACCATGGCGAAATGCCTTCAGCGCTGATTTTGAGCCCAAGGTAGTGAAGTTCGCTTTGAAAAAACGAGCACTTCTCTTTCTTTACCCTGACACCTCGGCTTTGAAGACGCTCGAGCAGCGCTTTGAGATTAGCTAAGTGGTCTTCTCGCGTTTTCCCAGTTACCAAAATATCATCTTGGTAGCAGCAAACACCCTTGAGGTCCTTCAACATCGTGTCCATTATCTTTTGGAAAATCCCCGGCGCGGAAGCGATTCCAAAATGTAATGGGTTCACGACAAACAATCCCTTGTGCGTGTTCAAGGTTAGGTATTGCCGTGAGGCATCAGATATGACCACTTGCTGATAAGCGCGATTCAGGTCGATCTTTGAAAAATGTGTGCCTCAAGACAGAGCCGCGAATAAGTCATCGACCTTCGGCAACGGGTAACGTGTGACGTCAAGGCATGGATTCACCGTCACCTTATAATCGCCACAGAGGCGTATGCCACCGTCTTTCTTGATAACGGGTACCACTGGCGTTGCGTAATCTGACGTGGCAACGGCCGTTATGATGCCCATTTTTTCCATCTTCAAAAGTTCAAGCTCAACCGCCTTTTGCAGTGCGAACGGCACGTTTCTTGCTTTGAGAAACTTCGGTGCCTGATTAGGCTTGAAATACAGCTCGGCCCTTTCTTCTGTAATCATGCCTAACTCATCTTTAAATAGAGAGTCGTACTTTGCGATCAAAGCGTGCAGTCTTTTCTCTAAACGACAAGAAAAAGGCAGCTCTGACGTTGGCAGATGGTGGACGTTCCAGATTTTGCTCCATTCCAGCCTAATTGCCTGAAGCCATTCCCGATACAGCAACGGCGGCCCTTCCTGGTCGACAACGTATAGGGAAGGCTCGCCGTGTTGCCACCGTGCTGCACCTTGACTTGTAGGACGCCTTTTGGGATCACCAGGGCTCCTGTGTAGGTGCGGAGCTTCACTTCCGTCGGGTTGAGCCTGGCTGGTGTAAGAAATTGGCGGTATTGTTTGAAAGGCATGGCTGTGACGGCGGCACCGGTATCTAGATCCATAGGGACTGTCACATCATTTACTTTCATCGGTACCATGATGGGCTCAATACTGCGAGCAGATACGCCCTTTACGGCTACCACTTCCGAGCGGGATACCACCGATAACGTTTTTACAGTGACCTTGATGGGGCGTTTTCCACGCGACGTGCCGAAGGTGCTACGGCAAACTCGTTGTAGGTGCCCCCTTTTGTTGCACTTATAGCATTTGTCATTTACGTGGGGACACGCTTTGCTGGAATGTTTCGGCGACCCGCAGCGAAAACATGCCTGCGACTGGACACTCGAAGTCGCCTGCACCTTATGCATGAGGTTGGTTGTAGACACACCTGGACGGGCTTCCGCAGTGCTTTTCGTTGCCGCCTCCGTAGCCCCAGCGCGCTCTACCGCTTTCTGAAACGTAAGCTTGCTATCCTCCGTGAACACCACTCGCTGTATATCCTCTCTTCACAAGCCGCAGACGAAGCGATCCGGGAGGGATTCATCTAACGCGCATCCAAAATCATAGGTTCGTACTAGCTTCCGTAGCTCGGCAACGTAATCAGAAATGGACTCGCCTTCGACCTGCTGCCTCCTGTGGAACTTTGCTCGCTCGCCAATGACCGATGGTTTCGGCGACAGATGGTCCCCCAGCGTCTTCTTTAGTACCTCGAAGCTCTTGGCTGAAGGCAGCTCCGGGGCAACCAGCGATTTCAGAAGACTGTAGGTACTGGGGCCTTTGATGCTCAGGAATGCATGTACTCTGTCACCTTCGGGAACGTGGTTGACGATAAGAAACGACGTCAGCCGTTCTTCGTACGACGCCGAGTCATTCGTGGAAACCTGCAGCGAACCTGCGCTGGCTTCGTTCATGATATCAGTCAGCGAAGAAAAGGAAAAGCAGCACTCTTCAATCGTCGATACTGAACAGAGGCTGAATGCCAAGAACACTTGCCTTCCTTGACGCTGCGCCGCTCTTCAAAATCCCATCCCCGTCGCCACGTGTTACGTTTTGCGCCAGGCGTGTCGAAAGGAGCAGACAAGTTCCGGATGAACGACGTTTATTAACCCATGCTTGTGGGTTGAGGTTCGGCCAGAAAGAGAGGGGAGCTAGCAAGGAGCACTCTGCTTTTAACACTTAGTGGCGCATGCGCACTTCGCAGAGTGCTCTTATCAACATGAGCACCAGCCGACAACAATTTGCATTCGGGCAGGCATGCCATGTGCCTGGAGCCATGTTGCCCGGAGGCAAATTTACAGTTGTTAGTAAGTACAGGGGTGCGTTACACTTTCGGAGGCGAAAGACATTTGTGAAATGTGCAGGCATTGGCGCCTTGAATACCTCACTGCCTAGGCACTATGGAGAAGTTTCTTTGCTTGTGTTGTATGCATCTGTCCCTGGGCGTGCCTGCATTGTCGAGTGGGGTCAAGTTTACGCCCGGACGCTGGCGCGGTGAAACAGGTGACGCAGTGGGTACCGATGCCCAATTTGAAGATCGCTGTGCCGGACAAACTCTCTTGTGCTTGCAGTGCTCATGCTGAGTCAGTCGTGCTGGATGATATCTTCCTCGCGCCAGCCTTCAGTATAATATCACCGATATTCCCAAGGGAGAAGTAGGGACCATGTAGTTGAGGCCGGGCCGCATATAATGAAAATCTAAAAGGCACAGTGCCTAATACTCACGGCGTGACATCAAAGCATCGCCTGTGGTGTTTCAGGCAATAGCGTTCATCCACAGTTGCTAAGGTGCCGTGTGCTTATTTCACTCAAAGAGGATCAGTAAAAAATGCTGCTGAAATGTCACGAAGAGCAGCATATGAAAAAGCCTGCAAGAGCAAAGATAATGCTCGAGGAGAGCATGCCTAGCCTCTACTACAGCCCCTACTGCTCCCCAAGAAAAAGCGGTCGTTTTTTGTTTTTTAGCACAGAGCACTGCAAGGCGCAAAGAAGGTATAATCCAGCGTGACTGACTCGGCACCAACACTGCATGCGCGAGAAAAGTCTGATGCACCTGTAGACACAGCGGTCACCAAATAGGGCGTCTGTTCCCACTGCATACCTGCTTTACAATGCTGGCAGCCAGCGTCGGAGCTTAAACTCAACCCCAATCCGCAATGCCGGAACACCTAGGGACAAATGCGTACAAGGCGAGCATAGAAACTTCTCTGTAGTACCTAAGCAAAGTGACATATTCAAGGAGCAAAAGTCCCAAGATTTTCTCTCTTGCTCCTGCTCTTACTCGCAACTGCACAGAAATGTCGGGTGCCTCACGAAATGCCACACCCTGCTGTGGTTACTAGCGATTGTAATGACACTGCCCGGAAACCACTCAGAGCACCTCAGCGAGCCACACTGAGCTCAGCGAGCAGGCTTATCGCAGCGACTGCGGTATCAATGTTCCATAGCAGATACAGCTACATGCTACTGTATTGCTTTTGCTCTGGTGCACGACAGGGCTGGAGTGCGTGCTTATGCTCAATTCTGGCAATGCTAAGTGGTCTGGATCGGCTTTGAATGGCACCAACTTGTCGTACGGGTAGAGTAGCCACATCCAAATGCTGCATTTAGAGGCACTGTCTACAGTTTTTATTAAACTCTATCAATTCACCTATACAGGAGCAGCCAGGAGTAGGTGAGCTAGCAAGTGAACATGTGGTCTCACCTTAAATCTCTTGTGGTTCAAGGCTAGTCAAATGTTCTCGAAATGAATCGAAATTAGCGAGACCTGACCGATACAATACCAATAAGCAGTGTGGCTAGACAATACTTGGGCTTCTTCTAGAAGTAATCGTATTTTATAAGAATTCAAAGTGCTGATTTTCCTTAACCACACCACAGGCTGTGAAAAACGCCTTCTGCAGATAGCACACGCTACTGTACCTCTGCCAAATTTTTCACTTGTGTGCAGCACGTGCAGCTCAGAAGTAGAGTGCGGAGTCATCTTTTTCTCAAAACTTTTTTTCAACAGAGGCCTTCCCCTCAACCGTTTGGGTCTGCTGGCAACTGCCCCTTGACGTCAGTGTGCACATTACCAGACGGCGCTGCCATTGGCCCATAGCCAACACCAATTAAAGAA
The DNA here is from genome assembly GCF_038994185.2 of Dermacentor albipictus. Classification (NCBI taxonomy): domain Eukaryota; kingdom Metazoa; phylum Arthropoda; class Arachnida; order Ixodida; family Ixodidae; genus Dermacentor; species Dermacentor albipictus. The sequence continues at coordinate 99,661,081 of NC_091830.1, forward strand.
ATTGTGCACTTCTTCCTGGTTGTTACTGCGTATATTTATAGACAGTTTACTAAACAGGCTTGAATAAGTGAAAATATGCGCTTCCAGGAGAAGCGAACTATCGTCTGCTTACACTCAGCCGCACCCACACGCATAGAAATGAAATTTTGGCCACAGTGCTTATCAGTGTTGTAGCAGTAGGGCCTAGCTAATTTCGATCAGTTTTGAACACTGCACTAGCCTCGAACCACACATAATTCGAACACAGCCTCGAACCACACATACACAGGCCACACTTCGCATGGAATGGCAGTTAGCATCTACAGTGGACGCACACCACTGCAAACCTAGGCTGTGCTAACATTGCTTCCAGCCAGTCCTGGCTAGACACCTTGACAGATATCGCTTCGTAATGAACTTATGCGAAAGCTTTGAATTGCACAGTTTGGATTTGTGTACTATCACTGCAGGACAGCAAGTCCACACCACGTAGTATGGTCAGACTAGGCGCAAGAGTGAATGTGCAATCCAATCCTGCCTTGCATATAGCAAGTGAACTACATTTGCATGTGGTTGTGTCTGTTGCCTAGTGTACAAACTGCGAGAAAACTCTCCCTGCTATCTATATGTAGCACCATGCAACTTTTTATGTTCCCCATATGCAAACTGCTGCACAGGGGTTTCGGGGATGGGACTACAATTCAAAAGGAAAGGACATTGCTGCTGGAGGGCTTAACTGAAGGACTTCCAAGAGGGCTTTCAGCAATAGGAAGAGGGGTGGAACTAAGCTATTGTGTCTAATGGGGAGTACTTTGAAGGTTAGCAAAATTATTTCTTTAAAACATACGTCATCATTTTTGCTTGAGCCTCTAAGGATTGGAAAACACCTGCCTGTAGAAACTTTGCACCATATCTATGGCACTTATTTAAGATAGCCATCGAACACATTGTGCTCTTCTTAAAATATGATGCCGGAGAGACATTTCTAATAACATAGCGATTTCGAAGCCTAAAGCTTTCTGTTGCAGAAAGATACAGATAACATTTGGTGAATAATATCTGAATTGACCCCCTCCTTCGCCCCTACCCTTCCCCTGATGGATCCACTTCCTGGGAGCGGCAAATTTTTACGGTTATTTTAATAAATATTTTAACAACAACATTTGTGTCATACATTTAGGTGCTAAGAATGAATTGTCGGATAACAGCAACCTCGAAATTGATCAACTTTTATAGGCTATGTAAAGATGTAGGGAGACTCACGCATCATCTCCTCAGGGCCTCCGATTGCAACTGGCTCCAGGGATGCGCCTGTGATGCTCTCATGAGCTGGTGCAGCTAGGGCTGAGGAGCAACAATCCACAATTAGTGCCAGAATAACAGAGCAACAAACTGCTATTTTTTATGGACCATTACATAAACAAGAAGACCCCAGCCCATGATTCGTAGCAAGAAACCTTGTGGGCACACATTCCCTTCATTTCTATATTGCCTAAATATTGTACAATTACAGACATTCTGCTTAGTCCTGGCATAATGTGTGCATAGCATAGCAGCCCTTGCATCCTTAGTGTAGTATTCATTGTAACCAGCTTGAAATATACCAATAGAAGTGCTATTTCCATCCTTGTCTTGCATAAGCATCGCAGTGACCGAGTGCAGACAGGAAACGCCATGCACACATAGGAAAGAGGGCGTACGCAGTGGTGATTTCGTGAAGTTCTTGATTTGATGTGTCCAAATTTTCTACGAAATGGAACATTGAAAGCGCCAACTGCTCTTGAAATAGCATTGCACACAATATGGTGCGATATCAAAATAATGTTGCTTGATAACTTCCGAGTTTCGTACAGCGATCTGGTGTAGTTACAAAAATGGGAATCAAGGCAGGCCATCATCAGCACAATATACAATAAAGCCGGAAAGGTATACAAAGAAGTTTGTTTTGGGGGACGCTGTTTTTAAATGCACTATTAAAATCACTTTTCAATCTTGCCTGTGACAAAGGATGAGGGCTTAGCATACAATGGGCCATTTTATAGATTGCAGGAACTTCTGAAGATCTCTGTAAACTTCTTGCGAACATATAAAGGTTGCCGTCCTGGAAGAGCTCTAGGCATTTGTAAGCACATAGCCCGTTTGATAGCTGCATTTATAGGGGCCCTGGAGAACATTTTTCGAGATCTGAGAAACAAATTCTGCCGATGCGTGCAGCATCTTTCAAGGAATACAACTCAAGAATTTTTTTAAAAAGGCCTCGTATAAGCAAAGGAATTAGGAGCATGATATATACACGTTCCTTATTACCCCTCAATTCAATGGTTCTTTCCAGCAGGGGCAGTGCCAGTAACAATGACAGCTCTATCACACCTCACCTTTACTTTTCCAAAGCAAACTTATGGATGGGCCTCAGAAAAAACATTCGAGTGATAAAAGAGTGGCGATGCATTAACAATTGTCGGTTTCGACTTCCTAATAATCTGTACTGAATCTGGCAGGGTGTGAACACAAGTAATTCATCAAAAAAAATTCCCAATGACCATTCTCTATGGGCTGGTACCAATAATGTCAACTGGAAGCTGGCCACCACTTAAAAAAAATGGAGAGCAGAAGCCTTCTGGAAAGTTGACGGTACAGCCTGCTTGTTAGCTCCATCTGCTACATGCAGAATGTTTGCTTGGTAAGATCAACAGGTGGTTCAGTGCTGCTTTAGAGCATTAAGATAGCAAGAGAGTTTCAGTGTCATCTGCTTTTATATTTGTCGCTCAGATAAGCCAAAACAAAGGCCGACTTGTGCATATTGGTCTGCACAGCAACATAGTGACAAGCTTTGCAGCCACAGGCAAAATGAAGGTGCTACTACAGCACACATCCATTAAGTCAACTCCAGTGTATTAGATCCCAACCAAAGGTTGTGGCTGAAGCCTATACATTTCCATGAGACGAAATCTTTTGTTATTCAGATCCTAAAATTCAACTTTGTCGGAGAATTCATACTTGGCTGGTCATCGCACATGTGTTAGACCCTAATGGTGACTGCATTGGTTTTAAGAACCCTTATAAGAAGACCAGAGTTGTTCAATGAAACACAATGCATAGTTATTTTATAAAAAGCTTACAGGGCGGTGCAGGCAGCTCCAGTCGAGGCGATGCAGCTGCATCCTCGTCTTCATCCGCAGGGCAAGCATCATTGCCTGAAGATTCATGCGTGTACAATTATTAACGCGATAGCGTTAAGGAGCTCGTGTCGCAGAAAAGCCGGTGTCGTCGGCGTCGGTGTCGGCGTCAGCGTTTTGCGGCGTTGACCGTGAGCGATAAATCACGGCATGCACTCCATAAATAAAAAGCAACTTCCAAGATGGGCTGGGTGGGAATCGAACCAGGGTCTCCGGAGTGTGAGACGGAGACGCTACCACTCAGCCACGATTTCGATGTTTCCATAAGGTACAAACGCGCCTCTAGTGAATGCGGTGTTGCCTTCGAAACGAGCCGTGGAAAGTTATACTGTGGTGTATATCGGTAATTATGAACATGTAACTTACAGAAGTCGCACTTACACGAGTAGTGAAGTGCGTTTCGTTGCATTTCTTCTGCGCTTTCCGCACACGGAGAGCCATCTTGCGGCAAACACAGAAGACCCCCTCCTCTCCATGTACGGCGCTGCCCCGACAGATGGCGCGCCACGCGCGCATTGGAGCTGTCGCGGCTCGCTCCCTCTGTAGAATCAAGCGTCCTTCCTTTCTTTAGATCACTATCTCTCTATCTCTCTGCCCGTGCCGATCACGGCGTTTGGCTGGCGTGCATCATTTCCCCCTCCGGGATACCGAGTTCTTTGGTTCGCTCCGCTTGCTCAGGCGCACGTTTCGTTGCTGCGCCGAACGCCGCGTTGCTCGACCATATGGCTCGACGCTCACCGCGTCTGATGCGGGGCGCCTCGTAAGTGATGGCTGCCCTGTAGCCCATTGTCTTACACCCATTGGCGGGTCGACGGGAACGCTATCGCGTTCCACTCTTGAAGGCGAAGCTTAAGCGTCCTCCAATTTTTTTTGAGGCACTATACAGGGTGTTTCACATAACTTCAGCCAAACTTTGAAAATATGCGGAACGAACCAAGGTAATGTTGCTTGCCATCGCTAGGAGCTGCTCAGATTATATTTACATTCTGCTTAAACACATAATTAGTCCTAATTAACTTTCCATTATTATAACTTAATGAAATGTGTCAAGGAGGAAATTGTAGAGCAACATGACAAAATCCCGATACAGCTTTCTGTTGCTCAATACATGCTACATAAAAAGTGTTTTTCCGAGAGTGAAACAAGCCCGCTAATACACGCAATTGCCACACGACTGGCTGCTCAAGGCACTTTGCGTGTATTCGCAGGCTTCTTTCATACCTGGAAAAACAATTTTACGTAGCACGTATTGAGCAACAGGAAGCTGTATCGCGAATTTCATTTTCTACAATGTTGTCATTGGCACTTTTCATCTAATTTGAGAAGATGATTAATGAAGTTAGAGAGAATTAAAAAAAATCTCAGTATCACCAAGCGACAGCAAAAAACATTAGCTTGGTTTGGTCCAGGTACATGGCATTTGCATATTTTTAGTTTGGCTCAAGTTACGTGGAACACTCTGTAAACCAAAATAACAATTCAGAACTTTTCAAGGCAAAGGTAGTCGTGAAAGAAAAAGTGGGCTGCTTAAAATAGGATGAAGCTCAAAAAAAGGGGGGGGGGAGAGAAAACCCATACAGCTTCCTTGAAGAGAAAAAAGTACAGCAGTAAAAGGAAGATCATTTTGGTTCATGTACTCAACAATATACCGCCATCTTTTGGGACAGTTATAGAGCTACCCAGGAGGCACGCACATGGCAACACAAGGTTAAATTAATCTGGAAGTTGCTACACTGTATCCTGCTAACGTTTATTGCATGCACTTCGACTTGCCAGTTCTGCCTTATGCCTACATCTGCTAGCTTCCTGGTGAGCCGTCAGCAAAGCGATTGCTCTGTAAATGTAGCCCTGATCTAAATTTGCCTTCCCTCTCCCATAAGCACAAGCATTAAAAAAAGGAAAGAAAACAGAAGCAATTACCCGACTGCTCCATAGTGTCCACACCAGACACAGCTTCTGCTCTTTTCGATCTTATTGCCTTGTCATAAGTGCCTTTGAACAAAGAACAAATATTTCAATACAGATTATACCAGACACTAGAACAAGCAAGCTGCTAAGCTGTGCAGGCAACATTCTGCAACAGACAAATGTCATGAACAAGAAATTTGTGACCGCTGAAAATGCCCATAGCAAACTGCAGACATTGTGCACAAGGTTGCACAGCTATGATGAAATCAAAGTATCAGTGGTACAAATTAACATAACACAGGAACTGAAGAATGACACTAAAGGATTAGTTTGCCATTGTTTTTTTATTCGTTGCAAGTTTTCAGTTCCACAGTGCCCACACCCAATGTTATGACACATCAGACTGTCATGCCCCTGAGACTATCTTAATAAAGAAAGAGCCAGTTATTACAAGTCCCTTTCACAATGCAAAAATGCAGATTGCATTTCCTATAACTTAGAATGGAAACATTCAAATGGCAAAGAGGTGCAAGCCTCTAGGTGCACTGTTTAAAAATTTAGATGTTAAACAAGCTATGGAAATTTCTAAGCTAGTTTTACACCTGAAAGCTATTGGTAAGAAATGACAAGAGTGAATGGACTGCACAAAAGTGCGCTGTTAATGTTCAAGCCATTTCTAATTATAAGGCTACAGGCACTGCAAGCTAGACAGGAGAACATTGTTCATAATAAGACACCACAAAGGCTTATTTAGTTTTCTGGACATGCAACAACGGCGCTTGCTAACAATAATTGCAACTTTATTTATTATATATTGTCACGTGGTCGTGACGTCAAAGAACACAGTAGTAATACTGTGAAAGGCAAAAACTAGCTTCTATTGGGCGAACCTGTGCCCACCAAACACGCTACACTTAAAGCACAACGAGAGCGGCGAACACAGTCGGCGATCGTCGTAAATCTGATCAGCGGGTCAAGCGCGTCTGCTTTTATACAGCAGTCGTCGAATGTTCCAGACTAATCGTTGGGATCCGCATGCCTTCTACAAAGTTCTACATCATTCGCGTCAAGCGATGATATCAGATAACACAAGGTTCGGTGACAACAGACGGCGGATAGAAGCATCGACAACTTTCCAGAAACTTCGGATAAATGCAGGCGCGTCCCGCGCTGTGCGATAACATTTGTTAGGCGGCAAAACCTGTTGCCCGATAAAGATAAGTACACGTGTCAATATTTAATATTTACACGACTTCATCATGCATAAACCTTAAAACAAATTTTAAGGGGGGCACGACAGAACTGTGTTCGTCCCAACCACCGTGGTCTTAAAGGGACACTGAAGAGAAAAATTATTTCTTCTGCATCAGTAAATTACTCATCAGCATACCCAAAGAAAAGTAAGTGCATGTTCTTTAGAGTCCAGTTGAACTAAACTAGTATTCATAATGCCCAACATCCAAGTAGCAAAGCTAAGTAACGAGACAATGTTTTATTTGTTCTAATTGCCAAGATGTCAATTAGGTAAATGCCATCAGAACAGGCTGTTTCCAGCAAGGAACGCATTATGTGCTTATTCTTTCTAGCAATGAGCGCCCCCCGTCCCCCATAATATATGAAAAAGATAATGTGCATGCATTTGCACGGCCATGAAACTGTCTTGAGTAAGCAAGCAGCCAATTTCCTCCCTTCTGTTGCTTCCAAGCTCCGATATTTATTTATAATACAAATATTCTTTCCACAATGCACCAACAGCTCCCCGATTATAAATACCAATACAAAAAAATCCACAACTCTTAGTGGTGAGCCTGCGACGAACAGTTTACTGTTCTGCTGAGACTGTTGGATGGCACTGCAACCTTTTGAACTTGGGTGCGCAGACACATGGTATGAACTGGGGAGGAAGAGTTAACTTGTGACACAGGTGTGAATGGTAATGTAAATGATAAAAAAGCACTGTGTGATATATTTTGCAACGACCAGCAAGAGACAGTAGAGTACAAACAGTATTGTTCTATATCATTTCAATAGCATGCGATGAATTTTCCTGAAATGAATCCCATATTGATGCAGAACATTCAAGCTTTGATCTAATTAATTAGTTATATAAGAGATGCTTCAATGAAGAACGATATGGAAAAACTGCGACTAACATATCCAAGCAAATGGTTTGTCATTTACAATGTATGCTATGTGCACATCCCAAGTTAGGTTAGCAGTGATATGTGCGCCAATATGTTTATACGAAGATGTATGTTTCTGTAATGTGGTTTAGAAGATAAACAGGCATTGTGTTAGTAGATCTAGACACACACAAATTTACACTTAGTAATGTCTTATTCCAGTATGTCAAAAATTTAGAACTGCGTCACCTATTACAACATCATTTCAGTCTTATATTTAATCTCACATGTCCAAAGCAATACCAAAAATTACTAAATCAAGCAAAAGGCCAATTATGTTATGAATGTAGTCACTTACTGCACCTCGCCATCACGTCAACGGGATACATTCCCCAAACTTGTTGTGGGGCAACGTTGTTCTCGATCATGGTAATTACTTCTGACCTCCTGACACCTTGGGGCCAGAAGCAAAGCTCGTCATTTTGTGTCAGTCACGATGTTGGCACAACTGCCAAGCTGTCCTTCTCGTATATATATATATGCAGGATGCCGAAACCCTATATGGTTTCGGCATCCTGCATAGACAAAGCAGTCGAGCTGGCCAGAAGGTTGTACCAATTTCATTCACTCATAACTCACTGCGCGAGTCAAAATTCAGGCCAAGAATGCTGCTGCAACAACACTCGGGCTAGAACTTTTCAGTGAGAATTCAATATCTAATGAGATGAGGAACTGAGGGGACCCATCTTTTGTAACAACTATATGAAACCAGCAGACAATAAAGCAAAGAAATGGAAAGGAAGAAAGCATAAAAGTAATTGTGAATTTTAATTTAAATGAAGAAATTATCAGGAAAAGGGAAATGAGCGTGGACAAGAAGGTAACCGGACAATGTTGGAAACAAACCCACCAGCTCCCACATACACTGCTGTAACATTTATGCTGTGGCAATTATCCTCCCATCCACTTATTTTGGCACTTGCTCTTGTGTACAAAATCTGGCAATGGAGCTTTAGCCAGCACCGTTTCAGGTCATGGCAGCAGACGAAGCATATGCCGTTTTAACCACAGGAACCATTCAGTAAAATAAACTTAGGAGCAGGCACCTGGTAATGCAGATCTGGTTTCGGCTGCCATCAGCAGCAAGTTGCCTTTTCATCAACATTAATTTCTCATTATACTTATTCATCTGAATGAAAACAAGAGCCATCTGTCTGTTGGATTCATTATGTTCTGCGAGGAAACAGACCATGTAGGCATCAGTCATGGGAGTAATATTTGTAAAGGAGGTGCTTCGTAATCCCTCGCTGGTGAAATAGTGAATAGGCATCTCCATATATCAACCCATGAGTCCCAAGAGAAATCCCCTGTACTGCAGACCCCTTACTCCGAGCGAGTCCTCAAAGCAGACATAACACGCTCCCAACTTCATGTACATTGAAGTTGATAATAAGTACCATCACAGCAGCAGAAAATTACTGGGCAACTATAGAATGCGAACCAGGCTAGCCTTAGGCTAGAAGATGGTGCAACACCTTATTCTGAGCAAAATAGGCAATTTGAATCGGAAGGCAGCTACAGTAAAATGCTGTTCTCAGAACAAAATAAACTTGTTAACTGACCCATCTTTGCATTTCTTTTATAACAAAAAAAGACAGAATGCACCATTGTCTGCCTGAGCAGATCCCTCTATTGAATTGTTACTTTTTCAAGATCTGAAATGGTCTGTTATGCATGTTAACAAGCCATAGTATGACAGATAATCCTTGTCACTGACAGACAAGTGCAGCCAAGCTAGGTCTAGAACAGAATCTAATTTCTGAATTAGATTTTGGGAAAAAGTAAATTAAGTTCAGAAGTCAGGCTCTAATTGCAGAACAATGGCCAGCACCCCATTTCAACACCCCACACACTTGATGCAGAAATCTATGGTGCTAATGACCTTTGGTAGTGAAAGTTTTTGTTGTGCAGGAAAGCGAAGTTGCCAGTTTTGCAAAGTGTTCATGGTCTATTATCCACATTCTGCGAACTAGTCTTTCAAATGGATTTCCACTGTATGTTCCATACTTGTAATGAAATGTAACAGTGAATGCAATGAAAAGACATGTCTGGCTTGTAAAGGACGAAAATCGCCTGTGTGGCAGCGCGACTGTCCCGAAGAAGAAATTGGTGTGCAAGTTGGGTACAGAACCACTTCTACTGATGTAAGCCACCTTATAAACTTGCTGCGAAGCGGGTTGGCACTATTGCAAATTATCTCGCAATTTCTGCCTAAGGATGCCGGCAAGACATCAGCACTTTGTCTAACGTGCCAATGTTCGCATACAATTGCCACTAGTATAAGGAGCCATTCTACGCCTAGTCTCCGTATCGAGTACGGGGCACGCTGCAATTTTGATAAGTTTTTTTTTCTTTCTATGCAGTGAATCTGTTTTAGAGGTTTTGCTAAAGGGTCCATTGGATTCCACAAGCCGACCGCTATTTTCAAGCGCCGTTTGATTAACATAATCGATCCAAGTCATAAGGCTGGAGGTTTCTGTGCAAGCATGCGAAATCGGCCGTTTTATTAGGCACATATCCTTTTGCACGACGTACAATGTCGTCTCCCATGAAGAATACAGCTAGCGGAAGCTGGTGAACATGTTTGCTCTAAGTTGCGAACAACACATGGCTGAAGCGAAATGATAAACTCTGACCTCATTTTGTGGCACTAAACCGCACCACTCGTACGGTACGAACAAGGATCACTAAAGAAGACTTTTAGATAATTTTTCAGCTGCATTACTGTTCGCATAGAATTCACGTGGCTTTTTTTTAGCACCACCGCAGGAGCAGCGTCGGAATTCCTCGTGATACGACTCATTTATTTCCTGGCCGGCACGGTTGCGTGTGGACTCTGCTGCCCTAAACGATGCCAGAGATGACATGTGGCCGGGTGACACTCGCAGATCCCTGACAGGCCTCATTCGAGACCTGGTGCAGCTATTTTGCGCAAGTTGTGCATGAATTATACGCTTAGTGTCTTTCTGCGCTTCAAAAGAGCGCTCTTCTCATTGCCATTCCGGAGTATAGCACATGTGGGCATGATCAGAGCTCATCTCGGTATCACATAGTACGCGACCGATCACCTTGCCACACGTGCGTTTGCTGCATATTGGGCACTTGCCATTCACTACGCGCATACTCGCACACAACGTTGACCCGTAGATGAGAATGCATATAAGGTACAATCCCGACAAGAAAAACCTCGTACGAAAAAAAAGAAAAAGAAAGGGAAATGCGTACTCACTGCACGTTGGGAACAAGGAAGGCTACGGCAAGACTGTCGATGGCGATGGCGCGACGATGTCCAATAGAACGCATCCTAGACGATAGACGATAGGACAGAGAAAATCGAGGAAGCGACGTTCTTTTATAGCCCCGAAATTTCTTGGCCTCACTATGCGCCACCTCTCGAATTTCCAGTGCAAAAGTACTATATTACTTCATGAATTACGGCTCGTCATACGCAATGAAAACAAGCGCACCGGGAAGTGTGTTCGAGTCGCGCGGGTCGCACCAGAATCAGAGAATGACAAAAACAAAAAAGTGTAATAATCATTGTTTTAATCCGATCCACAATCCAGCTTTCCGTGGCGGCTTCGCTACGGTTCGTATGTGATGTAGGTGAATCGAACGCACCTAAGGTACGTTCGATTCACCTGCACCAGTTCGCAAAGTGCTGCACGCCGCCATTCGTTACAAAAGGTGCAGAAAAAGCGCAGAGCTCATTCGCGATTATATTGCGCCCTCTCTACGCTCTGTTGTCGGCGCCGGCTTCGTGCAGAACACAGCCTATTCTAACACCGTGGTGCAGATGTACAGGTTCGAAGCAGCGGCGCAGCAGACAACATAGCCCATATGCGCAAGCGCCGTTAAAAGCCCGCATACGTGCATCTGCCGTGTCTACACAAGCGCGGGTGCACGAACACCTCAGAAGCTGATCATACCAGAAACCCGCCGTGGTTGCTCAGTGGCTATGGTGTTGGGCTGCTGAGCACGAGGTCGCGGGATCGAATCCCGGCCACGGCGGCCGCATTTCGATGGGGGCGAAATGCGAAAACACCCGTGTACTTAGATTTAGGTGCACGGTAAAGAACCCCAGGTGGTCGAAATTTCCGGAGTCCTCCACTACGGCGTGCCTCATAATCAGAAAGTGGTTTTGGCACGTAAAACCCCATAAATTATTATTATTATCATACCAGAAGTTCAGGATCTTTCAAACTTACGCACTCTATGCACATTAGTCGGACAGAACGCCTGCACCGCGTCTGCACCGCGTCTGCACCGCGTCTGCACCTTGTCATTCGTTTCGAGTGTCGCGCCGTGCCTGCACCGCAGAAATGGAGCTCCGAACTTCTCGCGAATCGATGTGAACTGGTTCACAGTGGTGTGGGCGAATCAAACGGACCTTTAACACGAACGGACGAAGGTCCGTTCGATTCTATTTGGCTCATGTGCTAGCTGCTCGGCTGCTCCTTGCTGTGACTGACTGACTGCCCCACTGCGCTGCTGCTGTGCACGCCTTCGCCTCGCTGTCGTTTTGCGTTTTTTGGCACGGGTTCAGCGTTGCGGCTTCGGCTTCTTACTCGTCTCTATCGCACACCATGTCTTCCAAGTGGAGAAAATGTAGAGTCGTAAGAAAGGAATACGACAATATACTGAATGAACTAGGACTCGCGCGGCTTGTTGCTGGGCCTTCATCGGTTTCCCTGTCCAACGACAGAGCTGCAAGCACCACCTTTACGGACAGTGCTCGCATAGCGCCACTTTCGCCTCCGAAGCTCGGAAGCAGCAGGCAATCGGGAAATTCAATTTCGACGGACGGGGGTGAGCCTCCACTCAAACTGTTCAAAAACAGTCGGGAAGCGAAGCCTTAGTCAACAGCGTCTGCGGACAAGGTGCACATTTTGTTGAAGAATTCCAATCAGAAATTGTGGATATGTCTTCACGTGAGCACAGCCACTCTGATAGTAGCTCAAGTGACAATCAAATCTCAAGCAAATCTTGGGATGAGTCTGATGACTTTGTTGCTTCAGACAGCTGCACGCGGACAGATGAGGGAACAACGCTCACTTGTAGCGCAGCGATGTCTCGTGTATCTCCTGAACAAATGACAGCAAGTGAAGATTTTCCTGTCATTGCTTCCAAACCTAATATGACTCATGCATGCATTAACGATGTCCTCGATTTCTGCCGTCAAAGAGGCTTCTCTGACCTTCCCAAGGATGCTAGGACAGTTTTGAGAACTGAGCGCAAAGCTCAGGTGGAGCAAAGTGGATCTTTTGTGCACTTTGGCCTTGCAGCAGGAATTCGTCAAGTGTTGCCGCCGGGGCAAGTAGTTCCAAGTGAACTGAAGCTACAGGGCAACATCGATGGAGTCCCTCTTTACAGAAGTAGCCAGCTTGCCTTTTGGCCCATTTTGTGCCGCATTACAAATGTAGAGGCATCACCACCATTTGTTGTAAGTGTGTACTGTGGTGCAGGGAAGCCACCATCTCTGCAGGATTATCTAGAGCCATTTGTGCGAGAGGTCTCGGAGCTTGCGTCTGAAGGGTTAAGCATAGGAGATGTTCGAGTACAGGTGAGCATTGAAGCCATGGTGCGCGATGCTCCAGCAAGGAGCTGCGTGAAATGTATTGTTCGCCACACTGGCTATTATGCGTGTGAGCGATGCAACCAAAAAGGGCGGCACATTGAAAACAGGGTCACATTTCCCAAACTGCACGCACCAACACGAACGAATGTATCATTTCGATCTCAAAAGAACAAGCGCCACCATTCTGGTTTTTCACCATTGCTATCGCTTGATGTCGACATGATTGCATTTTTCCCATCTGAATACATGCACCTCATTTGCCTGGGAGTCATGCGACGACTCTTAAAGTATTAGGTATGCCAAGGCCACAGTAATAGATTGAGCAGGCTGTATCGTTGCCAACTAAATGAAAGCCTGCGAGAGGCATCCAAAGCATTTCCAACATATTTCCGGCGAAAGCCAAGGGGTACAGAAGAACTTGATCGTTGGAAGGCAACAGAGTTTCGGACATTCCCCCTTTATGTGGGGCCTGTTGTCCTAAAGCCTCTTCTGCCTCCATCACACTACAAACATTTTCTAATGTTTCATGTAGCTATCAGAATTTTAGCATCACCTTAGTACAACTGCGAATACAATGATTTTGCCAAAGATGTGCTGAGGTACTTTGTTCAAGAGTTTAGTGAGCCATACGGAAGAAACCAGCTTGTGTACAATGTGCACTCACTAATTCATCTTGCTGACCAGTGCCGGGACCATGGCCCATTGGATAAGTTTAGTGCATTCCCTTTTGAAAGCTACCTTGGACGAATGAAGAAGTTGCTGCGATCCTCCAACAAGCCACTTTCACAGCTAAGTAGGAGAATGTCTGAACTGAGGCACTCGACCAAGAACCAAGTGGAGCAGAAACTGCAACATATGAAGCCTGGAGACTGCTTCCTGATTGACAGTGCTCCTGTGGTTGTTCTGGAAATAATGGGAGACCACTTCAAGGGAGGGATTTCACCGAATGCCAGGGACTTTTTCAAACTTCCACTCAAATCGTCTCAGTTGAATATTTGGCGCTGCAACCCCTTAAGTAATAGAAGTAAGGTCTGGCCTCTTGATGACCTCCGGAATACTGCTCAGTGCCTGAGGCTTAACTACAAGCAAGGACATGTTGTTCCTCTTTTGCACTTTCACTGAAGCTGTCAGTGGTCGGTGGACTTATAATAACCAAAACTACCATAGTCAGTCATCTGACTGCCATATTGCTATGCCTCCAATGGCCAAAATGTCTGTTCTATATGAGACCGACAGTTGGGCTAGGTGGACTTCAAAGACAAAGACATTTTCAAATAAAAGTTATCCTTTTGTCTCTGCACCTCTTTTCATTTTTCTTATGTGCTGGAACATGTCCTTGTTTGTTCTATTGTCATTGTCGCGAATCACCTATTCAAGCCATGTTCGAGCCTTCTGCATCAAGTATCTTGTCGCTAATACAGTCATTAGCACTATTGTCCAGAGTGCTTGAATGGCATCCTTTGACCTGCACAGGTGGCATTTGGTGGTAACACTGGATTCGAGGTCGCATACAACTGTGTATGGATCGCTGCACTGATGGTACTTCCCTAATCTTTCTCCTCACAGGCCTTCGTGTCTTCCGCTACTGCACTTTCCCGGAGGCACTGCATTGCCACTGAGCAAAAGTAGAGATAACACATGGCAGAACTTTCATCAGCACACGCCAGGATGTGTTATCTTGACTTTTATTCAGATGGCACCTTCAGACGCTACAGTTACCGAAGCCACAGTGGCCAGTAAAGTGAAAAAGATAAAGCCAGCAGTGATCAGTGCAGCAGTGCAAAACCCGATCTAATGACAGAGCAGCAAGCTCCCCATTTGAGAACAGCAGACGATCAGAAAGTCCATCATATCAGTGCTGTAGCGCGTTCTCAGATGTAAGGTATCTAGAGCGAGGTGTTATCGATAATTGTCGCCCAAGCAGGCTTAAGCATGCCGTTCAAGCACTTAAGCATGCTGATAACTGTACAACACGGACAAATTGCATTTCAAGCCTTCAAGGTTCAGCCCCAGCTTTCATTTTTGCTGCTGATGTGTTTTCACCACATCAGGCTCATACTGCCATGTCTCTTGAGAAGTCAGCGCTCTCACTTGGGCACATCACCTCCACGACTTGGGTTTTGATTGACACAGCAGAGCATCTGAGCCATCCAGTTCTGCAACACAGAATCCAGCTGAGCCTGCACCTAACTTGCTGAAACTGTACTTGTGCTTAGATACCTCCAGTTTCTACGTGTTGAAGAGCACTTCACCTGTGACAAGCTGCAGCATGGAACACTAAACGGCCCTTTTCAGGGCCACCCAAACTATATGACTGGCGGGGACGTGGCAGCTCCTACTCTGCTCTCCCTGACCCTCTAGAAAATTAGCATGTAGTTATGTATGTCTGTGTGCAAATAGAATATCAATTGGAATCTTGGGAAGTGCTTCTGGAAAAAATATATATACAGAACAGTCTTTCTTTTCTAGAATAAACAGAAGGAAAGAGCGAGAGAATCAACAAACCATTTCTTTAGTAATCACAGAAAATACTGCTATGGAATGAAAGCAAATTAAAAATAACCATAACTAGGCAATGTGAAGTGAACACGAAACCAAATGTTTCCAGATTTGTGTGATCATGACAGTAACAGAGCAAAATGACAATGTATTGCCATTTGAGACTTCATCTGCGCAAGTGTTGAGTGTCTCTTAAGTGCTGTTGCAGTCAGGCTAAGCTTTCTAGTGCTAGGCGCCCTGTCCTTGCAATCTTATACTCTCAAAACTCTGATGAACTTCTGCAACCAGCATGTTTTAAATACAGCCGCCTTCTTAGTGTGTGCTTGGTAGGGGAGGCACAAGGTGGGGGTGCGAGATTTGTGAAGCATATCACATTGACAGGGAAGGTGATAGCTGTGTCAGCACGGTTTCACTTGCCTTGTCCAATAAAGAAAAAATGTACTTACAGAACAGTTTGCCACATTTTGATTAGAATGAGATTGTACTATTTTAACACTGTGTGCGCATGCACCAACGAAATGTATATATGTGCCTTCGCTCGCAGTAAAATACCAGTTGATGTTTAGCGCTCGTCCTGTCGTCTTCTCTGTCTTTGTCCCTGCTATTTTGCGCTAGTCTTTTGAATAATGATGACACACCAACTAGACCAGCTTTCTGCTTTGATAAAATGTAGAGCCTTTAGTGTGCGCAAAGAATCTGTGTATATGACTGCATTTTTGTGTTTATCAGCGATAATCTTTTTTACGACAACCCATATAGAGAAAACTTCGGCCGTGAAGACAGAGGCGTGTTGTGGCAATCGAATACTCTTTTCTCAATTTTCCGTTACGACCCCCACACCCACGTGCTCTTTCGTTTTAGTGCCATCAGTGTAATATTGCATGTTATTTTTATATTTGTCCTAAAGTGTACGGAATTCTTGTGTGATGTGTTCGCGTGGGGTGTCTTTCTGCTTTAAATGTGTTAATGTCCAGTCACATAGCGGTTCAAGATCGTACCACGGGGGCAGACGCTGTGGCTTTCTGGCAACCTGTAGGACTTCACAAGGAATGTTATAATCCCGAACATATTCCTCATATCGCAGGACAAGCGGTTTAATCGTGTTCGGTCTATTTGTATAGTGTAGGCGCGAGTTGCATTGTGTGAGTATAGTGTAGCATATGTAGCATATTCGGGCTGGCTCAACAAATTTTGCCCAAAGATATCACCCTGGCTACAGTCACTGCTTGAGAGGTTAGTTCCGTTGAGGCTTTTGTCGTCGACGCTTCCTGTGAGCCGTTCCTGTCTGCCAAAAGTATTGACGACATTAGGAAAGTCTTCGCCTCGAAACTTACTCCTGCGGAGACTGAACAGGTCTGCAGTCTATTGCTTTCCTACAAGGATATATTCGACCTTAACCAGCGACCCGTAGACAAAACATAGTTGTCAAACATCGTATACATATGGTCGGTTATCCACCCATCCATCGGCGACCCTACCGAGTTTCAGCTTCGGAGCATCACGTCATCTAACCGGCAGTTGGCAGGATGCTAGCGAAAGACATCATTGAGCCATCGTGAAGTCCCCGGGCGTCCCCTGTCGTGCTGGTCAAAAATAAGGACAGCTCATGGAGAGTCTGCGTCGACTACCGCCAGCTCAACCGCATCACGAAGAAGGACATCTACCCACTACCTAGTATCGATGAAGCCCTGGATAGCCTATACGGCCAACGGTCCGGATATTGGCAGATTGTTGTCGATGATATAGATCATGAAAAGACCGCCTTTATAAAACTTGATGGCCTTTACCACTTCAAAGCTATGCCTTTTAGGCTATGCGATGCTCCGACTACCTTTGAGCGTATGATGGAGTCATTACTCCAAGGATTAAAATGGTCGACTTGGCTCTGCTACCTAGATGTTATTGTGTTCTCGCCCTCATTTCGCACGCACATTGAGCGCACTTCATCTGTACTTTCCGTTTTTCGCAAGGCCGGTCTACAGTTCAACTCCAAGTAATGTATCTTCAGCCACCGTGAGATTACTGTTCTCGGAGGTGTCGTGAACGTGACTAGCATTTCGTCACGTGACTAGCAGTTCCATGGTCCGCAGAAGATGTCCGAAGTTTCTTGGGCCTTTGCCCTTACTTCCGCCGCTTTGTTGAAGATTTTTCCACGATAGCACGCCCTCCCACAGATCTCCTGAAGAAAAGTGTACCGTCTTCATGGGGACCCAGTCAAAAATTCCATCAAGCTACTGGCTTACATGTCTGATGGCTATACGTAATTTCGGACCTTGAAGGTCTACCAGTCTGATGGTCTACCGGTCTGATGGTCTACCTGTCTGATGGTCTACCAGTCTGATGGTCTACCAGTCTGATGGTCTGCCAGTCTGATGGGCTACCAGTCTATTGGTCTCTACCAGTCTACTGGTCTACCAATCTATCGGTCCCTATTAGTTTGTCCATTATTGGCACAAATGCATGATTGCATCAATTTTAAGACATATTGGCACAGCTAGTCCTACGCAGGCTGAAGGAATAACATTCTTGTTGTGCGTCTCAACCACCCAGGCAGCACACCAGCATTGGTCCAACCATGGCCCAATGCTGGCAGAAATTGGTACCAATGTTTGACCAATGTTGGCATATTGGCAAAGTGCAACCCAATTCAATGCTGGCCCAGCGTTAAAGCCAAGATTGGACCAATGTTATGCCAATGCAGCAGCCATCGTAGGACCAGCGTTAAAGCCAAGATTGGGCCAATGTTATGCCAATGCAGCAGCCATCATGCTGCCAGCGTAGTACCAGTGTTGAGTCATATCGTTGCCATTCTTAATGCCAGCTTTGAGCCAATGCCCTTTGCATGACGAATATTCTAGATATGCTGGCTTTAGAGCACGCACATATTCTTACCGCAAACATTTTGCTAGCGGCATTTTTTGTAGCAATTGTCCCCTTTCCGTCTTCCTCAATAGTAGCTAGGAAAGCTCGACAAGAAGATGTCAAGAAGCAGAAGTCATATATGATTGCAAATAATAATAAAAGAATACTGAAATTGACGTTTATGACAGTTTATTTGCGAATAAATTTTCACAAACAGGCATTTTTCGTGGACCTAGATGGCTGACGCTCGGTTACCTTCAAACAGTTTATTTACAGGCACTGCCCTCAGGATAGGAATTGGGCAAGGTGCCGAGGACGGTGGGCTGCCCAGGGGTTTCAGGGCAGGGAGCTGATGTCGGTAGGCAGGTTTGTCAGTGCCTGGATGACAGCGGGCTTATCAGGCCCCCGAGGACCACGATAACGCGGTGGTTTCGTTGATATTGCTACCATATCGCATAGCGACTTCACCATTACTTGGAGGCAATGTTTGCACTGTAAAATGAAAAGAAACATTGTCAGAGATGTTGGTATGACAAATGTATGTGGGAGAGTTTTCATTTGAAAAATCGCCATACTGCCACAATATTATAAGTCTGAGCAGAGAGTTCGAAGGGGTGAATCAAGAAACTTTCTTGCAAGAGATTTGCCAGGTAACACTTCTTGATATTTCGACATATATGGCATACCTTGTACAAGGTCTAACGTAATATTTAGAACAGACATAAAATGCGCAGGATCCGTCCGCTTTGTTTACAGCTCACACCTAGTCAGCGTAACACTTTAAAATTAAAAATTGCAGCAAAACCTGCTGCAGCACAAAAAGCCTAGTTTCAGACTGTGTAGACACAATGCGGCCTTCGTGCGAAATTTTTAATGTGGAAACCGAGAAGTTCCGTCAAGAAACACTAGTAAAAGAAGCATTTATTATACGAAAAGAAAGAAATACTGTCAGCTGGAAATGATGCTTGACCTATACCAGTAAGAAGCGCGGTTCCTCGGTATCACTAGCAGGATCAGGCCGCACGCATGGTTTGATAACATCATAGTCCTGGAATTTGGGTGAAATTCACAGAGATTTACACGTGGTTCTACTCCAGGCACTATTCAAAGACTGCAAATAAAAAGAGCTATTTAATTACAGGCACTCTACATTAGCCAGGCCTGTTTCAGTAATATATATACCGCGTGATATTGCTTGGGTGATATAGCTTGGGTGATATTGCTTCTGATAAAACTTATAACATGCGCAAAACAAATGCACTCACCATTGTATGATCCATGCTTCTTTGTATCCGAGTTCATCCCACATCGAAGACGGTGGCCACGAGCGCCGACTTTTTTTCTAATTGTTGTTTCGCCTATATTAATTCTAACACTCACAAAAATTCGTGGCCATATTGCTGCGTATTTCAATATGTAGGCGTCTCAGTAGGAATGACGAGCGCAAGCGAGCATTTTTCACGAGAGGAGTGCGCTGGCAAGAACGGACGGCAAGCACTCAGGCGGTGTTGCACCCAGTCGGCGTGCTAGCGACGCATAGAAGGAAAGAGCG
Organism: Dermacentor albipictus; assembly: GCF_038994185.2. Lineage (NCBI taxonomy): Eukaryota > Metazoa > Arthropoda > Arachnida > Ixodida > Ixodidae > Dermacentor > Dermacentor albipictus. The sequence continues at coordinate 99,680,818 of NC_091830.1, forward strand.
AAAGGAAAGGGTGAACGAAGAATGCGGCGTAAACGCCACTTTCCCCCGCTGAACCTAGCCCGACCGGGTTTTGGGGTGGCAGCGATGGAGGGCGACAAGGAGGACAATAGTGACCCCTCGGCATTCCCCCATCCTTCCGAGAGCACCCAATTCGACACAGCAGCTTATGGCTGTCTGAACGCTTGACTGATAGCATTGACCAGGCTCACCTGGGTGCGTGGGGGAGAGGCAATGGGGGGCTGAAGGACGGAAAGCTAGGCCGAAAAAAAAAATCCGGAATGCGCCGTGCCTACTAAAGGCAATGCAAAAGGTTGTTGACACGCAAATGCCAAAACGTGCAATTAATTTTTTTTCTGTCAGGGGCATTCATACAAGGAGCTTACTACACATGCACGAACAAACAAATATATTAGAATAGCAGCATGATGTCGCCGCAACATGCCATGCATGCTAAACAAACAAACAATAGTTTCACTAATGCATATGCGCTCATTCTCGTTGCAATATAAAACGGTTCCATCAGCTCTGAGGCACTGTAATTCTCGATTCTCCTCAGAATCTTGACCCACTAAAGCCGCGGAGCGTACATGCAAAAAATACAATGCGCAGGCAAATTCGCAATACCGTTGCTTCTTATGTTAAGCTCAAGTTCTTATTCACGATCAATAAAGCAGCGGCTACATTTATGCGACGTCCCCTGCTTGCTACGTGGTACACTGGCTTTTCTCTTTAGGGGACACATTTCGGTAAAGGAGAAGTGCAATAACGGCGGTGTACCATTCATGGAGTTGACATGGGAGAACATATTTTTGGTTCCTGCGCAGTGTGCCTGTGATCAGTGCGTTAGTTTTCAAAACACGTTGTTCAATCTCAGCAAGTCGTAGAGCACTAAAAGCCGACAAGGCGAAAATTAGCTTATTACGGGCCAATGTGCTCCAAAGAAATCCAACTAGTAACCCATATTGGCAAATTCATACGAAAGTCGGTCCAATAATTCCCGCCTTGTTGAACGGCAGTGCCAATATTGTTTACTGACTGTGTAAAGTGGGCCAACATTGGATCTCTATCAGAATGGCACAGCCAATATTGTTTACTGACTGTGTAAAGTGGGCCAACATTGGATCTCTATCAGAATGGCACAGCCAATATTGTTTACTGACTGTGTAATGTGGGCCAACGTTGGATCTCTATCAGAATGGCACTGCCAATATTGGAACCACGCTGTTAATCTTAGGCCGTCATCGGGCCAAGAAGTGCCAATATGTTTCCAACGTTGGCCCAACCTGACGTGCCACCTGGGCAGCTTGTATGCCAGTCAGTAGGCAGGCATGTGCGCATTCCACACTCCATTTTTAACAGGACAAACAAAATTAAGGAAATTGAAGCTTTATTGGCACTTGACATGACCAGTTCGGTTTTGTCGTTACATTGGTGCAATCAGTGGTGCAAAAGAGCAACGCATAGATGCATGGTGTATTGCTCGGCAGCCACAAAAATAGAGTACGAGATCTTAATCACCCGCTGAGCTTATGAGTTGATGACAAGTCACCGAAAAATATTGTAGCGCAGCCTTCATTCCGCTTCTAACTGGCCCAAGTTTGTGATGTCGCTTATATATACTATATATACATAATATACTCACGCGGTAGCTGTGCTAAAATAGCGGCAATTAGTTTCTGCTCTCCTCGACACTCTTAAGGTAGCGCAACTCATGTTATTGTGTAACCGTAATTAACATGAGGTGAAGAAATATCATTCACCGATGTACTGCGGAAAGCCACTCGGTTGCTAGTTGCCTCATGCATCTGCCGATTTCGGCACCACAAAGGCTAAATAAAAGTAAAAGCACTAAACAAAGACTGATCGCGGTTCCGATTACTGCAGATTTTTCATGAGGTTTTACACGTTCAACTCGGTTAATCGGCTGCGCGGACGTTTTCGTTTCGGACGGTCATGATGCCCGTAGAAATCTATCTAACCTTTAAGCGCCCTACTGCATGGTGTACAAAAGCTACATGTAAAGGATCTCCAATAAACGACAAGACTCTTAGTGGCATTGGAGGGTTGCCTGTAAGAGTTTTTACATGACTTTTAAGAGCCCTGTTTGTATTGGGAGGGTGCATATAGACACTCTTGGCTGACCTTTAAGAACCCTATTGGTATTGGGAGAGTATCTGTAGGAATCCCTGACTGACCTTTAAGAATCCTATTGCTATTGGAAGAGTGCCTGTAGGAATTACTGACTGACCTTTAAGAATCCTATTGGTATTGGGAGAGTACCTGTAAGAATTCCTGACTGACCTTCAAGAATTCTACAAGTCCATTAAGATAGCCCTGACGGATTTTTTGACCGGGGATCCTCTTAGGCCACCGCCTTTTCACGCCTTACCACCATGCTTACCACCCCACTGGTTCCAGGACACTTCGGTGCTTCAGCCCCTACAGAGGTGCGCACCGATGTCAGTGGCCACGGAATCGGTGCCGTCTTCGCAAAAGTTCAACACGGCCATGAGCGTGTCATCGTTTACGCTAGCCGTCTTTTGTCACCTGCGGCGGCGCGGAACTACTCTATTAGGGACCGCGAATGTTTGGCCGTTGTGTGGGCAGTGGCGAAATTCCGCCCATATTTATACGGCAAGACCTTTTCTATTGTAACCGACCACCAGGCCCTCTGTTGGCTTTCTTCCTTAAAAGATCCCATAGGGAGGCTTGGACGATGGGCTTTGCGGCTACAAGAGTATTCCTATTCGTTGGTGTATAGGTCTGGCCGCCTACACAAGGACGCCGACTGCTTGACCCGTTAGCCTGTACACATGACCGCCAACGCCAACACGGACGCGTCAGCAAGTGTTCTTTCAATTTCCCAGCTTTTGAACGTGGCCAACGAGCAACGCCACGACCTTGCTTTGAGGACCCTCACTGACCGAACAGAATCTGCTCCTACTGATCCATCGTTACGATGGTACGTTCTCAACGGCGGGATATTGTACCGACGCAGTCTTCATCCCGATGGTCCTCCCCTTCTTGTCGTTCAATACCTCCGCTCAACCGTGCTTCAGGAGCTTCATAACGCCTGAAATGCCGGACAGCTTGGGTTTGCTCGCACTTACAACCGCGTGCCACGCCGCCTCTACTGATCATGACTCGGACGCTACGTACGGCGCTATGTTGCGCTATCGCAAAAAGCCAGCAACGCTACCTCCTGAGTACTTAAGGGCCGTTTATAGTCCGACGTAACGCGCGCACTACGTTACGTTGGCGAAAGCAACTCCTTCACAGTCCGACGCACTGCAGCGCCGACGTAACCGGCGGCTGCCAGCGCGCCCCAACGGGCCCGGCGCAGATTTGGCTCCTGCTCCATTCGCACGCCGGCGCCGCCGACGGCGTCGACCCACAATACATTGCGCGCGAAGAAAAAGGCGCCAACACAACTCCGCAGACGGCTTTTGCGGACGGCGCGAGACTTGGCGAAAGTTCTGCGCATGCTCCGAAGATAGCAGCCGACGGCGCGCGTTGAAGTATAAAGGGGATGGCATCTCGGCTGGCGCAGCGCAACCGAAGTAAAGGGCAAGATATAGTCTGGCGTAACGCGCGCGCGCGGCCACGCGCGTCGCGGTTAAGCGACGTCGGTGAAAAGCGCGCACTCTACAGTCCGGCGTCCCGGCGTAGCCGGCGTGCTTAGGCGCGCTTGGCGAGCACAACGCCGCCGGCGCGTACATAGAGCGTGTTCTATTTCACGCGGCTGCCGCTAGACCAGAATGCACTGCGCGCATCAGCTGCAGCGAGCCGAAGGCAGAATGGCGGCCTGCAGTACGCGTACTGACAGTGCGGCTGTGGTTTTTTCAACATCCGTGTGGGCTGACAGCGCGAGTGAGGACGCCTGCTTGAAGCGATTTGCAACCTTCCATGTGTATACAATGTGAAACGCATGGACCACCGCGACACAGAGCGCAAGAACAACGCGTGGGAAGCTATACGGAAGCAGTGTGGTCTCGCCACAGGTAAGCTGCATTTCGCAGCTCCTGTACTAGCTGGTGATAGTCGCCGAGTTGAGGGCGCTTGTCGAATAGCTTTCGCATGTACATACATGGTCCGCTTCCGTTTTTGACGTAGCCGAAGTACTAGCAATATGAGTGCGATGTTCTGGCTGTCAGGCACGGCGGCCGCATTTCGATGGGGGCGAAATGCGAAAAACACCCGTGTGCTTAGATTTAGGTACACGTTAAAGAAGCCCAGGTCAGAAAGAAAGTGGTTTTCGCACGTAAAACCTTCTGTTTATTTTTTTTTTCTGGCTGTCAGGACAAGTTAACGCCATCCCGCAAAAGTTTTCATTTTAGCGGACAAACAGCGCGCGGAACGAGATGCGCGCGCGCTACCCGAACGGCGAGGGTATATGCAAGACGCGCATGCGCCATGTAAACAGCTGTTCGCCGCGGCGGTGAAGTTGCGCTCCCGGACGCACAGATGGCGCCAGCCTCGAGCTGCGCGCGCACGCCGAACTCTAGAGGAAGCAAATTTCTTGAACCCCTGGCGTCGCTAGCGCAGCGTATCCGACTTCGCCTGCCGCGGCCTGGCGCGCCGAGAACGCCTGACTATATCTTGGCCTTAACTGATCGCGAACGACGCTCGCCCGCGCGCCGATAACGTCGGACTATAAACGGGCCCAGGGTTGCCGTTGGTGGCTACTTTGCGCCAAATTGGCTACTTTTCGACCCCGTCTGGCGATGAAAATTTCACGTTGGCTCCTTGGCTACTTTCTGGCTACTTTGAACTTCTATTTTGGCGCATTCACTAGCCATTTTTTTTGCAATTGCATATACAATAGCAAGCAAGAACAAAGAAGAACAATTATTCTTAAAGCTTTGCTCTCCTCATGGCTGTTCCGGTCGCCTTGACGCGCGCGCGCCATAGCGCGCGCGTCCTGTACGCATATATTCTCTCCGCCGGCGGTGCGCACATAGAGACCAACTAGCAGACGCGGGTGCGCAGACGCACGGACTCTGGGTGATGGGCGCACGTCGAAGCAAAACCCGTGAGGACGTTGCGCGCCATCTGGAGACAATAACGCTAATTCTAGCGCACGGCGAAGCAAAGGCCGCAAGGACGCTGCGCTCCATCTGGAGAAAATAACACTAATCCAGAGTACTTTCTCCGTTAGGGTCATGCATCCGAAACCATGCGTTTAGGTGCAGCCGTGTGCACGGCATGACACCAGAGAAGAGCGAGCAGTACAGGTGAAATAACACTTGTGTACCCTAAGGCGACAAAGCTTCTGTTTTTGTGCCTTCGGCTTGCCGACACCGGCGTCTACCATGGGAAAAGACGCAAGAGCAAAGCGCACGTTTCGAGAAGAATGCAGAAAGGACAAGAAACTGAGCGGTAAGCAAAACGGAAACTATTCTTTAGGCGTTTAGTCGCATGCCGCTTAGTATCTAATATGCATATTACCATGCGTTACAGGATGGATTTCGTCACGTGACGGCGGAATGACTGCTCACTGCAAGTACTGCAATTGCAACATTCGACCCCACTACAGTGATCTGTTGAAGCACGCAGAAACCAAAAAGCACCGCGAGTGCGCAGTAATCCCAAGTTCGCAACAAAAACTGCCGCAGCTTCTAGCGTCTTCGAGTCGAACGTACTATGAAAAGGCTCGCCGAGAGTTCAGGATCGCCTTGTACACTGCAGTGCACACTTCCATAAATGCTGTCGACGAACTTGGTGAGATTCTGAATTCCGAATTCAATGATTTTGATCTGCACAGAACGAAGTGCACGGCTATAATTACGAATGTTCTCTTCCCGTACATCACGGAAAACATGGACAAACAACTGAACGGCTCCAGCTATTCTCTAATGGTGGATGAATCAACCGATGTATCCACGACAAAGCAACTTTGCATGGTTGTGCGGTTTCTGAGTTTAGAAGAAAACAGGATTGCAACCACCCTTCTTGATCTCGTAGAGCTGTCTGATGGAACGGCAGAAACGCTTCACGACACGGTATTGAAGACGTTGGACAAGCACGGCCTATCGATCAAGAACTGTCTCGGACTCTGCACCGATGGTGCAAATGCCATGTGCGGCAAACACAATTCTCTGTTCAGTCGTCTTAGTGAGGACAACAAAGACTTGATTCTGATCAAATGCTCTTGCCACAGCCTGGACCTTGTGGCATCCAAGTCGATGGAGGCGATTCCTTCTGCGGTTGAGCACTTAGTGCGAGAAACCTACAACTACTTTGCACACAGCAGCTGCCGGCAAGATGCTTATAAGAGACTGTATGCCAGTATGACAGTGGAAGATGAAAGTGCAAATCCACCGCCCAAGATTCTGTCGCTTTCGCAGACGAGATGGCTTGCTATTGCAGACTCTATAGAAAGAATTTTGGCGCAGTACCAGTCCCTCGAAGAGTTTTTTGAGAAAGCAGAAGATCGCAGCTACAACGTGCGCATTTTACGAGAGATGTATCGAGACAGAAAAAATTATGTTTAGCTCGTGTTTCTTGCCTCAGTTCTCCGTAACGTTAGGCGAGTGAACAAAATGTTCCAAACAAACACAACTGACCCACTGGTTGTCTTCCAAGAGCTAGAAAATTTGTATTTGGAAATTCTTAGGCGGATTTTGAATCCATCAGTTTTGAGGCACAACACAACGGCAAGTCTGCTGTCGCTAGACCTGGCAAAAATGAAGTCGATTTTCCTGCAACAAGAGGTAGTGCACCTAGGTGACGTCTTCAGAGAGAAGATTTAACTAGTCCCTATTGAAGACCAACGGGCCGTGAGGGAGCGCTGTTTCCAATTCTTGAGGCAAATGGCGATGGGACTGCAGCAGCGACTTCCAAATGCCTCCTCTGCACTTCGAAGACTGTGTGCCATAAATCCCGATGGCATAGAAAGTGCTAAGAGCCGTGAATGCATAATGAAGCTACCGCTGCATTTTTTTGGATGTTCCTCAATCGAACTGGAGTCTGAAATACGCCAGCTGCAGAGTGTTAGCGGTGCACTTGATCGCGCATCATGTTTGACTTTCTGGCACGCAGCGGCATCGTACAAGGACCCTTGCGGCGAATGCCCTTTTCAACACCTGGCGCAAGGAGCACTGAAAATTTTGACCCTTCCAATTTCTAACGCTGATGCAGAGCGCGTGTTCTCTTGCGTGAACTTGACGAAAACAGAGATCCGTAACAAAATGAAGCTGGACTTGCTCATGGCGATTCTGCGAATCAAATTTGGGCTACGACTTCAAGAAAAAAACAGCACCATCGTTTGACGTTCCTGCTGAGTTGTTGAATAGAATGTGCCAAATTACTCCGGCATGAACACTATCTACTCTAGATAAACTACGCGGACTGAACTTTTATTTATTTGCAACGTACCTGATGCTTGAAGGCCAAGCAAGAGAACCAAATTTCCTTGCTCTTTATTTACTCTGTGTTCTTGTGTTGATTCAAAATGATATTATTTATTGTTCATTAATAAAAGTTGCTTATAATAATGGTACTTTTCTACTTGGCTACAAATTTGGCGCCAAGGCCAGGTGGCGTGGCTACTTTTGGCTACTTTTAGCCTCAGTTCTGGCTCTTTTTGAAAAATTCCCAACGGCAACCCTGAACGGGCCCTTACAGCCGGTCGACATTCCCCCCTGAACCATTCTTTCGCGCGGGTTCGCATCGCCTTTGCCCTTTCCCTGAGTCCACCTCCGGCAACAGCTGCATTGCTGTCGTTACTGATTACGCGACGCGCTATGCAATCACTCGGGCACTTCATGGGCAAGGTTTGGGTACGGGCTAGTTGGTATTCCATGGTGTCAATCGTCACTTAAGGGCCGTTTATAGTCCGACATAACGCACGCGCGCGCGCGCGCGCATGCTACGTCACGTCGGCGAAAACGACACCTCTATAGACCAGAACACGCTAGTCTCGCACCCAGACTAACCGAACGCATACTCTCGCACCCGGGTTGCCCGGTCGACCGGCGCCGTTTTGTACTGGGCTGCCAAAGTGTGTTCGCCGGCGAACAGTAGACATGGCAAGCGCCAGCTCTAGGGCTCCAAAGTGCGGAATGTGCCCGTTCACACGGATCCAAAGTAGAAGAAGTCATCTGGGCATCATTGCGTCGTGTTTGGAAGCCAAAACAACCAGCGGAAAAGGTGCAGGTTGCTTAGCGTTGTTTGCGAAGAGCACAACACACGTAGGGAATCGTGCCGGTGCGGTGTTTTCATCCTGCGCCGATTTCCATCCGCAACGAAGAATGCCAAGCTGCGCCACCGGTGGATAGCTGCAGTGAATAGGAAAAACTACCAACCCAGTGAAAATGCACGAGTGAGTATTCGATCTGTGTATATTTTGGTGCCACGTTCAACTTTGCGCCCTACAAACGTAATACGTGTAACACGCAGGTTTGCTCCGAGCACTTTCTGGGCAACAAGCCTACAGAGCAGAATCCCGCGCCGGTGCTTCGCCTTGGCTATAACAAAAAGGCAAGCCATTTCGTGTTTTCATTCAGGCAGAGCTCCCGACGGTTAAGCGGAACAGTTGAGTTTGCGGTTAGCGATACTTGCAGCTGGTGCACGGAATGACCATTAAGCGTGAACGACAAGTTGTAGGCCTTGCTGGTGAGCGTTATTGCTAATGAAAGTAAACCGAAGTCTGCTCGTCACGTAGCATGCGTCCACAAAAACGTAAACGACGACTACTCGTCGCCGAAGGTGTTCTTGCAGCGCACCTACCTTTACGAGCTGGTGTTGCAGGTGTCATTCGTAACGAATTCATTTGAGCTTCCTGAGCTCTAAACTGCGTGCGGGCTGTTATGCGGGGCAAAGCGCAAAATATTTCCGTTCATATGGCGAGGAAAATAAGGTGCTTAATTACTCTTGTATTTCGTAACAAAATTTTGATCGTTCTCACTAGTTTTTTTTACTGTTTTCTTTTCTAAGGGAGCGCCAACAATCCGATGGCCTCGCACAAGCGAAACAGGTCTGATACCAGGTAGCTGCAGTTGCTGGGGCTAATTTCTTGGAATGAAGGTGCGGTTGTTGTCTTGTACCAAAGGGGTCCTGATGATGCAGCTTTAAGTAGGGATGGTAATTTTACGTGCCCTGTCATAATTTGTGCAACTGTACAACACCTGCATCTGTCATGCTCGCCCTGTTATACGGGCTTTGACTGCACATGTAGTTGAACATTATAACTACTGTAGTACCTCATTTTCCAATGAGTGCAGGTTTAGCATCATATGCTGCTTGTTCGAGTGCTGTAGGCTTTTGTTCTGAATGTTGTACTCTTAAGTGGTTGCACGATACAATTGGCCTGGTGTATTTTCTATTTCACTTTGAGAGGACTTTATGTCTTCGCAACAGCGATGGCATGGGAAAGAACTACAGCCCTTCTTACTATAACATCTATTTTGTTTTCAATGTGCAGGTGGTGAAGGGCAGGCGTCTGCTAACCAGGCAGTCAAACGACCTCGCCAGTTGGTTGCCAAACGCGGCCAACCCAGTAGAGACCATGACAAACAACACCAAACTGAAAGTGCAGATGACAGTGTTCTGCGTGCTTTAATAATATATGGCACCAACACAGTGCTGTAAATTCCTTCACAGGTTACGTGCCAAAAAGCTCACACATGTTCTAGCATATAGCGCGCGGTTTGTACAAACGTAATAGCGTACCTACCCGATGTATTCGCTTCTGCAGTCTGCACAACACTCAGTGTGGCCAGTGCGGACTTGCATGAGGTCTTGAAGTTTGATTGAATCCAGACAGCGAAAATGACAGGTTAGAAAAAACGCGAAACACTCCTTCCGCCCAGCTAAAAAGCCCAAGTTTCGCTTTCGCGCCGGGTCGCATCTCCCGGGGTGGCAGCCCAGGCCTGCTACTTCGCGGCGCTTGGGATAGATGGCGCGACCGGCGCTCATCAATATGGCGGCGCCCTTTGAATTCACGGTGTTCTGGTGTATAGTCGGGCGCACCGGCGCAGCTAACGTAACCGGCGGCTTCCAACGCGCCCCGACGGGCCCGGCGCCGATTTGGCTCCGGAGCCATTCGCGCGTCGAAGTCGGCGGAACCCTCGCACCACAATGCATTGCGCGCGAAGAAAAATGCGCCAACACAACTCCGCAAACGGCTTTTGCGGACGGCGCGCGACTTGGCGAACCTTCTCCGCATGCTCCGAAGATAGCAGCCTACGGCGCGCGCGTTGAAGTATAGAAGGGATGGCATCTCGGCTGGCGCAGCGCAACCGACGTAGCGTGACTGACCGCGAACGACGCTCGCCCGCACGCCGATAACGTCGGACTATAAACGGGCCTTTACAGCGCATACATAGACGAGGGACTAAAAGAACGACGAAGACAAGCGCTGCGAGGACAGCGCTCGACTTCGTCGTCCTTTTTGTCCCTCGTCTATGTATGCGCTGTAAGTGATGATTGACACTTCCTACGAGCTGCGCAACCGACGTCGGAGATTTACTACTCCGAGCTATCATTTTAGTACATGGCGCACCACGACAGTTCCTTACTGACCGCGGCCACACTTCCCTCTCCCAAGTCATCGCCGATATCCTACGCTCATGTTCTACCAAGCAGAAACTGGCTACCTTCTACCATACCCAGACCAACGGCCTTATTAAGGGATTTAATCGGAGCATTACTGATATGCTATCGAAATACGTTTCACCGCACAACAGGGACTGGGATGTGGCGCTCCCTTATGTCACGTTCGCCTATAATTCATCACGCCACGGTACTGCTGGGTGTTCCCCTTTTACGTACTCCTCAGTCGTGACCCTACATTACCATAGGACACTTCACTCCCCTTGATACATGATTCAAGGACCGAGGGTGCCCGCGACGCCATCGCCCTCGCTGATCATGCACGCCAGCCTTCCCGTACTCGTCTTTTGGCGTCGCAGCAATCTCAACGGCACGCTTACAATCGCCAGCATCGAGACACATTTTTCACCAGACTCTCTTGTGCTACTTTGGCCCCATTGCCACCAAATGGGGCCCTCCGAGAAACTCCTTCCGCGCTACAAAGGCCTTTACCGTGTTCTACGTGAAGTGACCAATGTTAAGACCAAGATAATCCCCGATACCTCCGTCATGCCACCCGCTTCCATATCAGCTCACGTCGTACGCGTCTCTCGGCTTAAGCCTTACTATGCCCTTACAGACGTCTGAAGCACCGGGACGGTGCTTTTTTTCTGCCGGGGGTCGTGTTACGTGGAAAAAAAGGACAAGGTCGTGGACGATGAATACAACGAAGTGGCAACAGCCTCTCGGGATTCTCGGATGCGGTTGAGATACGCCTTCTAAATACATTGTGGAAATAGTTTCATACCCGTGAGAATATCTTGCAGACAGATGTATAAAAAAATTGCAAGTTGGTGAGATAACTGGCTAATGAATTTAAATCCTAACCAATGGAAACTACGAAACTACGAAGTACGATAGCTACTCAACGTAGAAACTAGGTGACATCGTACTCGACCATGCATCACCATACCGGTACTTGCAGGTTACAATTACCTGCATTGTAACGTGGAACACTCATTAATATTCTAACACTGCTAACCGCACATTAGGATACTTAATACGTAACTTCGATAAAGCCCCACCTCCCCTCAGAATTCTCCTAGACAAAACCATCGTGCGCTCGAAGTTAGACTACGCCGCTGCAATCTGGAACGCTCATCACGCAAACCTAATTAGGTATCTAGAATTAGTTCAAAGCAACGCTACGCGTTTCATTTCTTATCGCAGAATAAGTGTTACAGCAATGAAACAAGATCTATCACTGCCATTTCTGTCACTGCGACGTCAGTATTTCCGCCTGTGCATCTTTCATGAGGTCTTCCATCATTCATCACTACGTACCGAGCTTATCACGCCAAACACTTAACGCTCATCAAGGATTGATGGTGAAGGCAGAAAAAGGCATTTTTTGTAACACAAAGACGTTATATTTTTCCCTCATAACGCACACATCAAACGATTGGAACCACCTACCTGAAGATAGTGTTTCCGTTTCTGATCATTCTCTTTTTTCCCAATCTTATTTACGCACCTGCATTGTGATCGTCCTGCTTAATGATCTCGTATATTTCTCCTCACTCCGTTCTTTTTCTTTTGACATGTGTCGCCAAGCCTGCAATTTCTTTTACATTTTCACGTTTTCTTTTTTCTCCTGCTTTCTTTTTCTCACTCTCCCAAATTTGTCTTACGCTCATATTTGCCACTAGCATTGTATAGCACGCTCTGTTTACTTCTGTTCAGTGCAGTTTCATTTATTTTTGTACCATTCTGTTCTATTTTATTTAATTTTACAGTTTGATGCTAATACTGTATAACGCTTCACGTTTCATTCTGTCCTTTCTTTGTTTTTATGTTGTCACCCACTTCCCTCTGCAATGCCTCTGCGGTTGAGGGTATCGAAAATAATCGAGTCAATAAATAAATAAAAAATTAATGACAGCAGAAAGCAGTGGACAGAGTCTACAAATACGTAAATTAGTAATATTTCTTAACAATAACAGAGCACCATGAAGAACGCTGCCGCTCTTTGCTTTATGGAGTTATCGCTGTTTGTGTTCCGAGAAACAATTCCCACGAAGCCTCTATCATGTCGAATAAGTAGCAGCAGTGAGTAATGTTCAGTAGAAATTGCAAAACACGCACTGGACAGAGCTGTAAGTCTGCCTAATATACCTGAATACGGCAGACGTCCTGAGCAAAAGTCTACAAAGCGCGCACCGACTAGTAGCAGTGTACAGTTGAGAGACCATGCCTACAGTTAACACGTCTGTTACGTGCCACGCGAGCACGGGCGAAAAACAAACATTCTTCGGCGCCACAAGCGGTCGTGTAGACCTCGAAATGACCCAACACATGGTGCAGAAACTGTGGACCTTTCTCTGACGCCAAATTTCTAACGAGGTGCAGTAAGCTGCTACTTTTCAAGATGATTAGATCCGGTGAGCTTGGCGACGAGGCCTTCGTCTAGCACCATAAGACGGCTACTCAGACGACGACAGAGCTCTTGCTCGATCGGGAGCTAGGTGGAAAGTGCACTACAAGAACTGGGGGCTCGCGGCTCAGAGGGAAACGTTTTTTTACCGAACAGAAACAAGCGTTATATTCGCAAGTACGACAGCTCGATGGCTCGAAGTTCGAAGAGACTGTCGCACTAGCCAATAGATGAGTAAAGTAGTCCTCAAGATAGCGCGTCACGAGGACTACACGTATGTGAACCCTTCGGTACCAAAACGAACCTGAAAAATGTGAGGGCAACAAGCACCAGCAGAGGTACCTCAGATGAGACGCTCAATTAAAAACAACATGACAAGGAGCAGAATGCCCAAAGACAATTTAGAGCAAACGCCAACAGTAGAGAAAAAGTAGGTGTAGCTGAAAAACAGTAGTGTAAAATAAAAAGGTCCAAAAGTGGCCTGTAAAGAATCGGCATGTAGCGTCTCGACAGCTCCATCCGTTAAGTTTATTCAGTGATCTCGAGTGTTCGAGCCGAGGAGAGAGTCCTGAACAGGTTCGGTGTGACGCGGCTTAGAGGCGAGCAGGCTGACGAGATCCTTCTTTACTGTACACACAGAGGTTAGGCTTACATAAGTGTAACCGCTAAAGGCACGAGTATAAAGAGAGCAAGAAGAGTACAGAGAAGCAGTGAAAGCGATGTGGGGTGAAAGGAAATGAGAATATATCTGGGACAGGTATGCTAATGTGCAGGATGATCTAAAGGAATGGGAGTGAAGCATGGGTGGTAAGTCAGGCATTCCGCCAGTCGAGTCCTCGGAGGCAACCTCCACCTTTGTTGGCTTAATCAGAGGAGCCGACAGAACGATCGCCGAGAAGAAACATAGAGGCGGAGAAATATGAAACATGAAGCAAAGGAAGGTATGGAATAATTATATTCGCTGTAATTCAAAACGTAGAACATAATTGTGAAGATGGGAAATACATTGGGCGAAAAGATAAACTGTCGCCAGCGGGGAACGAACCCACGATCTTCGCATCATAATAATATTTGGGGTTTTACGTGCCAAAACCACTTTCTGATTATGAGGCACGCCGTAGTGGAGGGCTCCAGAAATTTTGACCACATCGGGGTTCTTTAACGTGCGCCTAAATCTAAGCACACGGGTGTTTTCGCATTTCGCCCCCATCGAAATGCGGCCGCCGTGGCCGGGATTCGATCCCGCGACCTCGTGCTCAGCAGCCCAACACCATAGCCACTGAGCAACCACGGCGGGTCGTCTTCGCATCATGTGTGCAATGCACTACCAATTGTGCTATGGTGATGGGGATCGATCCGGCCAGTAACATGACCATTTGTGTGCGCTAGATATAGCACAGGGAGTGTTGGCCAGCCACACCCAGAGTCACGGTCGTTGAACGTGCAACATGATTTTCTTCCGTGAACACGTGAACATAGAAGTGCAAGCATTTTGCTAGTGATTCCTCGTATGCCGCCAATGTCATCAAGGATAGCAGATTCGAGACCCACGCTACGTATGAATTAGGAGCTGAGAAACAGGTGGTCGATTTTGTTTTATAAGGAAAATAACGCCAGCGACTGGGAAGTCAACGAAAGTACAGCTGTGGCTAGAAGCGAACCTTTAGGAATCTGTATGCAAAACTAGAACAACAACAACTATTTAGCAGGCATATACCATGCTCTCTTGACTTAAGGTAAACCGCACTTTATATCGGGAATATAAGAACCAGGTGGAAAGGTAACGAAGTTTTTGGGCGGTTCATGTAAAGTGCGTAAAATGTAGAATTTACTTTCAGAAAAAAAAAGGAAATTTTTATGTAGCTAATAAAAAATATAACCTTTCTAACTTATTCGACATACTGGAATTGGCAACTCTTGATGTCAGAGATGCTTAGGAGAAATGCTGAGACGCGCTGTTTTCGAGATATTGTGAGGGGTGCCAACGTGTGGGACGCGATAATTGACTGGCAAAGTGTTCCTGAAACGCGTAGGGCCCGGTAAAACGTGATCTCGCATGATCCAAGTACTGGAACCTGGACCCATGGCTACACTTGGTCTCCAGGCGTGGAAAGAAACAAAATGTGCAATGCATCATAGCAAATTTTGTGCAGTCTTGTCGAACTGGCCTTGTTCTTCAGGCAAGGACGGTGCGCGGCGCTAAGCAATGCGCAACACGAGCTGCTCACACACTGACGCCGACGAAGACATTGATACACCAGAAAAACACAAATCGAGGACAGTGGTTTGCTGGTATACACGATAAAAATGCCCGTAGTGCGTTGCACGGCGGTGTTATACGCGAAAGTCACAAATGGAACAATGACGTCCGAGGTGGTGTGGTCATGGTGGTGTGCATTGAAATCATCCTGTCTGGCAGCATGCGATGAAAGCGCAAGTTCATTAGGGTCGGATCTTTAAGTGGCGTTACGGCTGTTGATGGACGCACGGGTAACATCGCCGAGAAGTTTCGACAGAAATGACTTGCCACGGTCACTCAAAAGGACTGGTGTGGCACCGCGGTGTGAAAAGATGCCTTCCAAGAACAGAAGTCGCAACCTCCGTGGCGGCTCCTGAAGCGAGTGCGGCAGTTTCAATGCATGGTTTCAAAAGGTCTGTGACTGTCACGGTCAATCGATTACCGCCATCTAATATAGGCAGCGGTCCGCACGTCCAGACACTAATGACTGTGAAAGGAGCTTCAGGACATGGTAGAGGCTGCAGCAGCCCAGCCGGAGGTGAGGTCAATCGTTTGAGGCTCTTCTAGAGCGAGAAAAAAATACCGGCTACGTCGCGATGCCATCGGCACCCACAGGCCAAAAGAAGCGGCTGCGAAATGCTCGTAGGCATTATGGAAGCGGATTATACCGGCCGTGTATACGTCGTGATCCGGCAAGGGCAGGAAGCGAACTCCAGGTAACACAGTCCTCTAAACGTAGTATTCATAGGTTTGTAGCGGCAGGAGCATCGGCGTCGCACGAGAGATGATGTAGACGCTCGCGTCTACAAGAGGCTACAGCGGCTGGCATGCTCCGGCACGGGCTACCGTCCCGAAGGGGATTAAAAAAATTACCGACGATTACGTTACTTCCTAATGCGAAATTTGAGCGCAGCAAATAAGCTGTTTCACCTTTTCGATAGATTGAGGCAAAGAAATCGAGCAACACATGTATGCGCTATCACAGAATTTTTTTTTATTTTTCACACGTATTCCTTTAACACAGACTCCACTAACAGTTCTTGACAGTCATGAAGGAAGCTTTGTGGTCGGAGAAATAGACTGATATATGTTCGACTTGGTACACCAATGCTTGATTCTCAAAGACGAGATCTATACAAGTGCCTCGCGAGGTTGTCACAGCCGTGGGACGCGTTAAGAGCGAGAGGAACGGGATGTTCTCCCGCATAAGTGTTAGGAAATTGCTGTTTGTCTTTATGTCAACATTAAAGTCCCCCACTACTAACATCGGTGTGGATCGATGGACGGTTAATGCGAGTTGCAGGAAGTGCACGACGTCTTTCGTGAGTGCGGTAGCGGACTCACGAAAGCGGTATCAGTCGGTCGCTGCTAGCGCTGGGGGGATGAAAGGGGGGCGGAGCTTGTTACGAGGCCGACGACAACGCCGACGACGACGCGAAACCTAGGAACGGACGCCAAAGAGCCATTTGTGTAGCCAGCCCTCCTCCACAGTCTCTCCTCCTCCCTTCCATCATCCTCCCATCATTCGTCGGCGAGCTGGTTACGAGGCCGACAACGCCGACGACGACGCGAAACCCAGGAACGGACGCCAAAGAGCTGCGCTCTAAAAGAATGCTCCGCTAAGAGATCGAGTGTCGGTTCTTCCTCTCCTGTGAGAGCCCGACACTTTACCGGTCAACATGGTCGCTCGTCGCCACAGTTTGGTGAACCCACCGACAACGACAACCCACCGACAACGGCGCCACATGAGACCTCGGAGGAGTGTTGCCAGTCAGCAGACCGTGCTGGTATTTGTTCTTATTCTGACTAGGAATTAACTACAAGAATAGCGTTCGCTCAGTCACTAACTTTATCATTAGATTCTTTGTATCAATTTCTGTCTCCTGCAGTCACTTTCTTACCATCTCCAGCTGGAAGTTAAGCAACAGATATGCCACTCTCATCGCTTTGCACGTTCATTCATACCACCCACTATCGTCGAAAGGAACCATTTGCCATCGGCCGTATCTAGTAGTTTGGCGGATGACACTTTTTTCCCCTTTTGTAGTTTGAATACGTGATCTGTGGTACATCCACTGGCAAAATATTGTCAGTGAAAATTCCGCACGCTAAGGATACCGAGCACTATCACTCCGATCGTGCTTCGAATACAAAAAAAAATGCTCAAGAAAGCTTATCTGAGGCGAATACTATCGGCCCATCGCCAGCAGCACAGGCACTCTAATGAACCCGAGTAACGGCCACGGTCCAGTGATAGAACTTCCAAAGAACATTTAACGGACACTTCAAAACTGTAACTTTGGATGCTTTCTGTCGAATACCTGTTTTTTTTTCAGACCTTATTGTCGCTTGTATTTCGCTTAACACATGCTTTAGCCCGCTTACGTTTACTCGAATTGCCTGTGCAGAACCGCATTAGATTTTTAGATCTGCGGCTTCGTTTCAACCACGATCATGCTTGCTGCGTGTGAGCCTAGAGCTAACAAGCCTCCTTTGCCGTTCGTCTCTGCTCACTCAAAGCTGGTAAAGAGAGCCATTGTTCTTTCCTTCTCGAACGAGCTCTGCAAGTAAGGCGAACATGCCGCTGAAGAAAATATACAGAAGCAGGTAGAGCGTTTGGAGGCTGCGGTTTATCCCAAGCATATATTTGTCTCCGTCACTGAAGGTTGGCATCGCAGAAAGAAAATTACATCACGCATGAATGACGAGCAGAGAGCAGATGAGAAAAGAAAAACGCAAGAAAAAAGGAAGGAAGAAAAAGTGGCCCTGATTCCTTACCTGCATAAGGTGTCTCACACTAAAAGGATGGTAGGGGCAGCGATCTGGCGTAAAAGTGGTTTTCACGGTGCCAAAAAAGCTGTTCAGTGTCTGCAAAAAGAGCTGCCCTACTCGGACGCGGAAGCCTGAACGCGCAATTAAACACAGAGTTGCTTAAGTGCCTTGCAGGAGGGGGGTTGCGTATAAAATTCCACTTTCGTGTGGAAGGTACAACATCGGCCAAACGGGCAGATGTTCGAATGTGCGTCTCCAAGAGCATAGTAATAAAGTGGGCAATATTTCCACAGACGGTCGTCTGGCGGCCCATTGTCAAAAGTGTGTTGCACAATCACCTTGCCATCCCTCGCTTGATAAGACGGTCATTTTGTACCGGCACCGCAAAGACCTGACAAGACAAATCAAGGAAGCATCTGACAGTGCACGGGCAGGTGATCTATGCGTCAGCAGGACGTCTGTGGCAATATGAACTACAGGGCTTGAATTCATGGCATGACGGCATGTGGCGTGTTTGTTAAGCTTATATGTCCTTTCTCTTAGCAGAATCAGTTGCGTATATATGCTCCTCTTCCGTAATAAACGCACTGTTTAAAGTTAGCGCTTGTCCTGTCTAGTCTTTGTCGATCATGCTTCCCGCGCTATGCTTCTCGTGTAATTATGTATTACCAACCAGGCCAAGCCTATACTCTTCTATAGTTCACCCGGACGCCATTTACGATCCAGTGCCTTAAGTTAAGCTAATTGCTTATATTTGAGGAATGATTTTGTTCACTGTGGAGAGCTTGATACATGATCGAAGTGTTCGCCCAGAGCGTTGGAGTGGTCTTCCAAGGTAGTCGCTTGGTCGTCAAGTAAGGGCAATGGGGGAACTTGCTGTTCATTTAGCTTTCGTAGGCCGTTCCATACTTTAGACTCTTCAGTGTAGGACGTTATGCTCAAGAGATGCCTCTCCCAGCTAGCCCTCCTTGCCTGTTTCCGCATGCGCCTTCCCTGTGATTTTACTAGTTCAAATTCCATGAGATTTTCTACAGATTTCTGCAGTCGGGCAGCGAGGCAGAAAACCCCACGCGTTGTTTTGATTCCTTCGCGCAAGCCTGCATGTTTCATTCCACCGCCTTATACATGAGAGACCTGGCGTTTGTGGAATGAACTTTTCAGCTGTGTCAAGTATAAAACAAGTAAAATATGCCACTGCTTCATCTACGATAAAATCAGTGACAAGATGTCGCGATGTGCAGATTCATTAAAATTGTTCTATTCCATTCGGCGGAGCCTAGTTTCCTCCGGGTGGTGTGTGGAGGGCATTGGTGTTGATATAAATTTAACATTACAGGGAACTAGTGACTTCCAAGGATTTTCGATGACATTCCATTCCAAATCAGGTAAAATTGAAGCAGAGCCAATCGACAAGTCTATTGACGAATAATAATTATGATGAATATTGTCGCAGCACTGCTCGACTGAGGTAGAGAAAGAAAAAGTAGGGTGAGCGAGCGTTATCTCGGGATACTCTGAGCCTACTGGGCCTTGCCTGAGGCTCCCTCCTGTCCCTCATTTCACCCTGCAAATATCGATCTTTCGCAACACCTTTACGGGATGTGTGGGGTAAATCACGATCGATCCTGGAGGACTCAGCTCTATCAACTGTCCGACGGAGTAGGCGCTTGGCCGGCTTACAACCACACGCGGCGGACATGGCCGAATCCGGAAGAGGCAACGACCACCCCACCTGCGGCGAACCAGACAGCAAACTTGCAAGGCAGGCTGGCTACTGGACACCGTTGCGAGAGCCAACCACATTTTCGGGGAAGGCGAACGACAACGTCGACAACTGACTGAAACACTACAAAAGAGTGAGTCGCCACTACCACTGGAGCACTACGAAACACCTCGTTAACGTGGTTTTTCTCGTTGGAACCGCGCTGCTCTGGTTCGGAAACCACGAGCGCGTTCTGACAAGCTCGGATAATTGTGTGGAATTCGCCAAGGGCTTCGGGGCCCCGATCGGTAAGAAAAAGAAGGCTGAGCAGACCCTTTCCCTGCGAGCTCAGTTACCTGTCGAAATTAGTACAACGTACACAGAGGCTATTTTGAAATTATGCTGAATCGTCAGCGCCCGCATGACAGACGACGACAAAGTAGGACATATGTTTAAAGAAATCGCTGAAGATGTTCATAATTTTCTTATAATGAACGACGATCTTAGTACTCAGTCTGATTTCAAGAAACACTGCCGGGCGTTTGAAGTGCTGAAAATGAGAAGGATTGGACCAAAGTTCGGACGCTTAGAATATATCACTAGTATTGCAAATGTGTGTCCCAGCCCATGACGACATCTCGATGACTCGCCAAGTGACTAAAGAAGAGCTTGAACGCCTCAAGGTTGTTGACGACGCTCATAAGCATTTAACGATAAGCATATAAGCATTTGACGATCGCTCTCGTTTGCCACCGGCCACCTAGGTGCGTCAGAGACCAAGAACCTCGCCGGAACTATGCTGATCGTCCGGACAACAAGAAGTTGGTACCGCAACCGACAAGTCTGGGACGCCGGCAAGATGCACCCCAACGATTTGTTCCCCGGGTTGTTCCCTCCTACGACCACCCTGATAGTTTGTTTATACCCCTGACACCCATGGCACCGGTGCCACCCGAGACCAGCCGCGACTCCAGCATTTGCTACAGTTGGGGTGTTTCTGGACACATTTCTAGGTACTGCCACCGACGCCAGCAGCGTGATTCCTTGTTTAATGCCTATACACCCCGCGTGCCTTCTGAACAGTCCTGGTCGTTTCACAGTTGCTTCCAACGGAGTAGGGACGCGCGAACCCTAGTGACTCCCCCGTTCCCGAGTGCTACCTTACGCCACCACCGACAGGACAACAGCGGTCCCCGTCACATCGTCCTCGCTCGTTGTCACCGCCGCCGCTGGGAAACAACTCGTGCGACCGAAGGGGGTGAGGCCGCAATATATTCATCTTCATGACCCAATGTGGAAAATTGTTTCAAAATAAATTGTTTCTTTCAGTTTGAGTATCTACAAGACCACACAGTAGGAGACAATTTCACAGCCCGAGTGCCCTCGCACCACCAAGAGACTGGCGTTTCTCGGATGACCGATTTGACAGGCGGATTCTGGTAAAATAAAAACCCCGAAACTTCGTAAAGTAGCGACACTCCTTCGCCGCCTTCACTCCTCGTTTATCCCCCTTACGCGCTCCCTGCTCGACCGTGGGCCCGCCTGCAATGCTTGAGCGAAGCAGGCGACATTTCACAGATTGGATTCACGCATAGCAAGGAGGGGCACTTTAAGCCTTCGCGTTGGCTTTGTAGCTCCGAGTAAATTAGTGTACGGCGTAGAACTTCCATACAGAAGGTTATACAAATTCAGTGACCGCAGTTATTTTTTTTCCCTGTTTTCAACATGTCTTGAAAAACAGAAGTGAGCAAGCGCTAACGCAGTACCATGACGAGTCCCAATGTTTTGCGGGCGCTACACTTAGGTAAGCAACACTTATGAAGCTCGTGCCCGAAGATCCTGTTGCGAACGGCTGTAAATAACATGTTTACGATCGAATTCCAACATCTTCGCCTTCAGCGAACCCTCAACCTACATATACCGCCCCGTCCTTGGTATGTGATTTCGCGGCGCGCTCTGCACCAGGACCTGACGGAGTCATGTATGAAATGATCAGAAACTTGCATACTGACACACAACTTACACTTCTCACACTTTTCAATGCTATTTGGACTACGGGATACCTCCCATCCACATGGAAAGAAGCGATTGTGGTCCCTATTCTAAAGAAGGGTAAAGACCCTTCCTTGGCGGCAAATTACCGCCCGATAGCCCTCACAAGTTGCCTTTCTAAGGTATTTGAAAAAATGATTAACCGGCGACTCATTCATTTCCTTGAACAGAGAAGGCAATGAAGAACAAGAACAATGAAGGCATGCCCAGGTGAGTCCGACGCCTGGGAGAGGAGCTACGCCTGTTCAAAGTGCCTTGTGGCATAGCGGGCCAACAGACCCAGCCACCTGTGTGTGTGTGAAGTGATTTTTAAAGAGAAATGGAAGAGATAAGTGCAGTGCCGTAACTGTCTCTCACAGGAGGACACCTCAACAGCACTGCACGGGGAAAGGGGTGTGGGGAGAAAAAGATGGAGATAGTGACCGGAAGTAAAAAGGAGAGACAGAGCGGAATAGCAAAAAATTACCGACGATTACGTTACTTCCTAATGCGAAATTTGAGCGCAGCAAATAAGCTGTTTCACCTTTTCGATAGATTGAGGCAAAGAAATCGAGCAACACATGTATGCGCTATCACAGAATTTTTTTTTATTTTTCACACGTATTCCTTTAACAAAGACTCCACTAACAGTTCTTGACAGTCATGAAGGAAGCTTTGTGGTCGGAGAAATATACTGATATATGTTCGACTTGGTACACCAATGCTTGATTCTCAAAGACGAGATCTATACAAGTGCCTCGCGAGGTTGTCACAGCCGTGGGACGCGTTACGAGCGAGAGGAACGGGATGTTCTCCCGCATAAGTGTTAGGAAATTGCTGTTTGTCTTTATGTCAACATTAAAGTCCCCCACTACTAACATCGGTGTGGATCGATGGACGGTTAATGCGAGCTGCAGGAGGTGCACGACGTCTTTCGTGAGTGCGGTAGGGGCGAAGTAGGCAGCTACTACCAGCAAGCCGTTGGGCAACTTTGCGGCGCACAGTTCGCCAACTTCAAAGTTCGAGCCGGCGCTTTGACAACCGGAAACTCGCAGGAAGAGGTGGGAAGGGGGCGGCGTGTACACCCAGCGGCAAACGATGGGGGCAGAAGCGCGTGCAGCAAGCGGACAACACGATAAAGGGAGGAGGGAAGAGATAGCAGCGACTGACTGATGCCGCTGACGCCGATAGTGAGTCAACCCCAGCTGCGGAGTTGGTTTCAGGGACAACGCCGCCGATGCCGACACAAACAATATGATACCCTCGCTTCTGCAGCGCTAAGAACCAGGGGGGGGGACCCTTTCCTCCTCTTTCTGCATGGCGGCGACGGCGTTCTATGCAGTCACGTTATCTTCACTCTCTAGCGGCGTCAGCGGCATCCAGCGGTATCAGTCGGTCGCTGCTAGCGCTGGGGGGATGAAAGGGGGGCGGAGCTGGTTACGAGGCCGACGACGACGACGACGACGACGACGACGACGCGAAACCCAGGAACGGACGCCAAAGAGCTGCGCTCTAAAAAGAAAAGACGACAATGTAGCTAAGCGTTTGCGGGGCCTACAGGCGCGCTCTGAGGTGTGTTGCTTCGCAGAATTCGATCAATGCCGAAAATGCACGCTTAGTAATGGAGCTGTGAGCATTGGGGAAGAGTAGGCTCTGCAGGGTGCTGGATGGCAAGCCACATCGGCGGTAGGAGGCGTACAGAGCCTCTCTCTCGGTCCCGAAGGCCGGGCAGTGAAGCAGAAGGTGTTCCAGTGTCTCCACGTCATCGCAGTTACCACACACGGGGCTGCCGGTTCCCGTGAGCCTGTGTGTGCGCGCCGCTGTTTTGTAGCAGCCGATACGCAGGCGGAGAAGGAAGGCGCAGTCAGCCCGAGAGAGGCCCGCACGCGGGAGCAGGCGCGGGGGCGTTCCCGCCGCGACGCGCCGATCGGGATGTTGCGCAGTGAGGCTGCGCAGAACAGCTGTCTTGGCCGCGTCGAAGCTGGTCACCAAGTGGGTGAGGGGAAAGCGCTCACCGTGCGCCGCCTTGGCGAGGGAGTCAGCCTCCTCGTTGCCTGGCAATCCGATATGAGCGGGTATCCACTGAAGCGCCAGGTCGCAGCCTTGATTCACGATGTGTCTCAGCTTGCAGCCAACTCGAACAACAAGGGGCACTCCGCCGTAGTCCCTTGCCAGCATGCAAAGCGCCGCACGAGAGTCAGTGAGAATGGCCGCTGACACAATGTTCGAATGTTCCAATAGGAGGTCGGCAGCGAGATCAATGGCGGCGAGTTCGGCCACTGTCGATGACGCGGCAAAGCGCAGTCGGCACTGGCGCGTTTCCGAGATGTCCGGTCAGGCCCAGATCCGGGGGTCGCGAGTTCGAATCCTCCATTACCTACAGTTTTTTTCTTTTTTTTTATTATTATCTCCATTCGATGGTCCATTTTTTTTTTATTTCTCCTTAATTTTTCCTACACTTCACAACCGCAACCGTCCGCACGGAGCTCGATAAACTACTTACACTCTCCTTCAAACAGCTTTAAACACAGGGACCTATCAACAGCCCTGAAAACCATTCATAAATCACCTCCCCCTTTTAATCAACTAGTCCGCACAGGGACCTCTTAAATCCCCGGAGAAGCACCTGTACTCCCGCTTCTACTCAGGGGTTATTTCATGGCCACGAACTTTGTAATAAAGAAATACCCATTATCCCCAGCTGGTTGCCATGTGTGCGGTTCATCGGAGCGCACATTGTTAACATTGGAGACGCACTATAGCCAGCAGCACGGCTGTTCCATCAGATGGACCTGTTCGATCTGTGGATTGACAAAGGCAACTTCCCGAAGAATAGCCTCTCATTATTCGCACTGTTCTACGGCTCTGAGGCGGACCAATGGACCGCTGCCGCCCGGGTCCGACGCCAAACAGGCTGACGAAGCGGTCGACGCGGCCCTCCCCAATGGCTCCGACTCAGGGCTAGGTGCAGGCGAAAACTCAGATTTTCAACCAACCATCATCCTAAATTATCCATCTGTAAATAACTGTAGCAAGTGCTCAAGCACGCACACCTCACGGGTGAATCTTGAGACCCACTACACTAACGAACACAGCCTCAGGGTGATATGGCAGTGCACAGCCTGTCAGAAGGGTCAATACCCAACCTCGCATTCTGCTTCCTCGCACTACGCCAAGTGCCGCAAAAGAATTCGCAATGACAAGGCACCGGATTGCCAGCCAGATCCTCGTCCGCTAGTCCTGAAGGGCAAAAGCGGCCCCGTGGGCTCACTACCCCCGTCTACACCAAAATTCACGAAGACCCCAACCCCTCCCTCAGTAACTGTATTTCGGCCGATACCTCGAAATTCTAGTTCAAAAACATCTCACTCATCCCCCACTATCCCCCCGAAATCAGGCATTAAATCCCCTCACCATTGGGACTTAAAAGAGATCCGTCGAGTCGCATCCGTCAGGCTACGGCTGGGGGACTCTGCCTCCAATTATAGAACCAGCCTCTGGATCCCTGGGAGGTAGACTTGGGACATCGCCTCCCTCGTCACCTCGGATCAATACAGAACCATCGAGGCCGAGGTGAAAAGCGAGCTAGCGGTCGCGGAGGGCAGTGGCGTCAATGAATGGAACGGCTTATTACCAACCTCTCGCGGGACACGACCACAGTCGAAAGGCATAAGGCCCAAGGCGGCTATTCAGGCACTCCGCCTGAACCTCTCCTCGTCCTCCTCCTCCGACGAGGATGCGCCGACGCCCGCCCCTGAGAGGAAACCAGCTCCCCTAGCAGATCCCTCCTCCGAGGTTTACCACCCTGCCGGTGATGCCGGAGTGCCACCAGGCGTTAGTGCGTGCACTCTGGTGCTGGAAGACTCTCAGCCCCCCCCCCCATTTACCACCCACTGGGCCGTTGGGCGAGTCTGGCCTGACTCCGCCGGGGTATTGCGCAACACGTCGGCAATCACCACCCTCTGCCGGGAGGGTAGAGCGTGAAAGCCGTTGGCTCACGCCCCGGCCGAAGTCACCCGCCGCACCAGCACCCCGATCCGTCTTTACGGGGGCGGGTGATACAGTGGCACAGGGGGAGGAGGAACCCACCTCGGAGGAGGAATGCCCACTTACATCAGGGCAGATGCCGCCCGCCTCTCTTGCTACCCCCGCAAAAGCCGCACTTCCTCATGGCGCCCTACCTAACGGCGACACTATGACCTCGCTACCCCAGGGATCCCCCTCCGTCTCTCCCGCGCCAGCAGATGGCACTTTCCCTCGGGGAGAGACGGAGCAGGGCAGGCAGAGATCATCTGCGGTTCCAACGGCCAGCTCCTATCAGAGATGGACGGAACCGCAGATGAGAATTTTGGCACAGGCTGAGGTGAGACTCCCGCCCGGACAGGGGCTCGTCAACGCCGCCCTTGCCGCGATATACCCATCCCGATCGGCTGAGTCCATCAAAAGCCTCCGCAGGCAGGGCCGCCATCGCGAGTCCACCCGATTGCCTGCGCCAAATGTACCCCAGCCAACGCCTGATGAACCAACGACCGACACCAAAATTCCAGCTAAAATAACATCACTCCCTAGTAGAGACGAGGCCCACGCGATTCTGCTCTCCTTCGGACTGGACGACGTGGGCATGGCTGCCAACCTTTTTCGTCGTCGCGAGCCCGACTGGTACGCATGGGCCTCCCCATCCGTTCGTACCACTCAACCGTTTTCTAGTACACTCTAGGGCAGGCGGCGGCGGCAGCAGAAGAGCGATATTTTTGGTCACAGTACCGCAGTGCTTTCATAGAACAAAGAGCTGCTTTCGAAGGATACCTCAGACCATCGTCGGGCATCCGGGGTCTTTTCCATTATCAGGTCCTATATCCTATAGTCCCCGTTGCCCAAGTGCCGATGCTACCGAAACGCATCTGGAACAAAGTACAGTGAAAGCCGTCTTCTCATGGTCCAGTTCATCAACCAAATTCTGCAAAAAGCCAGATTGGAGGCCAATTGAAGAGAAGTATTTCGATCTGTGAATGCAGTTGAGGGCTTCATCAATCCACAGGAGAAGGTCCTGCTGCCGATTTTCCTGGGCCAGCCATGGTCTGTTTCTTCGATGCAACCGGTCCCGATGACACCCATCGGTGAATGGCACAGCGATACAAGCTCCCCCTGGCTCGGCGCACTTTCGTCAACGGACTGCGGTTTATCAACACCGTTTTTTGCCACTTCACCTCTGCTGGATGCTCCGCCACTTCTGGACGCCGCAGATTTTTCCGTCTGGCAACGTGGGACTGAGTCAGCTGAGCGGGCAGTACAAAAGTGCGCGCATTCCAACGCCGCCCTGGGCCACGGCACTGGCACTGCGATCCTGCGCTCACCGCTGATGTTTGTACAGGTCCTGCTGCCGATTTTCCTGGGCCAGCCATGGTCTGTTTCTTCGATGCAACCGGTCCCGATGACACCCATCGGTGAATGGCACAGCGATACAAGCTCCCCCTGGCTCGGCGCACTTTCGTCAACGGACTGCGGTTTATCAACACCGTTTTTTGCCACTTCACCTCTGCTGGATGCTCCGCCACTTCTGGACGCCGCAGATTTTTCCGTCTGGCAACGTGGGACTGAGTCAGCTGAGCGGGCAGTACAAAAGTGCGCGCATTCCAACGCCGCCCTGGGCCACGGCACTGGCACTGCGATCCTGCGCTCACCGCTGATGTTTGTACAGGTTAGCTACTATGACGCTGATTCCTATCGTGACGATGATGTCTGTCTTTTAGCAGTGTCGTGGCCACCCCATGTTTTGAAAAGTGTTCGCGCTTGTGCATCGTATCTGTTGTGCCTGCTTGTTCTGGATGGTGATGTCGAGCTAAACCCTGGACCCATGACCAAGGCTCAAGAGGAAAAGCTAGACCTTGTGGCTGGCTCTATCTTGCGTGTTGAAGCTAGTAATTCTGCGCTGCAAGAATCTGTTAACAAGGTGCTTCATATGCACGTTGAGTTAAAGAATGATTTAGAAAAACTGACAAAGCGTGTCCTTGATCTAGAGCAGAAAGTTGCAGCGGCCCCATGTGCGCAGTCCATCACGAGCAGTGACAACGGTCTCGTAGGCGTACAGGAAAAAATTGACGACCTCGAAAATCGCTCTAGGCGGTCTAACGTTCTCTTTTATGGATTAACAGATTCGGCGAGGTCTGAAACTTGGGAAGAGTCAGAACGACTCGTAAATAATTTCTGTACCCAAAAACTTGGGCTTACCGTGACGTCGATTTCGAGAGCACATCGTGTGGGCCGCTTTTCGTCTGAGAAGAAGCGGCCTATCATAGCCAAATTTTTCAATGAAAAAGAAGTTGAATTGGTTCTGAGCCGCGGCCATAAGTTGAAGAACACTAACTTCAGCATCTCGCGAGATTACTCGGAAGCAGTTCGCGAAAAGCGACGGAAACTTCTCCAGTTCTCGAGAACTATGAAGAAAGACGGAGACCGAGTGCGTCTGGTTTTCAACAAACTGCACTTAAACAACGAAGTTTACGAGTGGAACACCAATGAAGGCCAGGCTGTTCTTGTTTCTCGGCGCAGGGATCAATGATGTTCCTCCTCCTTTGTTTCATTAAGCTCAGTTTCATCTACTGGATCACCCGTAAAATTGCACTCTAGCACTGATAACAAATTTCTCTTTTTATACACCAACGCTAGAAGTGTTATCGCTAATGGTATTGCACTCTCATCGCTCATCGATTCATTCCAGGCTTCTTTAGTGTTACTTACCGAGACCTGGCTTAACAACACCATACACGATAACAACATCTTTACGAGTGAATCCACTTTCAAGTTTTTTCGATGTGATAGGCAACAGCGTAGAGGGGGCGGTGTGCTCATCGCGATAAAGGAAGAATTCATCGCCGCACCCATCATTATCGATTCTTTTCTGGAATGTATTTGGATTTCCCTGAAGGGTGCTGCATTTGGTGTGATAATTGGCGTTTTTTATCGCCCACCCGACATGTCTGGCGCGTTTTCCGAAGAGTATCATCGAGTGTTGAGCGAGGTGTGCGCGCATTTTCCGAGGTCGGTGATTATCATATTTGGCGATTTCAATTTTCCTAATATAGATTGGTCGACGCTCTCCGTATCGGCCACGGCTGCGGCCGCGCATACCTTTCTCGGCACTTGTCTTGACTTTTCATTAACCCAACTTATTAGTCAACCAACACGATCCACTGAAACTTCTGCCAATATACTAGACTTAATCTTAACTAATAATCCGGATATATTATCTGACATACCTCATGAAGCAGGCATCGCTGACCATGATGTCATAACTGGATGCATTAACTTTTGCGTGAGCAAAAGAATAATTACCAAAAAGAAAATAAGGTGTTACGGTAAAGCCAATTTCGACGCAATTAACAATGAATTAACCACATTTTCAGGTCAATTTCTGCATGATTTTCATTCCCGTTCCATTGAACAGAACTGGGTCCTGTTTAAGGCCACCCTCAGTTCACTCATTGACACCTACATTCCTGTGTTATCCATTTCCCACAAAAGCAGTTCTCCATGGTTTACTAACAAGCTACGGCGGCTTAATAACAAAAAGAAAAGACTTTACAGGCAGGCTAAGCTGACTGGTGTAGCGAGTGCTCATGATAAACACAAAGCATGTGAAAAGGCTTATAAGGCATTACTAAAATCCACTCGCAAAAACTTTTTTTCTCATGATTTACCATCCATGCTAAAAACTAATACTCGTCACTTTTGGCGTGTGGTGAACCCTGCAATTCGCACTGACATCATTCTTACTGATTCTTTTGGTGTTCCCATCAGCGATTCAGATTGCGCTCAACTTCTTAATGATACGTTTGTAACAATTTTCACTCATGAAAACATTAACTCATTGCCAACTTTAAAGACATTAGTGGGAATCACAATGCATGAGGTAGACATCAGTGAGGCTGGTGTTTTATCTCTACTAACCAATCTTAAAATGTCATCTAGTGCCGACCATCTAGGTTTCAACAATAAAATTTTAAAGAATACATCGCATAGTATTTGTCCTCTGTTAACAGCTCTATTTTCCCAGTCACTATCAACTGGTGGTATTCCTAATGACTGGCGCATTGCTAAAATAATACCCATTTTCAAATCAGGTGATCGCGCTTCTCCCCTTAATTATCGTCCCATCTCCTTAACCAGCACTATTTGTAAATTACTCGAACATATACACAGTCAAGTAATCAACTTCCTTGAAGACCATAACATTATTTTTAAGCATCAGCACGGTTTTCGCAAGGGCTACTCATGTGACACACAACTTGCCGGATTTATTAACGACATACACGCACTAATAGACGCCGGGTTCCAAGTTGACGCAATATTTTTAGATTTTTCTAAGGCATTTGACCGTGTTCCACACCATAGGTTGGTACTTAAACTTTCACAGCTTAACATTCACCCTACTATAATTGCATGGATCACCGATTTTCTCTCATCTAGAATTCAGTTTACATCAGTTAACAATTCTAACTCATGTTATGCTGATGTTACGTCTGGAGTTCCACAAGGCAGCGTACTTGGTCCTTTACTCTTTCTAATTTATATTAATGATTTACCCAGTTGCGTTTCATCTAAAATCAGACTATTTGCAGACGATTGTGTAGTTTACCGATGTGTAACAAGTAACACCGATAGCCACTTACTACAAACTGACCTGGACGCAATAAGTGCGTGGTGTTCTAATTGGTTAATGCCATTAAATATTTCCAAAACTAAACTCATGTCTTTCACCAATAGGCCACGAATTCTAACCACCTACTCCCTTGATAACAACCCTGTGGAACTCGCAACTACTTACAAGTACCTTGGCATCAATCTTCAATCAAACTTATCATGGAATAATCATATTAACCTTACCCTTGCCTCTTCAAATCGTACTCTCGGACTTATTAAACATAACTTAAAAGAAGCCCCAATGCATGTTAAAAAACTAGCATACACAACATTAATCCGTCCTAAACTAGAATACGCGTCTGCCATCTGGGATCCCGAACAAACGTATATCATAAGTAACATCGAAGCCTTGCAGAACCGTGCTGCGCGATTTATATTTTCAGATTATTCACGTTACACCAGCGTCACCGCGTTAAAGAATAAAGCTGACTTGGACAACTTAGCACTTCGCCGTAAAATTTCTCGCCTAACACTTTTCCATAAGCTTTATCACCATCCATCACTTCACGATGATTTCTTTCAGTCACCAACAGTTATTTTTCCACGCCGTGACCATCCATACAAAGTCAAACGCATTAACTGCCAGTCATCCCATTATGCATCTTCGTTCTTACCACGCACAATAACTGAATGGAACGCCTTACCATCAGTCATTGCCACGGAACCAGACTTGACTAAGTTTCAACATTTAATTCGCTCACGACTTGTCGACTAATCGTATTATTATTATTTTTTGGGACTTTTACAGTGTTTTTCGATATTTGTTGGTGTTTTTAGTGCAGTTGCCTTATGTTCTCCTAATATGTACTAATGTTTTCTCTGTAATAATTGACCTAATTATCTTGTATGTTAACTATGTTTCACTGTATTATTGCTTCTGTTAACCTCTCTTGTTTTTAGTATGTACAAACTACAACCAGTGCTTGTGATTGACCCCCCCCCCCATGTAATACCCTCGTAATGAGGGCCTTTGGGGGTATTTTGAATAAATAAATAAATAAAACATCCATTGACTACGTCAGACCTTAGACACCTCTTTGAATTCTTCGGAGTGCGCTCGCGACGTGCGAGGAGTCGAAATAATTCTAGCAGGCAACCAACTGAAGAGTCCCCTCTAAGGAGACGGCCTAACGAGCGCTCGCGGGTGTACAAGAAGCGCCTATTTCAGGAACACCAACGCCAGTACGCCCTAGGCCCAAACGTCCTGCTCGATGAATTTATCCTAGATACAGGTAACATTGAGCCCATCACCCTGGAGGCAATTCATTCCGTTTATGATCGGATCTTTAATAGCCCATCACCTATTGTTAACGAAGTACGAAAGAAAAATAGCGTGCCCTCAGAATGCCCCCGTTTCTCTCCAGACCAACTTAACGAGGCACTGAAGGGGATGGGGACGGCATCGGCTCCGGGGCCGGACGGTCTGTCGGTGAAGGAGCTGCGCAAGCTCCCGGCAGAGGTCCTGGCACTCGTTATGAATAATTGGCTCTCACACCACCATCTGCATGACGAGCTCCGCTTATAGCGGACAGTATTCATTCCGAAGTGCCCGGACGCAGCCGCCGCCTCGGACCTGAGGCCGATAACCATCTCCTCGGTCCTCATCCGACTGTACTCGCGCCTGCTGCTGGCTAGGCTTCAAAAGTCTCACATGTTTCACCCTCTCCAAAGCGGCTTTTCCAGGGACAGGGCCGCTCAGTCGAACCTCTTATTGTTACAAGGTGTCATGAAACACGCCAAACGATTTAACCGTCGCTTCTTTGCGGCTTCTCTGGACTTAAGGAAAGCCATTGACTCCGTCAGCCATCAGGCGCTCCTCAACGCTCTAAGGGAGGGCGGGGCGCATGATGACTACGTGAAGTCAATCGCAGATCAGTACGCTGATCAGTTCATTACCTATGCCTACAGGGGCCGCACGGATGGGACGGGAGTCCCCGTGCGAAGGGGGATCAAGCAGGGCGACCCTCTCTCTCCGTTTTTGTTCAACCTAGCGCTTGATCCTCTTTTGCACGAGCTGAATTCATCAGGGTTTGGCTATAACTTAGGGGGTTCGACTGTGGCTGCAATGGCATATGCCGATGACATCATCCTAGTCGCCTCAAGCCTCGATGAACTGACAAGGAATCTGGAGGTAGCCCAGCATCATTTCAGAAAAATTAGATTAGATATTAACCATAAAAAGACCCAGTACTTTGGCTGGAGATATGAGGCTCACCGGCTCAAATGGTTTGATTACGACATCCCTCAGCTTCGGCTGGGAGATGCCGTGGTCATCCCAAAGAGCCGGAACGAGCCCATTAGGTATCTTGGCGTTGACTTCTTTGTCAACAAGCCACCAAGGACTTCAATTAATGCAATTCAGAAAGAACTGGACCTAATTAATTCGGCCAAACTGAAGCCCTTTCAAAAATTACACTGCATCTCCTCTTTACTGGTGCCAAAATTGCTACACGCCACTTCCAGCCCCCTCTTAGTACTGCCTATTGCTTCTGCACCGACTTTCTTGTTCATGCCCCTCATCGAGCGGGGGGCTTGGGCGTCTTGGAGCTCTCTCGCGCATCGGCCGAAAATCAAATAGTCCTTCGCGATGCTTCAGTGTCTAGGCTCCCCAATCGTGGACGCGGTTCTAGAGGGCGCACTCGACGGTTCCCGGCGAACTCTAGAGGAGAGGATCGGGGTCCCGACGGGAATCGTCGAAAGTTCATCTTTGGATAAAGCCCTACGAACTGCTAGGAAAACACACCTGGAGGAAGTTAAATCAAAATATAACAACAAAAGCTTATTCGCTTTTGAGAATGGATTGGATTGGATTGAATAACTTTAATGAGAGGTCCTGCGAGCTACGGGACGCAAGGTCCCATAGAGCGGGCTACTCCCACGTTGGGACCGGGAGTTGTAACTCCCTGGCCGCATCGTGGGCTCGCTGGATGGCCCATAGCTGCTCCGCCAGGTCCGTGCTGCGTAATGCTTCTTGTAGCCTGGCGGAGTCTCGATCCTTGTTTGCGTGGGTCCGACCACACGGCCAGAGCAAGTGATGTACGTCTAGTGTGCTATGGCAATTTTCGCAATATGATGTTTTGTATAGGTCAGTCATGTAGTGATGTAGTCTGTTCTGCGTGGGGTACGTGTTTGTTTGAAGCATTCTGAACGTGAGGGCTTGAGGCCTGGTGAGCTTATTGTGAGGTGTGCTGTATATTCTGCGGTCTAGATAAAAGTGCTTTGTTATCTCGTTATATGTGGAGGGAGGGTCCCGATTCTCGCTGGTATGGTCACGACCAGAATAGGTGGCGTCGCGGAGGGTTAGGTCTCGCGCGCTCCTGTGAGCCATCTCATTGAGATTGCGAGGGGCGTCCTCGATATCTCCGAGGTGTGCCGGGAACCAGCAGATGGTGTGATGCTGCAGCGGTGCGGATCTGTTGATTATTTGTAGAGCTTGGCTTGCAATTGCTCCTTTCTGAAAGGCTTTGACAGCCGAGCGTGAATCGCTGTAGACGTGGGTGGTGGTCGGGTCTGTGAGCGCGAGTGCGATGGCGACCTGGTCTGCTATCTCGGACTTGTGGGTCTTGACTGTGAGAGCGTTTGTGACTTGACCTTGCTTATTGATCGTGGTGGCAACGAAAGCCTTCCTGGTCGGGTATTGTGCCGCGTCTACGAAGCAGGCTAAGATCTTATCACGTATTTCGCGCAGGATGAACGATCCGCGTGCCAGCCTTCTGGGTTGATGGTGCGCGGGGTTCATGTTCCGTGGGAGTGGGCGAACCGTGTAGGAGTTGCGTGTGTCCGTCGGAACGCTTCGATATAGTTTCTCCATTACTGTGGTGTCATGACCTAGTTTGGCTAGGATTTCTCTACCTGGTTTGGTTCCAGAGAGTCTTGTCCATTGAGCCCGTTCTTGAGCTTCGGCGATTTCTTCAAGTGTATTGTGCACCCCCAGTTGCAGCAGGAGCTCTGTCTCGGTGTTCTTGAGGATTCCCAGCGCTAGTTTGACTAGCTTCCTCAGTTGTACATTGAGTTTTTCCTTCTCCGCTACCTTCCATCGGTGCATGGCCGCCTCGTAGGTGAAGTGGCATAGCGCAAAGGCGTGTGTTAGCTTGAGGAGATTTTCTTCCTTAAGGCCATGATGTCTGTTTGCTACGCGTCGTATGAGATTTAAGGCATTATTCGATTTCGTCACGATCTTCTCCACTGTCGCGGCGTTAGAGCCGTTGCTCTCAATGAGCATTCCAAGGACTGATTTTGCTGACGTGTGGAATGGTTCCTCCGTCTTTTGTAATGGAATGGAATGTGTGTCTCCGATTTCGTTCTTTGGCTTGGGACCGCTTCTCGATGGTTTGTAGACGAGGAGCTCCGACTTCGCAGGCGAACACCGCAGGCCAGTGGGAGCAAGGTATTCCTCGATCGCGTCGATCGCTTGCTGCAGAGCGCTTTCAATTGATCCCAGGCTACCTCCGGGGACCCAAAGCGTTACGTCATCTGCGTATATCGTGTATCTGACGTTCTCGATTAGATCCAGTTTCTTGCCTAGGCCGGCTAGCGCAAGATTAAAAAGCGTCGGAGAGATGACTGAACCTTGCGGTGTGCCCTTGCCACCGAGATTGTATTTCTGGGACTTGATTTCCCCTAGACGGAGGGTGGCCGTTCTGTCGCTCAGGAACGATCGTGTGTAAGCGTAGAGTCTAGTGCCGAGGTCGAGGTTGGAAATCGTGTCGAGTATGTAGTCATGTGATAAGTTATCGAATGCCTTTTCGAGGTCTAGCCCTAGGATTACTCTCGCGTCTCTCGTGTCTGCGTCAATGATCTCATGCTTGAGGAGCTTCATGGCGTCTTGGGTGGATAGTCCGGGTCTAAAGCCGATCATTGCTGCGGGGTAGACATCTTTTTCTTCGAGATGCCTCGAGAGCCTGTTTAGAACCGCGTGCTCGGCTACCTTGCCGACGCAAGACGTCAGCGAGATAGGTCTGAGGTTATTGATGTTGGGCGCCTTGCCAGGCTTTGGGATGAGCACGATGAGGGCCGTTTTCCAATCTTCGGGTAGGGCTCCATTCCTCCAGATTTTGTCGATTTCCTCTGTGAGTGTTTCGATTGAGGTTTCGTCGAGGTTTCTAAGTGCCTTGTTAGTTACGCCGTCCGCCCCCGGCGCTGACTTGCTGTTTAGGTTCTGAAGCGCTGTGCGTATCTCTTCGGTTGAGAATTCCCGATCTAGCTCTGGGTTGGCTTTGCCGCGATATGCTTCGGCGGTCGTGCCTCTAGCATTTTTGGCCAGAGGGAGGTACTTGTCGGCGAGACGGTCAATGAGCTCATTTTCAGTGGTAATTTTGAGTTCCTCGTGCATGATCCTGTTCAGCGTACGACCCTGGTCCGCTTTGGTTCTGGTTCTGTCTAAAAGATGCTTGAGCAGTTGCCACGTCGTCCGGCTGTTGATGCGGCCGTCCGCGGCGTCGCACACCTCGTTCCATTGCTGCTTAGATAGTTGCGCGCAATATTCTGCAATCAGCCGGTTGAGGGAAGAATTCTTTTCCTCAGCCGCCGATTGTGTCTTTGTTCTTTCCATCTCTTGGTGAGCGATTGTTTGGCTTCGAGCATGTGAGCCACTCCGCTGTCCATGCTTTGAACGGGGAGATCTGTCTCTATTTCCTTCGTGGCCGCCTTAATGTCGGCCTGTAGTTGCGACGTCCATTGTTCAATTGATTCATTGCCTGTTCGGCCTTCGTGTCTGAACTCGCGGAACTTGTCCCATTCGACGTACGTCATTTTTCTGGGTTCTCTGGATGGGGTGTCAATCGCTGTCTCAACAATGTGATGATCGCTGCCCAAATCCTCGAAGAGGTTGTTCCACTGATAGTTTGGAACGTTGCGGACGAAAGTGAGATCTGGCGTTGTGTCGCGTTTGACCGAGGTACCCGTTCTTGTGGGGTATGCGGCGTTCGTGATGAGCGTTAGGTCAAGTTCATCGGCGTCGTTTAGTAAGTACTTCCCCTTGGCACTGCTGGCGACGTATCCCCAGGCCGTGTTAGGGGCGTTGAAGTCCCCGGCCACGATCATGGGGTTGTCGCAGGCACGGTTGCGGGCGAGCTGGAGTATTTGCCTAAATTTTTGTGCTCTGTGCTTGGGGCTGCTGTAAACGTTTAGGATGAATATGCTCTTGGCGTTCTTGGCTCTAGAGAAGACTTCCGTGGGAATGAATTCGCAATTGCTGCGGTCGTGATTAATTTTGTGCGTCTTGTGAGCTAGCTTGTTGCTGACCAACGTGGCGATACCTCTACATTTGTGTTGCGGTGTCGTTGCGGTCACGTCATAGCCGGATAGCGAGTGTGTAGCGGTATTTGTCTCTTGTAGGAGAATGACTTGGGGTTTGTCTTTTTTGGCTCGAATGTATTGTTGCAGGGGGGCCTTTTTGCGGACGTAGCCCCGACAATTCCATTGCCAAAGGCGAAACGTTTCAGTTGGCAGAGCCATCTTTGTTGTTGGCGTGCGGTGGCCTTTGTGAGGCCACGTTGTTGCTTTGTCTATCGAGCGGCAACGCCCGAGTAGACTGTGACGTCACAGACGGGTGGTCTGCCATTTCTAGCGCGT
Source organism: Dermacentor albipictus (assembly GCF_038994185.2). NCBI lineage: Eukaryota > Metazoa > Arthropoda > Arachnida > Ixodida > Ixodidae > Dermacentor > Dermacentor albipictus. The sequence goes on from NC_091830.1 coordinate 99,717,802, forward strand.
TGAGCCTTGCCCCATGGATGTTGATCGTCTGCATCATGTGATTGATTTGTAACGTTATCCTGTCGGAACCTTCCTTGAGGGTCCCTACCGTCGTCGCAAGTTTGTCTTGCCCTTCCTTCATTGACGCGATGTGACTGTCCGTGCTCGATGGATGTGTGTTTGTCACGGCTTTTCTCTTATGCGGATTACGCGTGGATTCCGCGACCGGTACCTCTACTACCATGGCTTCTGATGGGGCTTCGGTTTGATTAGAGTCGGAGGGTGGTGGCGTTTTGAGTTGTCTGATTTCCTCGACGAGTTGCGTGATTGTTTGCCTTAACTCTGTTTTCGTGTTCTAGTCTCTTAATCGTATTAGCTATTTCTACTTGCTCTGACCGTGCCATCGGACTCACCTGGCTGGCGGCCTGCTGTTGGTGCTGATGTTCTTGTCGCTCGTGTTGTTGGTGCTGCTGAACCCGTTGGGCCCACGTCAACCGATCATCACCGCCAACTCGTGGGCTGGGGGCGAATCGTATCCTTGACGAGGATCTCTGGCTTGAGTTCCTGGAGCGTCCTCGTGATCGTGACGACAGGCGACCGCGGTTCCTCGATCTCGAGCGGCCCCGCTCGCCGAATAAGCAAGCATCTGCGTTGGCGGCCACGTTGTCGTTGATGGTGCTACACTCGGCGTTCTTGAGCGGCGGGAAGTCGTGCTGACTCAGGGCGATTGTTCCTGATCTCGTGGTGCTTTGACTTGCGTTTGCTGCGATTCTTCTTTCAACTCGTCTTCTTCGGACGACGTAGGGGAGTTGGAAGCAGCTCGTGCATTCCTTGCTTGCCGTGACGTGATTTCCCTCGCAGAGCGCACACTTGATCGAGGTGCACACATGATCTCCGTTAGGGTTAGCTAGTCCACAGCCTTTGCAAATTGCGTCGTCGGGCGAGGGGCACACGTCCGCACGATGGCCGAGTCTGCCGCACACATGGCACATAGCGATCTGCTTGCGGTAAAGAGAACACTTGATCAGGGCATTGTCGTATCTGACATAGTTCGGGACTCGAAAGCCGTCGAAGGCTATGATGACCGTGCCAGTTTCCTTGATTCTCTTTGCCGCCAGAGCGAGCGGGTTGCGTGGGTTGACGATCTTGCGGTTAATGGAGTCCTGCGTCTCATCTAGCGGAACCCCTCTTATAACGCCTTTGCACGTTTCGTGCGGCGCCGTCCTATATGCAGTGGTTTCAAACATTTGCTCTCCTATGGAAATGCTGCGGATCCTGAGGTATTTTGCTGCGTTCGCTTCGGACGGTGTGCTGACCACCATGATGTTCTGCTTCAAATCGGGGCATATCGTGTCCTCACTTCGCTCGTTAGGTTCGATGCAAGCAGCCATGCAAATTGCTTTGGTGACCGTAAGTTGGCCTACCTTGGCTATGTTGATACCGCCACGTATGCGAATCACGATTTTGATATCATCTTGGGGCAGCGCGGGCATTCTGCTTGCTTTGATCAAGGAGTTTCTCGCTGTTGAGACGGTTGCGTTCTTATTTCCTCCCTTTCGCTGGTGGTTGACGAGGTTGGGCTGGCTCAACGCAGTCTTGATTACTCATGGGCGCGGCGCCACGATAGTCCAACCAGCGTCTGCGGTGAAGTCTTCCGGGCTCATGTCTTGGCCATTGACTTCGTATGCCATCGCTGTAGGATCGTTCTTGGGTGGAAGGCTCGTTTGTTGTGATCGCTGGAGGCCCCCGCCGCCGGGGTGGGCGCGGGGAGGTCTGGGGTCGGCGACGGCTTGGTCGGAGTCGAGACGGGCGTTAATGGCGGCGGCCGTGCTCGCCGTTAGGCTTAGAGCCCGAGGCGGGGTGGCGAGAGATGAAATCACTCGTAAAAAAGTACAGATGTCACGCACTTGCCGAAATGTGGTCTCCTTAGGTAGAAAAGTACTTCAAGAATCCGATTCCGGGTAGAACAGGCACAAAACTGGGCAAAAGACACATTTAAATTGGCGAGAAAGCGGGAGCTGGCGCGGACGCGTCCGCAGCAAGCACATGCTTCTTCTTTGAGAATGATCCAATTGGGAATAAGTGGCTAAGACCTCACTCCAGGTTCATGAGCTACGGAGACCGTATCAAAGCCTTGCGGCTACGCTCTAACATATTCCCAACTCGGACACTCTCCAATCGGCACAGTAACAACGATTCGGCCAAGCTTTGTAGAAGGTGCCACAAGGCACAAGAAACAACCTACCACATCATCCAGATGTGTGAATCCATCCACGAGCCGCGTTGCTCACGGCATAACTTCATCAGCAACGCCATCGCTAATAAGCTTAAAAAGCGTCATCCAGATGCTGACGTCTCAGGCGAGCGCCTCCTTGTGGCCAAGTGCGGTACCAGGCTTCGGCCTGATATCGTACTGGACCTGAAGGATAAAACATTCATTCTGGATGTGGCGGTCGCCTGGCATGCCAGGACAGTTACACTGGAGAAAATGTGCACGCACAAGAGGGCCAAATACGAACCCCTTGTGTCCGTTCTGAGCGAACGCCATCCTCAGAAGAAGGTTAAGGTCCTAGGCCTGGCGTTCGGTGCACGTGGTCTCCTCTGTCCAAGCACCAAACAGGCTGCCAAGGAAATTGGATTACGGGAAGGGGAATTGGCCTGGCTTGCTGCCAGATCACTGGTGGGCAGTTTGATCTGCCTTAACCGGTTCTCGAAACAAGTGGTTTCTTGACCTCGGGGAATTGGCACCCTGGTGGATGCCTGCATCAGCTTCTCATCTCTCGCAGCTTCTTATCCTTTCCCTCTTACCTGTTCTTCCTCCTTATCTTCTTTCATTGTTATTAGTGTTATATGTGTCTTTTATCTCCCGTTCTTTTTTCCCTCTCTCTCTCTCCCTACCTAACGCGCGTCACTCCTTTTTTATTTTAGTAGTACAATGCTACCAATTCTTCAGGCCCACACATGGCCTCAGCTGGGGAAACAAAGGGTAACCCACCTATAAGGCTCCCAGCAAACCAGCGTGGGAGCCAAACCCAGCCACAATACCGCTATGGTTATTTCCTAATTTTTCTGCATGCCATTCATTACTTTATCTTGTATACCTGTCGTTTTTGTCCGTGTTCCCTCTCTGTTGCGTCTTTTTTTTGTCTCCTTTTTTTTCTTTTTCTCTTTTGACCAAGTGGCTGACAAGATAGCAGGATGCCTGGACTCACGCCACAACGAACCCTCTTATCACCTCAAAGGCGCCAAGGGAAACCCCGCCGCCCTTCACGGACCATGCAGCCCCGCTGGCCATCCTGGCTGTCCAGGCCGTCCTCAATACCCCCCGACCACCAGTAGGGGAAATTGAATAAAGATGTATCTAGCCAAATGCCTCGTCATCTAATTAGTGAGGCGCCTGAATGGATTAACGAGACTCCCACTGTCCCTATCTACTAGGGGGCCAGGCGAGCGGACCTGCGGTCACAAGCCTCCCGATTTTTCGGCCAAAAACGTGAGTAAATCCTTTTGCAGCCACTTTAATACTACTGATAAAGGTTCGCTAACGTTCCAGGAGCAAAGGCATAGCAAAATTTTAAAGATAGGTTCCATATTTTGTGAATAATGAGAAGTTTAAATCCCACGTGTAGGAGCTCATACAGGCAATTGCCGGTTCCAGAAAACAACGGAGTTAAATCCGATGACATCTGACTAAATACCTAACATCCAAACCTAGAATTACACCTAAAGCTTCTTTGTATGGGAGGCCACATAACTACAACAATAGTTTGAGCAAATATTCGAGGGCTTTGCACACTTTCGCATTTCAAGTTGGGTAAACAAACCGAGGCCGTTTCAAACAAAGGACTATATAGCAGTTCAATCCTTACTCATCCGTCCTGAATAAGTGCAGTAGACAGAAAATATTTATTTGAACATATCCAGGAAACCCCCAGGAACAACTCCCAAGCACGAGTTTCCCGAGATCAATTCCCTAGTTACGAGAATTTGCATGCGAAAAGTGGTATTTTTTGCTGTCTCTTTGTGGGGGCTGCCATGTTGGGAGCCACAGTCTGCTAAGAGCGCGGACAAAGGAGCCAAACGTCAAGAGCTTCAGAGTACGGACAACTTCGAGAGCCATGTGGTAAAGTATCCATGCTTTGTAAAGGAAAGAAGTACTAGAGCAGGGACAACTTAAATCAAAGAAGACTGCTTATTTGAAAAACAACTTTTGGCATTGCAGGGAAGCATCCCAATTTTGCAAAGGGGCAATTGCGAATATTTTACGAGCTCACATACGGCAAGCACAAAGTAAATGATGTAACTATAAGCAACAAGAAAACTCGGCAGTGAAGCATCCCCGTTTTCAAAGGGGCAATTCGGAAAAAGAAACCAGAGTGGAGCGACACAGAACCCGATTAAATCGCAGAAAGTGACCTGAGTGCAACTCAGCCTGAGGATCTTGAAAAGATAGATAGCAAACTCACAGCCAAAGAAATGGGGAAAAAGAAAAGTGATGAAAAAAATCAAATGAGACCAGGAGTAGGAGGCACGAAAATGAAAGTGAATGAGAACACTTCGAAACAAACGACACTGCAGTACTTGAAGAAAGCTCCAGACACCATGGAAGCGCTAGGAGATAACTCCAATTATGAGGATGACTGGACTTCCGAAGAGGACATCCCCGACTCATGGGAGGAAACAGAACTCATACAACGACCAATAATGAAGGAAACAAGTAAATCATCAGGAAAGCACCCGACAGTGGAAAAACAACTGCATGAAACAGGAACAAAGATCGTAAGTGATACACAACCAGCACCACAGCGATCACAGAACCTGGTAGAGTCCAGGCAAGAAGAAACGCATGAACAAGAGACAACAACTGACTCTACTAGTTTGAGCAACACATTGAAAAAACTGTCCAAGATAGACAGGTCGTTTATGAAAACTTTGCTGGTCCTGGCAACCGGCGTAGAAGAAAAAGAAGCACTACTGGACAAGCTGCTGACTGACTACAAAGCTTAAAAGTCTAACACTGGACGCCACACATGAAGTGGCAAGACTCCAAGGAGCAATCGAAACTCAACAGAATCAAGACAGAAAGGCCAACCTACTCAACAGTGGTGACAGGCCAAAACAAAGCAGGGGGACAGAGCGTAGAAACGCCTGAGATCTTTGACGAAGCCCTCAAAGACAATCGAGAAAACAAACCCAAGTTGGCAATGGTTATAAAATCAGACAAGTTGAACAAAGATGAGATAGGAAAACTCATCAAAAAGAAGGTCAACCCGCATGAGTTGGGAGTGCAGGAACCCGAGATACGACCGGGAAAAGAAGGAGTGGTGATCATGTCTTCCTCAAAAACAGGCCTTGGCAGACTGAAAGAGTACATTGCAAACGATCCAGAGTTGGGTTACAAACTCACCACCAAACAACCCAAACAAAAGAAATTGGAAATAAAGGTGGTTGGAATTGATGAGGAACAGGAAAAAGAAAAAATGGTAAAGAAATTTATTGAACAAAATGGTCTCCAGTGTACCGAGGAAGAATTACAGGTGACTAATACTTGCAAAGGCAAACAGGGCAAGACAGCCATAATAGCAATGGAATTGAAACCATGGGAGCAATTGAAAGACAGAAGCCACATAAAGATAGGATGGAACAGATGTCCACATTTTTATAATACATTCGTCCCGAGATGCACCTACTGTGCAACTACGGCCACACACAGCAGTGGTGTAAAGCCAAGACAGCTAAATGCACAGAATGCGGAGGAAGGCATCATCACAGTGCATGTAGAAATGGTGAGTACGAATGTAGTCTTTGCAATGCAGAGGGACTTGCCGAGCAGGCAGACCACTATGATGTCGCGTAACTGCCCTACATATAAAAAAAGGGCAGAGAAAGAACGCGGAAAAATTATCAGCCAGCTACTACTAACACGAGTATAAAATACTCAAACTTAACACAGCTACCTTTAAAGCATATTTTCTCTGTTAGTTAAATCAAAATGGCTAATCAGAAGCAAAACCCTAACAATAAACTTCAAATAGTACAAATTAACTTAGGAGGAGCATTTAAAGCAAATCAGAATCTTAATAGTCTACAACAAGAAAAACAGCATCATATTTCATTAGTACACGAACCGAATTATAGCACATAATGAAAATCCAAAAACAGGTATAATTCATTCTAATATGATAAGCATTTTCCCTTTGCGAATAGAAGAAGAGTTAGTAGCAGTAGTTGTAAAATTCAAAAATAAAGAAATATTAATTAACTGTTACTCCCCACCTAAAAGCAACATTGAGAGACTATTAATTAACATTGATAACATTATTCAAAAAGCTCAGACAAAAAATATAATTATAGCAGGAGATTTTAATGCTAAGAGCCAGATTTGGGGAGGCGATATTCTAGATAAAAAAGGAGGAAGTGTAACAGAATTTATTATAAGGAATGACTTAACATTATTAAATGATAAAGATAGTTATCCCACATTTGAAACAAAGAATGGGAAAAGTTGGATAGATTTGTTCATCATCTCGAACAATCTATGTAACGAAACAAAAAGTTGAAAAATTTGGAAAGTTTTAAAAGACCGATCTTCGCTCGAAGCAGGATCGTCTGTTATTGCCTGGTGAGTTTGGGGTGCGGTTCTGGCAGCCTGCACCTTTCCTCGCGGTGCATCCGCGTAATGTCCCGAAAGCTCGTAACCGGGTGCGGTAGCTCTTCCGGCTCATGCTCAGCCGGATTGATATTCCTCGGGCATGGTAATCGGCGGTGGTGTTGACTGCTACCTGCGAGTGATCCGGGAACCACACGAGCTCTGTGGCTCTTCCCGAAGGCTTGCGCATCCTCAGTGGTGCCTGCGGCCAGTTCCTACCAGAGGTGGATGGAGCCACAGATGAGAATTTTGGCGCAGGCCGAGGGTAGACTTCAGCCCGGAGAGCCGCTCATCAACGCCGCCCTTGCCGCGATCTATACATCAAGACCAGCGGAATCCATCAAAAGCCTCCGCAGACAGGGCAGACAGATAAATCTTGGCCCAAGAGTCAACCTGGCTGGTTGCGCCAAATGTGCCCCAGCCAACGCTTGAAGCACCGACTATCGACAACAAAATTCCCACTAACTTACCAGTAATTCGTACTAAAGGCGAGATCCACGAGACTCGACGACGATGGTACGGCGGCCAATCTAGTTGGATATCCGTCAACCATGTCGGATTTAAAAATTTCTACGAATTCTGCGGGGTACGATCGCGACCTGCGCGGAGACGGAATAGCTGCAGTAAGCACCGGACACAAGAGTCCCCTCTTAAGAGGCGGCCTGGAGAGCGCTCGCGGGCGTTCAAACAGCGCCTATTCAGGGAGCATCAACGCTTATACGCATTAGGCCCTAAAGTATTGCTAGAAGAATTCATACTGGACACAGGCACGGTTAAGCCGATCACCCTCGAGGAAATCCATTCAGCATGCGACCCCACATTCACTAGCCAATCCCCTACAGTAAGTGAAGTATGGATCAAAACTCGCTTGCTCTCAGTATGCCCCCGTTTAACCACAGAAGAGCTTACTGATGCACTGCAGGGGATGGGGACCGCATCAGCTCAGGAGTCCGGCGTTCTGTCAGTGACAGAGCTGCGCATGCTCCCTACAGAGGTCCTGGCACTGGTCGTGAACAACTGGCTCACACACCACCACCTGCCTGATGAGCTCCGTTTATCACGGACAGTGTTCATACCAAAGTGCCCGGACGCTGCCTCCGCCTCAGACTTGAGGCCCATAACCATTTCCTTAGTGCTCGTCAGACTATACTAACTCCTGCTGCTGGCTAGGCTGCAATAGCGGCACACGTTTCACCCGCTTCAGAGCGGGCGGAACGTGCGTGGGTTTTCTAGAAACGTGAGCGGGTTTTCTAAGGAACGAGCTGCACAGTCGAACCTTCTACTGTAAAAAGGCGTAATGAAACATGCGAAACGCTTTAACGGTCACTTCTATGCGGCCTCACTGGATTTTAAGAAAGCTTTTGATTACGTCAGCCGTCAGGCGCTCCTCATATCTTTACGGGAGGGAGGGGCACATCCTGACTACGTGAAATCGATAGCAGATCAGTACGCTGATCAATTTACCGCTTATTCCTACAGGCACCGCACGGATGGGGCGCGAGTGCTCTTGCAGAGAGGGATCAAACAGGGCGACCCCCTCTCTCCATTTTTATTCAACTTAGCGCTTGACCCTCTTCTGCATGAGCTTAACTTATCAGGCTTTGGCTATAACATGGAAGGTGCGACTGCATGTGCCATGGCATAAGCAGACATTTTGTTGCTTCAAGCCTGGAGGAACTGAGAAGGAACCTCGATATAGCATTGGACTAAAATTGGACTACAAATAAACCCCCAAAAGACAATATTTCGGGTGGAGATACGAGGCTCACCGCCTCAAATGGTTTGATTATGACATCCCCCCAGGTTCTGCTGGGAGACGCTATGGTCACTCCAAAGAGCTGGAATGAGCCAATTAGATATCTCAACGTTGACTTCGTCAACAAGCTACCAAAGACTTCAATTAACTGAATTCAGAAAGAACTGGCTTCAATCAATACGGTCAAAGCGAAGCCTTTTCAAAAATTACAGTGCTTCTCTTATTTACTGGTGCCAACATTGCTACCTGCTACCTCTAGCTCCCTCGCAGTAATGCCGCATGCCCCTCATCGAGCCGGGGTCCTAGGCGTATTGGAGCTTTCTCGCGTTTCGCCGAAAACTAAATAAAGTGCTTCGCGAGGCTTCAGCGTTTAGGCTGTCCTACTTTGTGTGGCAGGTCGATGCTTGAGGAGCTTTGTGAGCATGTGGTAGCTCGAGCGCCCACCTGTGGGACAGCTTTGCGTGAGGCACTTCGTAAGCCCAGCAGCTCCTGGCTCCTACACAATTCGTCGCTGGCGAATGATCAGTGCGTAAAGTGAGCAAACCTTCCACTTTTCTGGCAGAGGCTGTGATTGCCTTGTCAGCCTTGTCTTTTTTGATGGCGCGATGAAGACTTTTCAGAACACGTGAGGTCCTTCGGTTCAAAAACACACGGTAGTGCACTGCATTCATCACTACATGCATTATCAGTGAAAACAGCCGTGAACGTCACACAATTTCCATCCCGAAACTACTTCCTGCATTTCCTTCATAATGCTTTTCCCTGTGGGAGGCTTTTCTATCTGATATGTTGCAAAGGAGAATGATTGCGACTGCCACCCACAGTCCAGAGAGCGCGATGGCGGGAATACATGAACCTTGTGCTCTCGACGTCCAGCAGTAAGAGGAGAGCGCCGCCATTTTAGCTGAGTCGATTCGTGACACTACCTTCAATCTCGATTAGTTATAGAGCAGTTTAATCAAATTTCCATAAATTGCTTCCAAAACCTCCAAAAATTGCTTAAATCCAGTACTAAGTGCGAATGCTAAAGGCAACTGACTCATAGCGCTTATTTTTGCTGGTGCCTGCTCAATATTCCCCAGCCATTCCGTTCCCCCTTTCATGTCGCTTTCGACGCTTCAGTCCTCTTCCTGTCCCACGTTGACTTCCAGTCCTGAGAGCTGCGCCAAGGTCGAGCAGGTCATCAAGACACGCTTGTTGAATTTCTTTGACATCAAATGTGGGCGGCAGCCTATAATAACAAATACGAGTCTTATTTTCGGCCGATGCAGCAAATATAAAGATTTTCCAGGAATCTGTTTAATTACTTTAGTAGTGAATACTAAAAGGTCTACAATTGTGACCTTGAACGAAAGTGACTCATTGATCTGTCTCCTGTTATCTACAAATAGAGGTCATAAGGCGACCGTCGGTAGCAAGCGATTTGGATGCTTAAAAAAACTTGCCGACGATATAGAAATGTTTCAACTTCTTTTAAAGCCTAATAGCAAGGGTGAAAAAATATGATTCATAAGATAGAACCTTGTGGAAAGATTACTTTTTTATCAGCGCTCTTATTGTTACCCTGTTGCACATCCTATGGACCAGGCTCGAACATTGAGCGGGTGTGATCAACTTAGGGCTCCGACTCACACCTGCGACATGCACGGTAAAGAAGAACAAGTGCTAAAGGTTGCCATGTTCTGTTTTCTTTTTTTATTATACCTCAAATGCGCGTGTATTGCGTTGTTACACGCGAGAATCATCGCAGAGGCGTCTGCGTAAGCAGGCGTTTTGTGCGTTGCGTGACCAAGTATGCCAGCACACGAGAGTCGGAGCCTGCCGCGTCTAATCGTGTGCGGTTTAGACGCGTCCGGGAAAAGGGGGGATCTTGTAGGTTGAGCCAGTGCGTAGTGCTCGGACCTTTATGACCCCTCAGTGGAGGCAGCACTCCTTTGCCCTCGGGCCTCAGGTTGACGGCACCCACGAATGGACGTAACCGCGGGAATCGGTAGTTGCCTTTTCCTACACTCCTCTCCTATCTTCGTCTTTCTCTCTCACTTGCAATCTGAATTTCTTTTCAGTTCTCATCTTGCCCAACAGCAAAGAGTGTGTGCAACAACAAACTTGGCTGTACATATTTGTTCATATCGGGAACGTAAGGTTGGCGTCTGCAGGACTTGTTTTGATGAAATCAGTCCCGTCACCTTATTGGTCTCCACGGTGGGCGGCTGGCGTTCGGCCCGAAAGCTAAATGCTATGAATAGTTCTGTTCACAAACTCCGTGATCGGCCTCAGATACATGGCTTCACCGAAGAAGTATTAAAATATTTTCTACGCAACCCTGAAAATAACAGTATTGGCCGGTTTTCAGGACGTCCTATGTAGCTTCGTTTTTTGATGACGCTAGACAGTATCTCGCTGCAGGCCGCTAGACAGTATCTCGCTGCAGCGATTTCTGCCTTTAGCACTTCAGGCTTAGTTGTAGGATTGCGGTACACTCGGTCTTTCATATGTCCCCACAAAAAGAAGGCAAGAGGTGTCAAGTGCGGTGACCTTCCAGGACATGCCACTGGTCTGTGCCGCCGGACTCACTGGCGTTTGAAGGCTTCGTCAAGTTAGGCTCGGGCAAGGCTGCTGCTGTGAACTGGTGCACCGTAGGGCTGATACGAAGTTCGCTT